>NC_080834.1:17050694-17351839 GCF_030435755.1 Ochotona princeps | reverse complement strand
GCAAGGCAGATGCGTGAAGTCTCAAGAGTGTGACAGAGAAGCAATTACATTCCCTGGTCAAACTGGATGAAGAAATTCCACAGTCATCACCATTGAGATGCCATATTTCTTAAGGGGAGATTTTCCCTTCTCCAGACTCTGGGGAGACTCTAATGGAAAGACAAATGTTATACTGTACTAAGCAGTTTGCTTTAAAAAAAAATCAAATCATTAGCAGGGATTAGTTGCAATAGGAAGAGAAAAGGAGGGGTGAAAATAAAAGGGAAGTTTTAATCTTATTTTACATAGCACATCACTGTTTAAATTTTACGTTAAAAGGTCAGCATTGTGGTGCAGCATATCAAACTTATGATGCCTGCACCCCATATAGGGATGCCAGTTCATGTGCTGCCTTTTCCATTTCTCACTCAGTTCCCTGCTAATGGCATGGGAATGCATTTAAAGATGGATCAAGTGCTTGGGTCCTTGCTACCCTCACGAGAGACATGGATGAGGCTCCTGGATCCTGGCTTCAGTCCGACCCAGTCTCTTACCAATGTAGCCTTAGGGGAGTGAATTACCAGAAAGAAAATTGCTCTATTTGTCTCTCCCTTTCTCCCTAAGACTCTGTCAAATAAGTACTTCTTTAAAACATAAATTCTATGAAGAAGTACATTTCATAACTAACATTTTAAATTTAGAAAGTTGCAAATGTAGTGATCAAAACCCAACCTAATCAATTCAATTTGTCCAACGGTTCCACTATTAAACACTGCCTCTGCTCCTATAAGATGGCAATTAATTAAATTTAGATGGTACCTTGAGGTCAATCTTGACTATACATTCACATATAATGGAAAGCCAGATCCCAAAAGGCTTGAAAGTTAACATAATTTCGAAAACTAGAAAGGAGCAAGGAAGTGGGGTTGGGAGGGATCATAAGAGTCCTAGAACAATTTTCCAGGACCTTGTTTGCCATCTCTTTCCACAAAGGTCCTTTATCAGAAAGGCTCCCTGCTCTTCCTGTCTCCTCCCGCTCACTTCCATACTCCCTCCAGTCTATGCTGACATGTTGTCTGAAACACTTGTTACAAATTCCTTTCCCCCAGTCACCCTGACTGCACCCTTTCCCATAGGTAGTGGAAGTTGACCTGTTTCTATCCTTTACTTCCAACCCGTTACCTCATCTATGCCATGTTGGCCAGTGTCCACAGCAGCAGGCAAAGTGGCCTCCTCTACAAGCTGGCCCACCGGAGAAAAGCTTCACGAATCTGATACCTAAGTGTGCCGATGTCCAGCTCCAGCTGAGTTCGGAGCTCGAGAAGGGTACGTGGAGTTGGCAATAAGACACGGACACTGTCACTTGGTGTCCTCCTGTAACAGCTCAAGAAGAAGCTGTCCTTTTTATTTACTCAGACACATTACAAGCCTCTGCACAATCGTTTGATTGTTCTATTTTTACTTCATGACTAAGTGGGAATGCACAGATGTTTGATTATTTTATTTTTTACTTCATGGTCAACCAGGTGCGCTTAAATATAATTCTGTAAGTTACTATAATCAGTTTCTTTAAAGCAAGCCATTATTCATTCTTCAGAAGTAGCCATTAGGTGACAGCCAGAACTCCAAGGCCAAAGCACAGATGGTTGCCTACTAATCAGTAAAACATTCCTACTAAGTTTTATTTTTCACGACTTAACTATCACTTAGTGGGAAAAACACAACATAAGAGAAAAAAACAAAGATCCAAGACAAAAAGTTTCAAACATTAACCCCCCTACAACTGTAGGCTCTACAACCTCATAAACAATCAGACAATAATCAAAAGCATATCGCTATGATGTTAATAAAATCGCCCTGTATTTCCTCTAGTTAAAAAATTATGAAAGCAGCTAAAATAACTACATTTTCTATGCTCTAAAGAGTTGCAAGGACAGGCTAACCTTTAACGTCAAAGTAACTATATTTTTTGCCATAGCAGTTTCTGCTCATACTCCCATCACTTCCATTAGTTTGTAAAATTCTTGTCAAGCCATTTTCCAGATGGCATGCTATATGTCTGGGCCAGATTTCAGGGCAATGGGTAGGCACACAATAAGGTGTCCAGAAATAGCATGGGCTTAATTGTACTTCTGTGTGCAGTTAAAGGCCCATTCACCAAGACATTATTAATAGCATTAACTCTCAAGCTCACATTGGTTACAAAAGCCATCTCATAAGGGCAAACAACAATGCCTCAATAGATTACAGAATTCTTAGTGGGGTGCTTGAGTGTCCATGCAAAAGGGGGTGAGACTGTGTCAAGGTGGTCAGAGAGACATCTGCCGGGTCCTGAGTATAGCAGAAAGTTCCCGGAGCCCTGCCAAACAGGGGAGCTGTTCTCTTCACATCTTCATGTCATCCGTACCTACTGCACGGAACCCATAAGTGTTTTTGTCTCTGTCACCTGTGATCCTTGCCATGGTGGAGGATATGCACTCCCAAGACATTTTAAGGCAGCATAGTATGTGAGAAATTCCAGAAGAGAAAGAAATGAAGATAAGTAGGAAATATGATGGACTTTCTTTTCAGAAGTCCTATATGCTTGAATGGATGCCCCAGACCATTCTAGGACCTCTTAGATGTTCCTCTTGCAGTTGACTAAACTTATACTGCCTCCCAACTTGTCAAAACAAAGTATGGAATAGAGAGAATTCTATTTCTAGAAGTTGCTGTATGCAAGATGTATGTGTGAAATGTTTTCCCATACACATTAGTGCTGTTTGCATTGTCTGGTATATGGTTAATGTAAAAGAGGCTTTGGGTTTGTTTGGGAGAGATCTGAGTGTGTCCATAGGGTGCATAATAGGAGGGCTCAGCAAGTTTCTAGAATGCCTAATCAAACCCATGTTTCCACGCCGCCCCCCCCCCCCCCGCCAAAATGAATACAGACCAATAAACTGCTTATGGTCTAGGGGATAATGAACCTCTGAATCCCATCTCTTGATTTAAAAGGGGTTCTAGGTCTCCAAGAAAAACACTTCAGAATCAAACGTGTATCTGAATTTTGGATCTGCCACCTTTCAGGAATGGCCAAGAATTTAGCCGTTCTCTTTCTAGGGGAGACCAAATTCATAATCATCACAGCTCCAGAGTTATTGTAGAACCCAAATTAAAACAGAATTGCTGTGAATAACACTGACACATATATAAGAGTCAATAAATGTCACTTCCTAAATAATGACTATTTCTTTGAGAAAAGTATGCTTTAATTATAGCAAGAAAGGGCCTGCATTGTGGTACAGCATCCCAGGCTGCTATCTGTAAGGCTGGCATCAATGTGAGTGCTACTTCAAGTCCCAGCTGTTCTACTTCCTAGCCAGCTCCCTGCTACTGCACAGAAGGAGGCAGCAGAAGAAGGCCCAAATATTAACATGATCCCTTGCTAACTGTGTGACAGAGCTGGAGAGAGCCCCAGTCTCCTGGCTAGGGTCTGGACCAGCCCTGGCCATGTGGTCATTTTCAGAGCAGACTACCAGATGGACAATCTGTCTCTGTTCTTCTCACTTTCAAATAATTATTTTCTTAAAAAATATAGCAACTGACTTAAAACCTCTATGTGAATTATAAAAATGAAAAAAAAAAATCCAGTGCCAAATGATTAAGAAGTTTCAAACTCATGTCTTCGATGTGCTTATCACTTGATTCATGGAAAAAGTGTAGAGTAAATTCAACACATAGGGATATATTTTGTGCAGGGGATAAATTACTGAAGGCCTTGCATAAATCAAAACTTGCATAATTCATGACTAATTTTCCCTCTGGAATAAATGTGAAGTATAAAGATGCTGGCACATAAATCTACAACGATTGTAGCATATTTTGCTTTGATGCAGTATTTTCTTCCCTCAGCATTATCTATAACATTTCATGAAGTGCTCTTGGAAACTAGCTGCATAGTGTGGCCTAGTTTGTGCCTGCTTTTATTGTATTTTATCACATCTATCTTTCTTTTCAGTTACTGTTGTACAGGCATATTTTTAGAACCGGCATCAGCATAAGTTAATGTAGGAGATCTTTTAACAATTTTTTAGTGGAAAGTCAGACATATAGAGAGGAGGAGAGACAGAGAGGAAATGAGATTATTTTATGATCACAAAAAAAAGAAGAAAGGTTTAACAAAATGAGTATACTTCAAAAGGTTAACAGAAAATAGAACTGAAACATAAATTTATTTTGGTGGAAAAATCCTGAAATGCATGTATAAAACAGGTCTCCAAAGAGTTCATGGAACATATGTATTACTAAAAACATATGCATAAGCTCACCTTTTAATTCCATTTTCTACAAACTTTTGGCAGTAGTTTCATACTAGCGGTGAATATTAACATAACGACACAACAGTACCCCACTTCATTTGTAGGTTTTGTTGTGAAGTACAAGAGAGATCATACCAGACACAACTGTAGGATGTTAGGAACAGTCTTTATCGGCCAAGCCTGGGGACAGCATTTGCTGCTATACTCCATGAGCTGCTGCACCAAGCTGCCAAAGTTGGGGGTTTTTAAGCTGTCATGTTCCAATCAGCTTGAGAGTCACACAGTATACACAGTTTCCACGCATTCAATTTACTAAATGGCAGGAAGCAGGAACAGAGATGCTGGAGACCAAAGTTTCCATGTAGCTAATTGACTTAAGCAGGCACAGTAGGTGGCAAGATTGGTAGAGCCTCCAGAGCCATTTCTGTGCCATCAGTTAACTTAAATGGCACTGCAGGCAGGAGGGCCAGTGCACGCAATCTCACAGGCTGCTTTGGCACATTTGATTAACCGGAGGAGACAGGAAGCCCAGGGCACCAAACCTCTGTTTCAGTGTTGTCTGCACTGTCAATTAACCAGGCAAGCAGGTACTAGCTACTAACCGGCTATCCCTCCCATCACAATCTTTTCTGATAAGGCAGGATAAGTTCATCTCTTCACAGACTAAAGTGGGGCCTTCATGAAGTAAAGGGAGAAAACTGCTACCATTTTACTCAAGCTATTTATTTTTAAAATGATTTGATTTTTCAATGACACATAAAAAGTGCACCTCTTTGTAGACTTCCATATAATGTTTCAATACACTTTGTTGTAAAATTAGGGGCAGGCAATTGTGGTGCAGTGGGCTAGGGCACCACTTGAAACACCTGCATTCCTTGCTGGAGTCGCTAGAATGGAGTTCCACTTTCACTTTGAATCCACGTTTCTGCAGATGTGTGCCCTGGGTGGTAGCAGGTGATGCCTGAAGAACTTGAGTTTTGCCTGGATGGAGATCTTGGCTCTTGCGTTCAGCTTACCACAATCCCAACTGTTGGCGTTTGAAAAGATCAAAGGGCTTTTCTTCTCCCTCCCTCACTCTCTCATTCATTCTCTTTCCCTGTCCCTCTGTCTTAGGAGTTGAATAAAATTATATAATTATTGATATCTGCATTGAATTTTTGCTTTATTTCATTGGTACATAAGGTGAAATTTTATAGCTCTTTCATAGACATGCTTTTATATATGTAATATATGAGTGTGTAAAATATGTATGTGTGTAAATATATATGTCAAATGTGATGGCACAGGTTGTAACAAGAACAAAGCAAATGTAATCTTACAGCCTGGCTCAGCAGCAGACTGTATCTGCCCTGTGTTCTGGCTCCGATACCCTCGACATTATTTCTTTTGGTATCAAAGAGTAGTAACTAATACATGGCCACATTTTTGCGGTAGAGGAAATGGTCTCTGACTTTACATCATAAGACCTCTGTAGAACATTATTGCTTGGAATTTACAACCTGTGTGAAGCTGGAATCGTGCTGTCAGGGCAGCTAACGACAGCACATGGCTCATTTGCACAAGGAAAAAGGCAGAAAGTGAGTGGTTGATAGAAGATGAAGAAAAATGAAGTTTGAAAATGAAAAACTACAGTTTCTCAATGGCATCTCTAAACATTTGTCTGGCTGAAACAAACTAAGATAACTCCTATAGGTACCAACGGATTACATCACTTCAGCTTCCTGATTGTGACGTCATCCAGGTATGCAAGATATTACTTCATCGTTGGAGGAATGAGTGACCTCTTTGCTTATTGAGTGACTATATGGCTTCTTGAGGTATATGTGAATCTAAAATTATCTCCACAAGAAAGAGTGGGGGAAAATCAGTGCTAGTAATATCAGCAAAACGGTGAATAAACTATCTAAATATCTAATCATAAGGAAGTCCTCTCACTCCAATGAGAATGGCTAAAACCCAAAAGTAAAAAATAAACTAGCAAGAAAACCAGAAATGGAAACCCTAATTGTATTGGTAACAGTACAAATTATAAAATAAAGTATTGAGACACTTGAAAAAACTAAAAAGAGGTCTACTGCAATGACCCAGGTATTCCTCTTTCAGGAATACCTTTAATATATTTAAAGTAAATGAAATTAGTATAATTAGGAGATACCAGAACTCCCAGGTATTTTACAGCTCAAGTCATAATAATATGAATTAGTGTATATATGTGTATATAGCATACATATGTGTGTATATATACACATATATACATATTCCATTTCACATATACACCTCAAATGGGATATTATTCAACCACCAAAGAGTGAAGTCCTGACACATGCAATAAAATGGAGTGCATTGGTATCATTATGCTACATGAAATAAGCCAGACACAAAAAGACAAATTACTTGTGTGTGTGTATATATATATATATATATATATATATATATATATATATATATTTTACACACACACATATAGTATACTAAATTATATGTATAATGCACATGATTTTAAAAGTGTAGATGGGGCCTGGCGCAGTAGCCTAGTGGCTGAAGTCCTCATCTTGCATGTCCCAGGATCCCACATGGGTGCCAATTCACATCTCCCCTGCTCCATTTCCCATCCAGCTCCCTGCTTGTGGCTTGGGAAAGCAGTCAAGGATGGCCCAAAGCCTTGGGACCCTCCACCCATGTGGGAGACCCAGAAGAAGCTCCTGGCTTCTTGCTTCGGCTCAGCTCTAGCCATTGCAGCCATTTGGGCAATAAACCAGCAAACAGATCTTTCTGTCTCTCCTTTCTCTGTAAATCTGACTTTCCCATAAAAATACATAAATCTTTAAGATAAACTACAGATTCCATCTTAATCTTAATTGGTATATAGATCTCTATAAATGAGTTGGATTAGAACCCTGTACATAATAATATATTCTCCTGGGGCTGATGTCATGGCATATCAGGGTAAGTCTCTGCTGCAGCACCAGCGTCCATTAAGGGCTTTGGCTTAAATCCTGGCTGCTCCACTTCCAATCCAGCTCCTTGTTGAAGGCCTGGGAAGGCAGTGGAGGATAGCTCAAGTGCTTGGGTGCCTGCATTCACGTGGGAAACTCCTAGATCTTGGCTTCAGACTGGCCCAGCTCTCACCACTGGGGCCATTCAGGAAGTGAACCAGCATACAGAAGACCTCCCTGTCTCTCCTCTCTCTGTAACTCTTTCAAATAAATAAATAAATCTTTAAAATAATTATTGTATACTCTTCTTTCCTAATTTAATGATCTTTGTGAAAATCCCATGCTATGTACTATTATATCCCTCATGTACAAGAAAAATAACATGCATGTATATATGCACAATATTAACATAGGAGGTAAGTATGGAAATATGAAAAACTGATATCTAAAAAACAAAGAAGGGCACGTGATTTGACACAGACTTCAATGATAAGTCCAACAATGAGGGGCTGTGGTGTAACGGTTCAGACCCACTAAGTCACACACTGTGAGGCCGGGATTGATGCACAAAAAGGTAAGATGAGAAAGACCATGAGAAATTCAAATAACAGACTAAGTTTCACTGATACTTACACACAAATAAACATCATTTAATTTTGCGGGGAAAAAGATGAAGCCTGCAGTGGTCAACCAATCACTTCAATTTGTGAGGAATAGATAAATCTTCATTACATCATAACTTTAAAGGACTGATGATTGGCCACAGAAATAACAGCAAGCACTACAGACATCTTAATTAGCTCAGCTTATACAGCTCTGAATGAAAAATTAAAGTGGCGTAAACTTTCTGGTCAACAGGTGCCAAACAGACAAAAGTAGAGCTTTAAGTGAAAATCTCAAACAAGTGTGATCAAGGTCTTGAAGTATTTCTTTCAAGAATTGTAAGAGAAAATGAAGCACAGCTTTATCAACACAATCCTGAATCCAAGCACAGCCAAAGCACTGTCTACCAAGAGGAGGTAGTGATCCTTTCAAAGCTGGATGCACTGGTGAAACCAACAGTTTGGAGGGAATACTGATGGCATTTTGCTTGTTTGTTTTTGCATTAGTTAAATAACAATGACATCTGCTTATTAAGAGAGTATTATGAGGAAGTTAGTGGAGGCATTAGCAAAAAAAAAAAAAAAACAGGAAGTCCTCACAGGGAAATCCTTTGCCACTATGACAATGTTCCTGGTCATTCCTCTCAAAAAACAAGAGCAACTTCCTCAGACTTTCAATGGGCTATCCAGACAAACGTGACATAGCCCTGACTTGGCTCTTTCTAGATCATATTTCTTATCCTTAAATCGCATTAAGGGCATGCATTTTTCTTCAGTTACAATGTAAAAAGAAAAAAAAAGCCCTTGTTTGCCACAGTTTAAATTCCAGGATCCTCAGATTTTTTTTTTTTTTTTTTTTGGTGGGGGAAGAAACTTTTTAAATTTCATGCTTCAAATTTAGATTCTGTGCATGGAATACTATAAAACTTGTATTTAGGCTATTTAACTATTTGACATGGACATTAAGCAATCTGATCTATCTGGAGAAACCATGATCAGTCTGTTTAAGAACCCAAAGTGAGATGGAAATACAAAGGACATTAACGTTCAGAAAAATTGATCAACAGTGCAACTGGCTTAATTTTTATTTAGAATTTACCTTACAAATTGGCAAAATGCTCTCAAAGTACTATATGGAAAAAATATTGCTTCTATTTTTCTGTCAGTGGTCACCTGGATCTTTTACTCCTGACACACACAACCCCAATGATACTGCACATTTAAGTGTTTGTGTCTCACAGATCCCAGGAAATGGTGAAAACCAAAGCAAAGCTTTAATAGGATTTGAGGGACTTTAGAATAGCTCATATTTGAACCTAACTAGGGGCAGGGAAAGCTTAAAGCTTTTTAAAGTATTATCAAACTTATTAAGCACAAGAGTTTCCTTTGAAATATAGTTTACATCCAAATAATTATTACACATTGGTTCTTTAGCATAGAGGCAAACATTAAAAACATTTCAGACCTTGAAAATTAGGCCATAGTATTAAAAAATAGTACATCGTCTTACATTCAGCAAATTCATATTAAAGTACTCTGTAGGATAAAGACAAAAAAACTACAAGATTATGCTACAAGATTACATGTATTTACATGGCTCTTTCTTCCTTAAGTACTCAGAATTTATACATTGTACAATTCCCCAATTAGCACACTTGGTGAGGGTATGAAGAGGCCAGATCACTGTCCCAATAGTTTGTGCAACGATGTTAATACAAAAACATATTTGAAAAGCATTGAGTGAGCATCAAATGCTGCTTCTATTAAAACTGGCTTGGATGTGGGCCCGGTGGCGTGGCCTAGCGGCTAAGGTCCTCGCCTTGAACGCACCGGGATCCCATATGGGTGCCGGTTCTAATCCCAGCAGCTCCACTTCCCATCCAGCTCCCTGCTTGTGGCCTGGGAAGGCAGTCGAGGATGTCCCAAAGCTTTGGGACCCTGCACCCACGTGGGAGACCCAGAAGAGGTTCCTGGTTCCCGGCATCAGATCGGCGCACACCGACCCGTTGCGGCTCACTTGGGGAGTGAATCATTGGATGGAAGATCTTCCTCTCTGTCTCTCCTCCTATCTGTATATCTGGCTTTCCAATAATAATAAAAAAAAATTCTTTAAAAAAAAACTGGCTTGGATACATTTGTTGGCAGACACTTATTCAACTGAGCTTAAGGCTGTCAGGGTATCAGGTGCCTCATTCTAACCCATGGTGCTCCTTCCACATTCACTGCTCCATTACTCACACTATAACGGATCAAGGAAAAATTCATATTATCTTTTGACAGTGCATTATGTTGTTGACAAATAACTGCTATGGCCATTTCTGAAATGTAAGCTTTTCAGGGGTTCAACTAGTCCTTAATTTGATTCACTGACTAAACAGCTCACTGCAGACCTATGGATAACCATCTCAACTAGTTTCCCCACAGAAAACTAATCTTTTTGCCCTCCCCCAAATCTAAACTTGAATGGAAATTCACACTTTATGGTTTCACTTCCAAGTTACTCAATTGAGAACACAGTTTACAATCAAGTACAATGACTTATTTTAAGTTGCACTGAAACTACCATTACATTACAGTGCATACAAGTGGAATGCTTGACTGCATAACTGGTTTTACAAAAATAGGTTAAAATCTCTACTCAAATTGGACCATTTTAAACTAATATTAGTACCTGTTCTATCTTACACCTATACTTTAAGTAAGGATTTGAGTTGAAATGTCATTATTTCTTAATCTGAAGGATTAAAGGAAACAGGACCCCAGGGACTTCGTGGTTTGGAAGAACTCTAGGTGATGGTGGCTCATCAAGTTTTGCTCCAGTATAGTTCTAATTAGCTTGTGGTTTAAGAAGCAAAGTAGGTGGGTCCAGCACCATAGCCTAGTGGCTAAAGTCCTTGCCTTGGATGTGCCAGGATCCCATCTACCCGCTGGTTCTAATCCCAGCAGCCCCGCTTCCCATTCAGCCTGGGAAAGCAGTGGAGGACAACCTAAAGCCTTGAGACCCTGCACCTGTGTAGGATACTTAGAAGAGGCTCTGGGCTCCTGGCTTCAGAGTGGCATAGCTCTGGCCGTTGCGGCCGTTGGGAGTGAATCAATGGATGATCTTCCTCTCTGCCTCTCCTCCTCTCTGTATATATGACTTTCCAACAAAAATAAATAAATAAATCAAAAAAATTAAAAAGCAAGCTAGGACTTGACAAGTTAGAGTTCTCCATTTGGCACGGTCTGCCATGCTGACAAGCTACGGCCTTGTCCTCTGACTTCTCGTGCCAGGTTTTCATCCGAGTTCCGATTCTTGGTCTCCTATCGATTAAACTGTTGCTGGTCCTTACGTTCCAGGTTGAGGGGCTGGAACGTCACACCCTCTCGACCACCCATCTTCAGCTTCTTTGTCACCTTTCTGTCCGTTTTTCAGATTGTAGCTTCCCAGAGGATGTCCTCTGGCTGCCAGCTCCCCGACACCAGGCGCTCCCTTCTGGCTGAGCCTCCATGTCTCAATACAAACGTTTTCATGGGCTGATTTGCCAGTTCGGCCTAGTAGCTGGAGCCGACTGAGTCTCCTCAGCACACAAGCTTGAAAGAAATCCTAGCAACTTCAAGCTCCAAAGTGCAGCACGTGCTGCCTCTCACTGTGGTGCCCCCACCCAGCCCTTCCCAAGGGGAGGGGAGGCACAGACCAAGCCACCCTCACAAGTATGGCACAGCCAGCACCTCTCTGGCACCTCCACCTCATGTCCACCTTCTGCTCGCTACCCGATCCTCAGTTCTTTAGCAATGTACTAAACGGCTGATGCATGTTTTGAACTTGATGAAAATTATGCTAAGAAATAGCCTATATTTGCTCATTTGTATTTTTAATTTCATTCCCACAAAATTTTTGAAATACTCTCATAACAACAAAATGCTATCATCCTTCAAAATGTTATAGAAAAATATATACACTCTAAAATGTTAATATTTGCACAGGTACAAACTAAAGAATACTAGGACCTCTGATTTATAATAAGTACGTTTCTACATTCAGAAAGGACCAGAAGGCCAAAACTCAATAATATTAAAAATGTGAAATTCAGTTAAGGATGGGATTTTTTTAATATAAATTATTATTATTATCATTTTATGATACAGTTCCATAGGCTCCTGGCATTTCCCTTATCCCCTCCCCAATTCCCTCCCCCCACTGCCACCAAGTTCCCCTATATCATTTCTAAAGTATGTTCTTCATACACAGTCATGTCCATCATTGCGGGCATGGACAATGGCAGAGAGTCCAGCATCCTATTGTCAAGATACAGTAAACAGTTTCATTGTAAGTCCATCTTTGTCTGGAAGTAGAGATGCATACTACATTGTATCCTCCTATCTGGATATGTTAGTCTCATGAGTTCTTGATCTGCTGGCCGTCAGGTCAGAGGACTACCCAGACCTGTCTTGGGTGGAACCTGTAGAATGCCATGTTGCTGCAGTTCACTGAGTCAAAAATGAGTTCACTCTGAGCTCAGTTTATGCTTTGCCTCCTTAGGCAAAATGGCACCCAATTCGCAGGAGGCTGACTGGGCTGTGAAATCCACCCTGTTCTCACACTACCCATCTGGGATCTGCCACTCAGTCTCTGTTCCTGGTCAAATCAAACAGATGAGCAGGCCAGACAGTTCTTTTTCTGGGTTCACCTCCCAAGCTCCCAGTGAAAGTCCCTTCCCACCTGGTTGCTGGTGGAGTTCTGGCTGCCGGTTGGAGTTGAGATCGCCCATTAGCTGAATGCCGCTGGAGTATCAGTCACTGCAACACCACACCATTGTTTTCACTGCCTTCCTGTGTCTGTCAGTCTCCAGGTACCCCTCTGCTGTTGTTCCGTCCTGTCTTATTTCCTGGAATATGACCGCTCTGCTTCATCCTGATTGTTTCTTTGTCTGTTTAAACGTGTCCCTACCTTATTCTGCCATCTTGATTCTCTTCTTTTTCCGATTTGTGTTTGCTAGAATTCTTTTCATGATCATTAATTCACTTGTGTAACATTTATTTATTATGGCATGTGAGGATCAGTCGGAGTTCATAGTGAGCTCAGACATACAAGCTCTGTCCCCAGAAGACTGCTGGTTGAGACAGAGGGACACAAATGACTCATCTGTTATTAAGAGGGTGATAAACTCAGGAAACATGATGTTTTATCCTCAGCTCAGAGTGAACTTGCTTTGGACCCAGTTCATTTCAGTGTACAGAGTCTTTCAATGACCAAATGTGGATCCTTTCATTCCCTGGCCTCCAATTTCTGTAGCATGGTTTCTGATACCATACACTTGCCTTGATTTCAGAAGACAGAAATGGAGATTGCCATTTGTAAAGTATATATCAAATGCCAGGTCTTAGTGCAGCATTGCTTACACAGCATTGGGGAGCACTATTATAGCTGGAGCAAGGAGGTTTTATCATCAGTCCTTTTCATACGGGGAAACATCAGGACACAGTGATGAAAGAGTTGCCCACAGATGTACAACTAGTATGAAAATCTGTGTTTTGATCTGGGTCCAGCCCTAAAAGTTCATATTCTTTGCCACACTTGCCAAGAGTGCCCTCTATGTTAGCCTGTCAGAACTTCTCCCAATACAGCCACCTCTTTTTTTTTTTTTAATTTATTTATTTCTTTTTCATGATAATTACATGGCTGATCAGGGTGGGAAGGATTAAGGATAAGTGGGTGAAATCATTACTTCTAAATTTGCTATTTCTTCTTATTGCTTCTGGGGGAAGGGGAGAGATGAACAGGGAAGCCATACCTAGCTTCCCAAATGTCCCAGTACCCAGGGATGGGGAAACACCACCCAATATCCACTCAGGGTCCTAATGTGGTGCATGTTCTGAGGGTTCTGCCCAAGTGGTCTGGATAGTTCTGAAATGCTGTCGATTTCGCCAATTTAAGAATAATGCAGCCCTGCCGATGTCCATTGGCTGACATAGTTAACCTCAAGTTTCCATTCACCCAGACTTTTGCAGTCATCGTTTGGCTTGGGTAGTTGTCCAATTTGCTCTGTTCTCCTCCCTCTGCCATGGTACCAAATGGGCTGCCATTTTCTCCATGTGCATCAAGGTCTGTGTTCACTGCTGCACTTTTTTCACTGAGGAGGGCATATGCTTGCAGGTGAGGCCAAGGACCTGGACCAGTTGACTCGAGCCCTGCTGGATCCCCTGCCCAGGGAACCATTTCTTTATAGCCCCATATAGTGCCTCATCCCTTCTGCTTTCCACATGTATACCTTCTGCAGATTAGACCGGAACCTAAGTAATCAAAGTCTCTGGGAAAACTTCTGAGGTGGGAAATAGAACCCACAACAAAGAGCTGACCTGCTTGGCTGCCAGGGCTCTTCCACCCTTTCTTCAACTGCTGTCAAGGTTACATGCACCAAACAGCATCATGAATAATTGGAGTCTCTTTCTCCTGTCAAGACCCTTTGTCTGTCTGACAGTGCTCATACGAAGGTTCCTTTCACCTCTTAGGACTCAGGAGATCCGTATGAGGGTGGACTCTGAAAGCTTGTCTGGGAAAAACTGTGCTGGTGTGCCCTTGCTTGTTTGAGTCACCTATGCTCATTACCAGTCTTTACAAATAAAAATCCTTAGCAAAGTTCCTCTGTGGGAAATACCAGAAGCCAGTAAGTTAAACTATATAGAACCTGCAAAAATCAATTTGGAAGACCAAAGGAAAATACAGAGTATAATTCTATTTATAGTTTAAAGTCAAACAAAACAAAAAAAAGAATTGATATATGCATATTTTACCTTTAAAAACATTTTATGAAGATTTCCAAACCTCACAAAAACTTCTCCCATTCACCTGTATTGATTAACTTTGAAGGATGCTGGGAGTCATGGAGCAGTGGTTCAGATATTGTCAGACTGATCCATGCACCTCAAAGTTCCACAGCTGCCTTTCACTCCTCTTCACACTTTCAGCACCCACTGAGGTACGTGGCCTAAACCCATCTATCTGATTTTATTTTCTTTCGGAACTTTAGCTCAAATTCCTTCATAATGAAATTTTGCTAATTAACATTTCATTAATTTCATATATAGTGCATCCTGGAAAGAAAAGAAAACATGCGGATCTTTTTCTTTACCATTTATTTCAGTTTATTGCTATTGTTAAGAATTTATTTATTTGAACCGCAGGGTTATACAGAAACAGAGATCTTCACTCTCTGGTTTACGCCACAATGTCCATAACTGGTGGGATAAGCATTGTGAAAACCAGGATTCGGGAACGCCATCAGGGCATCCACACACACAGCTGTGGCTCAAGCACTTGGGCCATTTTCTGATGTCTTCCCTGGGCATATTAGCAGGGAGCTAGAAATGAAGTGGAGCAGCTAAGATACAAACCAGTTGAAACTGTGGCCATCTGGACAGTGACCCAGTAGACAGAAGATCACCCTCTCTGTCTCTTCCTCTCCCTCTGTAACTCTGAATTTCATATAAATAACTCTTTTTAAAAAGAGTAAAATGAATGAATGTGTTTCTTGTAGTCTATACTGGTGGGAAGAATCACTCTCCTCAAAAAATAGTTGTATAAGAGAAAAATTATGTCAGTTTCTAGGGAGGTAGTAACTTTGAAAAGAAAAAATGAATAATTACACACAGAGAAGACAGTCACACTAAGGGTTAAAAAACTAATCTTATAAAGTTTAGAAAAATACAAGAAAACAAGTTTCTTTTTAATAAATCAGATTATATCAGAAAAGAAAATTGTAGAGATTTTTTTCTCCCCACAAATGACTCATAAAGTTGACTTTGACTTGAGCCAGAGGTAGCGCAAAACGTCAAGATGTAGAATCAGCCAACTGTGCAGTAATTTCTTTATTACAACCAGCTGAACCATGCCTTTCTTCTACAAACTGGTATAGCACCTATTTGGACTCTATACGGCCTTACTAATCTCAATGAACCACCACCACAAGTCTCCATTTGCCCAGGACAGAAACTTGTCCCATACTTGACTTTTCACTTTCTTTCAGCTACTCCACATTCAGCAAATCCCACTGAGTCTACCTAGAAAATTTATAGAGCTCCTGGCTTATTCTCACTAACTCTGTCTCTGCCATCGTATGCCAAACCACTTCAAGAATATTACCAAAGCCTCTTAAAGGGTCCTCCGCTTCATCCTTGTCCCCAGATGTATACTTTTAATATGCTACCAAGATGATACCTTTAAATCCAACTCATGTCTCCTACACCTCAGATCCAGTCAGTAGGGACTTCTCATCTTGTCCAGATAGAATAAAAACAACTGAGGAGGAAGTGAGAACGGAATGGATGTGGCAGGCACAGACGGTAGCAGTGGGTGCAAAGATACAAAGGTGAAGGTTGCTTTGACTGTGGAGAAGAAGTCCAGTGCAGCTGGGCATAAAATTAAAGAGAGGGGAAAACATTCCACGGGAAAGACAAACCAAGCACCTGCGAGTCTGTACTAAGGAACGGCAAAGTTCCTGTAACATTTCTAAACAGGGGAGGGATCTGATCAATGCTGCATTTGAGGGAAAAGCACTCTGGCTGTCCTGGGAGCACCACTGTGAAGGAACAAGGCTTGATGTATAGAGGCGCCTATTCAGGTCTAGGATGCTCCATTCCTGATCCAGCTCCCTGCTAACAGCCTGGGAAAAACAGAAAGGATGGCCTAAGGGCTTGTGTGGCTTCTACCAATGTGGGATATGCAGAGACAACTCCTGACTCTGGGCTTCAGCTTGGCCCAGCCATTTGGGGAGTAAACCGGCAGATGGGAGAGATCTTTCTCTATGGGTCAAATAAGGAAAGAAACCTCTTGAAAAGGGAAAAATATAACATCAATCATGTTTTACTGACTACATGTTGAAATGATTGCATATATTGTTTCAGATATATTGCTAAAGTTAACTCGGCCTTTCTCTTCTACCATAAAGTTCTAATTTATTTTTGTTTTATTTGAAAGGTAAATACACACAGAAAGAAACAGAGACAGACTGAGGCCAACCCATTTGATTACACCAGTGCACCAACAGAGGCCAAAGAACTTCACAGACAAAGGTCTGGTGCTGGTTCTGCCAGACAACCGTGTTGTCAGTTGTAGCTATCTCAGGAAAGCAACAACACCCATCATGTTAAATCAGTGCTTCCAATTTGCATTTATTTACCTCGTTGTTTTGCTTCTAATTACTTTTGTTACATTGTCTTAGTTTTATAATTCAAAAAGCTTTGAGGATTTTATAATTAGTTTCCTGTTTGAACGTTATTTAAATACTATTATAACGAGACTAATTTCATTTTATACCAGAGATGTGCTATAATATTTCTTCCTTATATATGGATCCTCATCTTGCTCAAATTTCAGAAATCCTGCCCTGCATTATAGTACCTGCTACAACTACAATCAGTTGCCAAAGGCAGAAGGTTCCAGAAGACCTAAGAAAGCAGCAGGTAAATAAACTTGGTGTTCCACAAAGCGAAAAACTTACTGAAGGAAACTTAAATATAGAATCATGTCAAAGGTAGTTGCAAGACCAGGACATCCTCACACCCAGTTAAAGGAAAACAGCCTATATGCTAGCTAAACAGTGGTGGTACCATGCCAATTATAGGAGCCCATTTCTCCTCAGAGCAAGGAATGGGGAAAATGCAGCTATATTTCAAGATAAATGGGACTGGGACAACACGTTTCACATCACAGCCCACTTAGTAGGTTTTTTAAATAAAAGTGTTCCTGCATATATGCAGGGATGCAAAGAACAAACAAACTAACCAAAAAGCAGTTATGCCCAACATGGTAGTAGTCATGACAAGCAGCATACCTACAGCCAGCCCATTCCCTACACCTCCCCACTCTCTGGCCATTTTCTCCCTGCAATTTAGGGGCTTCTGGAGGTCTACATTTGGCTACCTGTCAGCAGAATCAGACATCTCAGTGAATAATAACATTCTCCTTCTTCTGGGCTAGAAAAGGTCTTGAAATAACTCAAGGACCTATCATCAAGTGAGACATGGGTTGGTATTCAACGCAGCATAAAGAGAGCCCTCCTCAAGTAGGGTGGATACTGCCTTCAAGGAGCAAGTTCAGCTGCACTAGCCTGTTCCTGCTCAGTGTCACCCTATGCACTCCAGTTCCCACCCTGTCCCACCCTGGATCCAGTCTTTAAGAAGAGGGATACCTTCCTAGACACGAATTCACCGTTTGCTCCCAGACTCCTCAGTTATCCATCGCGCTGCCCTTGGAGTATCTAATGCCTGTGTCACTCCTAATTATAATTCCTCTGTCAGCATAATACAAGGAGTCAGGGCAAAAATCCTGCAAGGTTATGAAACAGAAGACAGAACATAGTCAAAACTAGAAATTCTGGAGCCAAACAGAGGGGCCATTGGTTAAGTTCCATGTATCTCCATCTCCATTTCTGTGAAATGGGCATAGTACCAAACCCTACACTGGCCTGATGAAGATTAATTAAGACACTGCCCAGAAAGTTCCTGAAACTATATTAGCACTTGTTAATGGTTATTACTATTGGACAACTCAAAATGTCTTTGTCTCCCACAATACAATTACAATGTGGAACTATAAGGCTAAACCCTGCATAAAACCTGCTTGCTCTGACTGAAGAAGCATCCCTGGCCACTTTTCAGTGGATGTTACTGCACCCCTGATGTTGGAATTGGACCACCCTAGAAGCAGGGCTGGGGGCACAGGAATACAGACCTAGGGACTAGGAGCTTCCACAGCAGGAGACCCATTGATGAGGAAATGAAAGACTTGCTTTGGCACAAGTGGACACATTACCTGCAAACGCACACTTGAGCAGTCCTAGTCCATACACCAATTTCCAAGGAAGGAGTATGTGAAGTATTGGGGGCCCTGCTGATTTTAGCCACTTTTAAACAACACATTCCAAGAAGATGGGAGTGAACACAAAGGGCCTTTGATGCTTTTTTTTCTAGGGCTTCAGGTGCTTCCCAGTAGCCTCCAAAACATGAGAACCACTGGTTCTAAAGCAAAGGAAAATGATGATGCACTCCCCTGCCAGAATCAAGCTCTTCAGGAATGCCCTCACTGAACACCCCTTAACTATGAGCTCAACCCTTCTACACTTGAATTAATTAAATTAAGAAAGACAAAAATATGAAGCATGTTTAAGTAATGCTGTCTACCCACACTGTGGCATTTTGAGAAGGTATTTTGCATAAGTTTATTTTAGACAAGGGGATTCTTACAGCTCTCACATCATCTCACTATTGCTGAAAGAATACTTTAAAATTATTATGTGAAGACATCTAATTAACTTTTCGTTGAAACAGCTCCAGGAAGAAAGATACAAAGAGCACACTTGTCTGCTGTGTTTTCATCACAAGACGCCGGAAGTGATTGATGCGCCAGAAACACAGTGAAACTTCTCACATGCAGAGTGGGCACCGAATATGGAAACAGAAGGTTTACCAGAGCAGCATTGCTCCAAAAAGCTGAGTTCAGAGTTCTCGGAAAAACTCATTTGGGTTCAAGAATCTTTCAAATATTGGAAATGACCAGAACAACACTACAAGGACACTGTAACTGACATGGACTGGAAAGCTCCATCTTAAGGAAAGACTATACTCTGACATTTTGTTCTTTTCCTTGAGGCGCAGACTTTATCGAGCACAGTGCTATGACTGGAAACATGGTGCTTGGATAGAAGACAGAACATGGCATGTTGACAAACAGACATGGAAATTTTTCTGCATTTTCTCATTCTTACTCCCCACAGCCAAACCAACTAACAGTCACGTTAGTTAGCTACACCTCAG
Source organism: Ochotona princeps (assembly GCF_030435755.1). Classification (NCBI taxonomy): domain Eukaryota; kingdom Metazoa; phylum Chordata; class Mammalia; order Lagomorpha; family Ochotonidae; genus Ochotona; species Ochotona princeps. The sequence continues at coordinate 17,332,231 of NC_080834.1, read as the reverse complement.
AATGCAGGAGACAGCTGCCAATCCGTTTTACTACTATCAAGGTTAATGCTGCCATCATCTCTCACCTAGATTATTACACAGAGCTCCTAAATGATTCTCCCTGCTGCAAAATCAAATCATGACATGTATCTGCTCACGGATGCTCACTTCACACAGAGTAAAAGGCAAGTAAGTCCCTTTCATGACCTACAAAACCTGTGCATTCCCTACCTCGCACCTCCTCCCTCTTTCCACTCCTGCTCTTTAGGCTCTGCTGCTCCCCAAGGCCACCTGACACAGTTCCCTCTGTCTGGAACCCTATTCCTGCCACCAGGTTACTGTATGCCTCATGTCCTCTTATCCTCCAGGGACACAAGAAATGTCACCTTCTTGCTGACACCTGTGGATTCTACACCTACCCCACTGGGTATACACAGAAAGCATCTGCAGGGTATGCAAGTAATTGTTACCAAAACTCTCATGAGAATGCGTTCAGGACCAGATGAGGGCCAGGACTTCTTACTGTGTACTCCTTGGCACTGTTTTCTGTATTCTCATGGTTAAATAACTAATGTCTGTTAGCATTATAATGTGAATGAAAAGAGACCCTATCTAATTCACAGAAACCCAGGTGACCTTAACAGTTCTGGATTATCAAAGCTCACAAGCCTATGTATTTACCAGAAGGGAACCTGAAAGCGAGATATGACATTGTTTCCTTGAGAAAAAAATTGTCTGCTCCAGTCTTTGACAAGTGCTTAAGCTCTTTTCTCTTTCACTGTCTCTGCTTCTCTCCCTGCCACTTCGCTGGCCTCGGGTAGCTCCTTTGAATACTCTGCCAAGCTTCAGGCAGTGCAGCTCAGCCAGGTGTGTGGGAAGACTGCACTGTGATGGCTTGCAGATGTTTCACTTTCCTCAAGGCCTGAGGCATACGAGTCATCCGCTCATGTGTAGTCATCTGCTGTGTGTCTGCGGTATTCTGGAATCAAATTCCCAAGCCTCCGTTCGGCAACATAGGAGGTGACAGCTCAAAAGAACTCTCCCCTCTCTGAAAAGCAATATTCTCAGCTCTGACCAAAAGTTACAAGGAACATCCCAGGTAAACCAAAGGTTAGAACATCCCAGGTAAACCAAAGGTTATATTATTCGAGTCTTAATACAAAGTCAGGATGCACAGGGGCTATCCATAATTAGAAACACAAATTTTCTTGCAGCAATTAATGGATGCCTGAGAGGGAAAAAATGTGGTATAGTTTTACTGAACTTCTCCCACCAACAATGAAGACTGGCCAAATTTCCTCATCCGTAGTAGAAAAGGAATAGCTAGCGTGAATACAGTTGATGCTCTGCACATTCCCATCCTCTTAATCATCACTGCCATGCATGAGTTCTTATCTTGTGCCGGCTCCTTGACAGCTGACACTTCCATGAAGAAGCCTCCTCCTATCCATAATTCAGTGAAATAGGAATCACCAGGGAGAAAATAATGCTCAAGAGCAGTTAAAACTTAATCCAGATGATGCTTTGGCTGGCTGGCAGGTCAGGTAGCCAATTTTCTGTCCTCCCGCTCCCTATACAGTGTACCTTGCCCAAAGAGAAGCTTACAATCCTACGCTACACAAGTCTCCTCTCTCCAGGAGATGACTCCCTAGCAGAGGAAAAGCAGTCCTCATCCACTCATTCATTCAGCTAAAGTAAATGCCTCCATCATTGGATACTACCTACTAATAATGTCACTTTGATGGTTTGAGTCAGCAGGTGCCAGTTGAGTCACTCTGACTACTGTCAAGGTCTAACCTCAAGCAAGCAGTCTATGGGGTTGAAAAGAGACAGTGGTCATTATTATTACTGAAAATGGTTGTGCTTGTGGTAGGCAGGCAGGAGGTAGGACAGGCTGCTTGACATAGACCAATCTCTATGAAACTTTCTTTACAAAAGCATCCAAGAGAACCAAGTGACCTTGCTCAAACCTCCTACATCTATGGAGCAAAGCAATTTCCCATATACTACACGTTCTTTGGATCACATGTCCTCATTTGGGGGCCACACTGCTGCCACCCAGATGTGGAACTTCAGTAAGGAACATTTCCAAGAGCTGGTGAGAAGTGCTATGCTAGCACATGTGGTTTCTGCTCTGCAGCCAGAATCATCCAGGCAAGGGGAAAGACTGTATCATCACTTAAAACAGAGGTAGACATTTCAGCCGTTGCAACCAGGGAGCTTGCAATTCAGAGTGCATGCCTGGAAAATGTGGTAGCGGGCTATAGGACTGGGGCTCCCAGTGTGTTCTCGGAACTGCATTTTGACATATTTGGAAACATTAGGATAACCAAAGTAGAACAAATTTGCTTTGCCATTTTACGGTGATCACTGCTTTTTTGTTTTTTGTTTTTTACTTACTCCAGGACTTGGCAGGGCCCTCTTCTGACCATGACACCCTCTCCTTCATGGAGCACGTAGCAGTCATGACGATTGCAGAATCTCATTCTGAGTAACAGCCCAATCCTCAGCATCCCAGTTTTGTAATAAGGGCTGGAAATCTATAAAAATCCAGAAAACAAACAAAAATCAAGGGTATTATGTAGGCATTTACAAACAGGAGAGGAAAACACAAGTAGCCGAAACAAAAATATTTTTAATTTTTAGGACATTTCTATTTGTCCTCAAAAATTCAGAATATGAGAAAATCATACTTTTGGTAATACAAGCCCATTATTGAGAACATTGAAATCTTTTCAAGAGTAAAACATTTTCAAAGTCAGTCTTCTCTATTGTAGCAACAAAAATGTGGCCTGTAGGTGAGTCAGCTGGACAATGCACCCTTAGGTCAGGGACTAACAGACTGAGAGGAGAGTCCATACAGCAATTCCTTTGTCCTCCCTGAACGGATGAAGAGTGTGATGCCCAGACCCCTGCGAATGTCTGCTCCTATCTCAGTGTCTCCCAGGCACAAGGAAGAAAAAGAAAAAATCCTGTTCTTACAACTGAGATCTACTGTACATCTTCTTAGACCCGCTCCAGAGACCGATTAACTTTCTGGTATAAAATGGGTACTTTTCCAACTTTTTTTAAAGGAAAGAAGGCATAGTCTTCATAGTTTATCTTTTAAAAAAATATTAGCTAATTGATTGATTGTCCTATTTAAAGAAAGACAGAGGTATCTCCTGTGCTCTGGTTCCCGTGCTCCCCAAATACCCACAACCAGCAGGGCTGGGCGAGGTAGCAGTCAGAAGCTGGGAACTGCATCCAGTCTGCCATGCAAGCTTCAGGGACCTGAGCACTTAGGTCATGCGGTGACAGCAAGTTCACATCACAAGCACAGCAGGGACTCTGACCCAGCTCCCACAACCACTCCAAAGAGCCTCTTTTAGGAGACCATGTTCCACCTGTTCCTAAAAACAGATCCAAGTGTCTCCAGTGACTTTGTCAAAGCAGTGTCCATGGCTTTGTTGCTTATTGCAGCCATGTGACACTTATTCACGAACAAGGCTGCCTTGTTCTTTCCCTATCCCTCCTTCAATCTCATTCATCACTACCCATTATCTTTTCCTGCATTTGAATACCCTCTCACTTATACTTAAGTGAGCTCCATAAGAGAAAGGACCTTTGGTGTCATGTTCATCCCTACAATCCTTAGACCCTATATCAATATCTGGCACAAAGCAGATAGTAAATGCTTGCTGAACAAACCAACAAATTACTCCAGAATACCTCACTCTTCTTTCTTCTATGCTCATTGAATAGAACAAAAACCTGTTGGCTAGTTACATTAAGACTGAATTTGGGGGCCCAGCATAATAGCATAATGGTTAAGGTCCTCGCCTTGAATGCACCAGGATCCCATATGAGTGCCGGTTCTAATCCCGGCAGCTCCACTTCCCATCCAGCTCCCTACTTGTGGCCTGGGAAAGCAATCGAGGATGGCCCAAAGCCTTGGGACCCTGCACCCGCGTGGGAGACCCGGAAAGAATTTCCTGGATGCTGGCTTTGGATCGGCGCAGCACCAACCGTTGTGGTCACTTGGGGAGTGAATCATCGGACAGAAGATCTTCCTCTGTCTCTCCTCCTCTCTGTATATCTGCCTTTCCAATAAAATAAATCTTTTAAAAAAAAAAGACTGAATTTGGGACTGACGCTGTGGCACACAGGGTTAACCTGCTACATGCATGGCTAACTTCCTATTTAAGTACTGGTTTGAGTTCCAGCTGCTTCACTCCTGATACAGCTCCCTGCAAATGGTCTGGGAGATCAGCAAAAGATGATTCAAGGGCTTCAGCAACTGCCACTCACGTTGGAGACAAGAAAGAATCTCTGGGCTCCTGGCTTTGGCCTGGAACAGCCCCAGCCATTATAATCATGTTGGGAAGTAAATAAGCAGATGGAAGATCCCTGCCTTTTTCTCTTTCTCTTTTTCCTCTCTGTCTCTCTTTCTCTCTCTCTCTCTCTTTCTCTCTCACTCTCTCCCTCCCTCCCTCCTCACCCCTCTAAGTTTGACTGTCCATAAATAAATAAATAAATAAACCATGAAAAAACAATTCATCTTCCTTTACAAGAGTGAGATCTTGGCTTAGACGAAATGTCATAATTGGTGAGAAACACTGGGGTAAAGACATGGTAAGAAAATCAGAAAGGAAATGGGGGAATCTCAACTGAACTTGAACTGTGGTTATGCAACAAGGTGGAGGAATCCACCATGGTGGGAGGGTTTGGGGAGGGGTGGGGAGAATCCAAGTACCTATGAAACTGTGTCATATAATACAATGTAATTAATGAATTAAACATAATAAATAAATTTAAAAAAATCAGAAAGGACTGGAGATGAAACTTACAGCACATATGTAATGTTGTATGGCTCTCCAATTTGCTTTCATCTTAGTTTGTTACTTTAAACCACTGTCCCCAAAATTATAGCCTCTGACTGACTGACACATAAATTTGTGACTTTAAAATCACTTTATTTCAGATGTGATAAATAGCATTTGTCAACAGGTAGAGTAATCAAGGGAGCAACGTTGGCCATCACCAGGTTAGGCTGACATTACTTTCTTTCAATGTTTGTTACCTGCTTGACATATTTGGCAGAGCTCATAGAAAGGCTCGGGGCTGAGTTATGTACAGCGTTTTACGGCAGCAGCTTTGTCAGGAAGATTTATCACACCCCTCGCCAAGCAGCCTCTGCTTTCTAAGAGCCACAGCAGGCATGGCTGGCACCAGTGGCCAGACCCCTCTCTTCAGCTGTAGTGGTATTCTGTCCTGACAGAGTTCAGCTACCAAATGAAAGGACAGATATTTCCTAGTTAAAATCTTTATCCATTTTGATGCCCACCCCCCAACACACAAACTCCATGATTTACTCTTACTCTCCACAGATGGCGTTTAATTAACAATTCAGTATAAATTTCAAAACAAAGGCTTTGGAGCACTAGAAGGAGCTGAATGTCCTTTGCGAAGCACAGTCTCTAGCTCTCCCCAAAACTAGAGAGATAGAGACCCAAAGGCAATTGCACAATAGATAAGCTAAATGTTAACCTGTGCATTTAGCTGTTTCACATTGTGGATGTGAAGCTGAGCCACAGAGAAATGAAGGAGGCTTGAGGACACATAGTTGGATCAATGGTAGTGTGACTACGTATGTGCAACAACCATATGCTGGCTAACAACGGAGATACATTCTGAGATATGGGTCTTCAACCTATTTCTTCTTTGCATGAACACTATGGAGTGTACCTGTACCTACATGAGCTAGGTGATATGGGCTAATCATTTGCCATGGTCTTTTGAAACAACCAGGAGATGTGATAAGTATGACATGTATGGCTGTGGGCATGACTCACAATCTACAGTGAACATTTTGTACAAGTTAGAAGGATCACTCTCTGAAATAGTCATTTAAATCACTGTATGGTAAATATAGAAGCCTATAACACAGGCATCCACTTTCATTATAAATCATTATGCATAGTGTATAATAAAATATACTAGGAATTTTTATAAAACTGTTATGTTTGCTTACAGTAACATCACTACAAATATGACTAACAAATTAGGACTTTATGTCAGCTATAATGTCAGCTATAATGTCATCTATAACCACTAGATGTTAAACTCCAATATAAATTGATGGAATCACGATTATACATGTGACTTTTTTCTGCAACACCGTTACATGGCACATGACTATATTTACTTCTTCATTTGAATGTTATAAAACCAAAGGTTTGCTAACTTGCTTCTAGCCAAATAGAGGCAACTGACAGAGTTTCACACAGGACTGTTTTCCTTTTTAAAATGTATTTATTTGAAAGAGTATGTGTGAGTGCATTGGAGAGGGTGAGAGAGAGGCAGATAAAGGGAGAAGGGAAAGATGGGACAGAAGAGCAGGAAGAAGAAAAGGAGAATGAGCAACAAAAAAAGATGCTCCACTTACTGATACATTCCCCTAAATGCCTGCAACAGCTGGGCTGGGCCAGGACAAAACCAGGAGCCTGGAACTTCATCTGCTTCTCCACATGCATAGTAGGAGTTCAAATGATTAGCACATCGTCTACTGGCTCCCAGCAAGCACGAGCAGAAAGAATGGAATAGCTAGGACTCTAGGCACTCCCATTCCTGAAATAGAGAAATGTTATCATTTTCACAGATTAAGGGACTTAATATTATGAAGATGTCAATTCTCTACAAATTAATCTTCATGCTCAGTAATTCCAAATAAAGTCCCTAACAGGTATTTTTTTTTGAAACTCTTGGGCAGATTCAACAATTTTAACTGAAAAGCAAAAAGCCAAGACTCACTAAGACAATACTTAACAAGGAAAATTAAGAGGTCTGTGCTACTGAATGTCAAGACTCACTATAAAGCTGTAGTAATGAGAACAAGTAGTGTTGCTACAAACCAAGAAAACAGGACAAACCAGAAAGTCCAGGAAGTGACTTAAATATTCACAATCATATTATTTTCAGCAAAAGTGTGAAAACATGATCTTTTCAGTAGCTGCCTGTGTCAATTAGACATCCTATGGGAAAAACACTTGGACTTCTATTTCACACAGGCACACAAATCAATTCCTAGATATTATAGGCCAAAATGTGTAAAGGAAAAATAAGTCAGCAAGAAGAAAAACTGGATCTATCCATGTGACTTTGGGAAAAGCAAATATCCTTTAAACAATATATAAAAACTCTCACCATAAAGAGATATTTTATTAAATTTTATTAAAACTAAGAATATATTTATAAGGAAAGGTGTATTATAAAAAAATTGAAAGGATTTCAAAATTTTTTGCACCAAAATAAATTTCACTTTTCCATAAACTCTTTCAAGTCCTTATAATATAGCAAAAGATATTAAAAAAAACACATACCACAGTCCAAGAGATATCTGAACTACAAATATCTGATGAGAATATGTAAAATATATTCTATAACAGATCTATAGAATCAAGAGGGCAGAATAGCAGAAGGACACATTTAAACAGGTGAAGAAACATTAGCCAGGGTGAAACAGAGAGGGCACATTCCAGAAAACATGAGAGGACAGAGTGACAGCAGAGAGACACCAGGAGACTGACAAACAAGTGAAAGCAGTGAAGACAATGGTGTGGTGTAGCAGTGTCCAGATACCCCAGCAGCACTCAGCTAGTGGAGATTTGAACTCCACCAGCAGCAAGGTGCGAAGGGGCGTGCACCAGGAGCTCAGGAGGTGAACCAAGACAAAGAACTACCTGTCCTGCTGGTTTGTCTGATTTGACCAAACACAAAAACAGAGCAGCAGATCCTAAACTAGTGGTGCAGGAACAGGGTGGATTTCACAGCCCAGACCTGCAGTAGAGCCAAACTGGGCACCAGTTTGTGTAGAGAAGCAAAGGTTATGGGGCAAGACGGTACATGCACTAAGCTAGGAGTGAACACGTTTCTGGTTCAGTAAATTACAACGTGCCATCCTACAGGTTCCACCCAAAACAGTTCTGGGTAGCCCCCAGACCTAATGCCCAGCAGATCCAGAACATCATGAGTTCTCATGTGCCATTTTGTACAGGATGGCAAAGACTTTGAGACTGCAGGGACAACAGTGAGTTGTGCATGTGCTTAGTAGAAGCAAACTCGTTGACATCCGTGTATTACACTGGTCTCACATTGAAAATAACATGAATTTTGGCATCTTATGATTCAAAATAGGTCCGTGTGCCCCTCAGGCCTAAAGGCCAGCAGGCTCTGGCAAGATCAGCTTAATCAACAACCTAACTATTTAGGATACCTGGTGTCTCCCTAATCCAGGGAACTGCTCAAACTGGAAGTAGGAGAAAGGTTGTACAAACAATGGTGCAGCCTCAGCTTGGAATCACAAGAGGTGGAGAGTGGTCAGCCAGGAGATAGAGTTATGGAGATCATGGGGGGAGTCTAACATAAGAGCCCAGATCTGAAACTCACTGCATGGAGTGGCACATGTGACTGCAAAGAACTGGACACCAACCACAAGTAAAATCGAACCACAGACCTGCGGGTGACAGAGCTTAAAAACCTGCCCCAAGAAGACTGCTAAACAGAAGTACAATGACCAAGAGCAAAAGAAGAGACAAAGGCACAATGAATATTACAGAAGACTCCACTGTAAAGGAGCAAAAGCCTTTGCCAACCTCAGTTAACTGAGGAAGACTTTGAGAAAACTGGGGATATAGACTTTAGAAAATGCATTATAAAGTTTCTTATAAACAATGAGAAGCACACCAGGAATTTAAAAAATTTAAGGACTATGTCACATAGGAAATAGCAACACTGAAACAAAATCAAGCTGAATTATCGGAAATGAAGGATGCAATAGAGAAAATTAAAAATTCAGTGGAAAGTCTCAATAACAGAATGGAGACAGAAGAAAGACCCTCAGAATTAGAGGATATTTTTTGTCACAATGGGGAAAAAATCAAAAACCTGGAAACACAGCTGAATCAAGCTAAAAAAAGATTCAAGAATTGAAAGACACTATTAAAAGGCCAAATATAAGAGTTACTAGAGTTCCAGAAGGTGCAGAAAGAGAAGTTGGGCTTAAAATGTATTTAATGAAATAATAAAAATTTCCCTAACCTAGACAAAGAACTGGGAAACAACATCCAGCAGGGACACAGAACTCCCAACAGGGTTGACCAAAACCAATCTTCACCACGACACATGATAATCAACCTCACTTCAGTTGGACATAAGGAAAAGATCCTTCAATGTGCATGTGAAAAAAGTCAATTGACCTATAGGAGAATGACTATCAGACTCACAACTGACCTCTCACAGGAAACTCTATAGGCCAGAGAATGGAGTGACATATTCCAGATTCTAAAAGAAAAAAAATTGTCAGCCCAGAATAACATACCTAGCAAAGCTTTCCTTTGTCTTTGAAAATGAAATAAAATTCTTCCACAGTAAAGAAAAGCTCAAAGAACACACCTTTCTAAACCTGCCCTATAAATGACACTTAAAGATATTCTCCTGGCAAATGTGAAAAACATCCCAGTAAAATAAAAATAGAAGATTAATCAATGAAAAACCCATTACTAAAATGACAGCATCAAATTACTACCTATTAACCCTAAATGTAAACAGCTTAAACCCATCAATCAAACATCAGAGATTAGCAGACAGGATTAAAAAACAAAACCCATCTATTTGTTGCCTACAGGAGACACATCTCACCAACAAAGATCAGTGGAAACTATATTTCACGGATTTTAATGTTTTGGTTTTTCAGTTTCATTTCCTCAAAACAGTTTTTTCTCATTAAACTCATCAATGACTCAGAGATCATACAGTAGCTTCATTTTCTTCAAGAAGGTTCTTGATTTTCTTTTTTCATTTCTTCAATGACACATTAGTCATTCAATAGCATGTTATTTAACCTCATGGCATTAAAAATTTCTCTTTTTCTTCCTGTTGTTCATTTTGTCTTATAACTTTTCATCTAAAGGGATGTACAGTAACTGTGTAATGGAAACTATCATATCCAGATATGAGGATAAAATGCAGTATGCATCTCTACTTCCAGAACAAAGATGGACTGACTGCCAATGAAACTGTTAAATATATGTTTGCAGTAGGATGCTGAACTTTCTGCCATTATCCATGCCTGCAAAGATGGACTTATGACTGTTTATGAAGAACTATACTATTGTGATAAAATGGGGAAAATCAGTTGGAAGAAATGGTAAGGGAAATCCCAAGGCATATGGAACTGTATCATAAAATGTTGTTGATTATTATGACAATAATAATAAAAACAAGAAAAATGAGAACTTAAAAAAGAATATGCAATATATGGCTATAAAGTAACAAGAATAAGATAAATATTAAGAAATGAAGGACATAAATTAAAGGGACACTATGTAATAGAATATCTCTGAAAGATAAATTATCATAGTAAAATATACTCAACATCATCCATCCTCAGGAAAATATAAATGAAGCCACTAAGTAATGAGCTCTCATTACTTAGTCACTAAAAAGGCCAATTTTTAAATTCTCGAGATTAGAAAAGATGTAGAACAACTGAAACTTGCATACTAGATGGTATTAATGTAAACCGATATAATCACCTTGGGAGACTGAGAGTATCTGTCACTCCAAACCAAGCACATCCTCTTTGCACTGAAAATTCTACCCCTAGATCAGCAGAGCCAGTAACATGGACACGGAGAGGGCCTGGGGAGGAAGCACCGACAGGAGACCAGTGATGGTAGAAGTCTTTGCGAAGTCTCCCTTTATAGCTCCTTCACCTCTCCTTATATACTCTTCCCCCACATCCTCATATAGCAGGATACTGGATACAGATGAGGCCAGTTAGTCTCGGTGTTTTTAGCCACAAGCCCAGTTCCTGTTTCTGCCCAGGCTAATGAACACTAATCAACTCCTTAGCCCAAAACAACTAGGCATGTCCTTAACATAAACATATATATACAGGTGTATCCACAGATACAAAAATATTCATAAAACTACTATTCACAATCACAAACAGTTGGAAGCATTTATAATATCCATTAGTTGGTATGCAGAAAAATAGCTTCAGTTTATTTACAGGCTGGACAAGGCATCAAAGAAAAAAAAACTACAGCTGTGTACTATAACATGGCAGAAAACTGACAGCTACATTGCTGGATAAAAAAAAAACAAATATAAAGAACACATACATTTTACAATTAAAAAAAAGCAAAACCAATCTATGTTGATAGAAATCCTAGGATACAGGTTATCCCACAAGTGGACTGGCTAGGAAGTGGCCTAGTGGCAGCTTCTGGGATGCTAGTAATACTGTATTTCTTGAGTGATGGCTGTGTTCATTCTTTAAAAAAAAAGATTCCCTTTTCATTTGTGGACATTTCTGTGTCTATGTTAAATTTTAATTAAAAGTTTTCAAAAGAAAAGAAAAAAAGAGTAATTATGCTGTGTATTTGAAACATTTCCCATAATAAAACTTCTTAGGCCAGAATTGCTGGTATTTAATCATGTATAAACTCTGGCAGGTGTACTGGGTTAAACAGTGTTGCCAATAAATCATGTCCACCTGGAACCTCAGAATCAAACTAGGGAAATGGGCCTTTACAGATGTAATGATGCTAAGATGAGCTCATGCTGGATTTGGGTGGTCTTCATCCAATGCCTAGAGCCCTCAGTAGAAGACAGAAATTTGAACGGAGATACAAAGAAAAAGATTACCATATAAAGCAGAGGCCCAGAGAGAATGCCACTTAAACACAGAGACACAGACTAGAGTAATACCTTATAACCCAAGCAAGCCAGGGATTGCTGAAGAATACAGATGCTAGAAACACAAATGGGATTCTTCCTTAGAACTCTTCAGGAAAGAATGGCCCTTTATTTCTGGCTGTTTAGCCTCAAGACTGAGATAATGCACTTTGGCTGCTTAAAACCATCAGTTTGTGCTGATTTGTCATAGCAGCTCTAGGAACTCATGCAATAGATACAGAAGTCAGCAGGAAGAAAACCCGCTTTGACAACCATGTAGAAGTTCCAGAAGAGGAAGGCTGGATAGGTGGATGGGTAAGAGGCAAGAGTTTGTCTGATACCAAGAGAAACTACAAGCTTTTTTTGTTTTCTTCTTCTTTTATTGGAAAGTCAGATATACAGAGAGAAAGAGAGACAGGGAGGAAGATTTTTCCATCCACTAATTCACCCCCCAAGTGCCCACAACGGCTAGAGTTGAGCCCATCTGAAACAAGGAGCTTCTTCCGGGTCTCCCATGCAGTTGCAGGGTCCCAAAGCTTTGGTCCATCCTCCACTGCTTTCCCAGGCCACAAGCAGGGAGCCGGATGGGAAGCGGGGCCACTGAGAAATGAAATGGTGCCCATATGGGATCCCGGAGTGTGCAAGGCGAGGACTTTGGCCACTAGACTACCACGCTGGGCCCAAACTACGGTCTCTTAATTCCAACCATTTGGATTGTGTTTATTGCTCTAAAGACGATCCACTGATTTTTATAATAGTGTCAAGTCTTATTTAAAGACCCAGAGATACGCAAACAGACTCTTTAAGGGAGAGACAACATACAAGGAAGCAGAAAACAGATTTCTTAGAAAGGAGCAAGAAGTTGGACATTTCTAAGACAAAGAGCTCAATATGTACATGTGTGAATTATAATTTAAAGTGTTTTGCTTATAAAATACCATCCCTCCCTGAAAAGACATATGTTTTACATATTAAGAGTAACAGCTGTGTTTTATAACTCAATGGAGAAACCACATGCAAAAGCACCAGCTCAGGGAAGCCTAAGCTGGCTTTAAACGATGAGGAGGTGACAGCGGTCATGGAATGCCCGGATAACGGGTCAGTACATCCTGTGGTGGGCAGTGAGGTGTGTGGCTCTTTTGCCCAGCACTCCTCCAGAAAGTGGTCATGATGCCAAAGGCATGGATCAGATTCAAGCCCTTCAGCATGCAGCATTTACTGCGTCCACTGACAGGGCCCATAGGGAAGGAATGAGAAACCATACTTCTTATACTGATGGCTCCCCTTTCAATGCAGTTTTTTACAAATCAGCAATAACCTTACTGCTGCCAAATAACAGTGGCAATCAAAGCTCCTAAATTTTAAACAGCAACTCCCCAATCATATCATTCTTGTTATGATGTCAGAATTCACGAGTAAGGAAGGGGAGTATATATGATGTGGGGATGACACGTTTGGTAACTCACAGTGTTCTGTCAATTATTTTTTTCTCCAAAATAATTAGAACCCTAGGAAGATGAAGAACAGAGAACAGTATTTTAGATTTAAAAACATCTTACCTGGAAATTATGATAAGTTCCCCAAGATCTGATTTATATGTGTATTCACTTTTGAAAATGTATACTTCTAGAATATCCTCAGGGTAAACAGAGTACGAGCAGAAGCTAACCGGGGAAAAGGAATCATTTTTAAGGGCTCTCTGACATTTCGAAAGCATTATTTATGTGATTTTGCATATGCTAACCACAAAGTATTCTGATGATTAGCTACCTCTGATTAGGTATTATAAGAGCCTCAATTATGCAATAATGATGATTTGCTTATAATTATGATTAGTTTAAAATAAATTTTTAATTACAAAGTAAGAATTCCTGCTAACCCAAAAGCGCACTTTTTGCACATCGTCTACGAATTCTTTCCCTAACCAAATGTGAATTCAATCTATGGAAGTTTGAACTCACAAGGCAGATTACTTTGAAGACATGACTGTTCATTTTACCAATGGGCTGTTCATTTTAGAAAGATTTGTTACCACAAAAAATCATAATAAATACCTATGATATGATTAAAATTCTAAAAAGTATCCTAAAATATTGTGACATAAATCCAACTTACAGCCCCTCTTTCAGCAGATATTTACACTGCCATCCCCGCTATTCACGACTCTCAGGTGTCTTTAATTGGTGAGAAGTAGCCCAATTATCCTGCCCATATTTCCCTACTTCCTCTCACTCTGCTTTATTGCTTCCAATGTATTTGTCATTATCTTATGCATGAACCTTCTTGATTTTTGTTGTTGGCAGTTAATTTCTGGCTTCTCCCACTAGAATGCAACCACTTTAAGGACAATTTTGGCTGAGCTCCAACACCAAAAACAGTCCTTGGCAAAATAAAAACTGGCAATCAATGAATCACTGCTACATGAATAAACAAATATCACAAAGCAATAGGAGATAAAATTTTACAACCTGTAATAAAAGAAGCACAACATTTTCTTGGAGATCCTAGATAGGAAGGAATTAATCCACTTGAAGTATGAATAACAGTAGCAATACAGTCTCCAGCAATCATTTTCCATTGAGTAAAAAAGCTTTAGGGTAGATCTTGTGCAAGTCAATAGGAATGATTAACTTAGTGCAGATTAAAAACAATACTAACGACCAATTGTTTGATGATATGAGCTAAGAATCCAAGAGTGTAAAGTAAATCAAACTTCTCCAAAGACAGAATAGTCCTCTGATGCAGGTGCAGCCATTCTAAGGATTTTGCATTGTTTCCCTGTGAGAGTTCTGACCTCTAGCTGTCAAACAGGTGGTGATGAAGCACTTGTCCTTATTATTATACACTTTGCGTGGGTAACGGATGGCTTCTTTATTTTCCTGAAGGTAGTGCTTTGTTTATGAGTCACCTCTGAAATCTGTTTTCTTCCTTGGGTGGCCTTTCATTGTGCTCTATTGTGCTAACACCTATTCTTCATCTTTGTCATGCCTGGAGTATAAGAGCATTTTAGAAAATGAATCTATAGTGTGCTTTGCACCACAAATTGTATGCACCCCTAATTTTTCAATATGTCCATACCCTCTGTGTTCAGTGGTTTGTGTTATGCTTCAAGGAGCTGTTCCTGACCTCAAACACCTCCTTGTATCAGTAATTCTTTCCTACACACACAGCTTCATGGCCAAGGAAAGAAACAGGTTAAAAAGTGGCTTCCTTCTGCTAGAGAGAGGAATCTCAATCTGACAAAACAGCTTCCCTGCTCTTGAGAGACAAATCCCACGGGACAAATGTCTTATTTCTGTCTCTGTCAGAAACCTTGAAGGACCACATAGAATCCACAAGAAAAATGTATCACTTTTAAATGGGTCAGAACACAGGAAGCTCATTACTCTAGGGCTTTCTGGTGATGCCCTATTGGATGCAGGCTGTAGTTTCGACTGCCACCTATTCTGTCAGCTAGCTCAAGCTGAGTGTTGCAGCCAACAATAAAGAACCCCCAAATCTCACTGACTTACAGTAAGTCTTGTGTGTCATGTGACACGCTCATGTCATCTGGCTTCTTCAATCCCAATCAAGCAAATAGGAGCAACCCCTACATAGGATTTGTCAAGACTCATGTAAATGAGTGATGGTAGACGACCAGGCACGATAGCATAGTGGTTAAGGTCCTCGCTGGTTCTAATCCCAGCGGCCCTGCTTCCCATCCAGCTCCCTGCTTGTGGTCTGGAAAAGCAGTCAAGGACGGCCCAAAGCCTTGGGACCCTGCACCTACGTGGAAGACCCGGAAGAGCTCCTGGCTCCTGGCTTCAGATTGGTTCAGCTCCAGCCATTGCGATCACTTGGGGAGTAAACCATCGGACGGAAGATCTTCCTCTCTGTCTCTCCTCCTCTCTGTATATTTGCCTTTCCAATTAAAAATAAATAAATAAATCTTTTTAAAAAAAGAGTGATGGTAAAACCAGATAATACTTTTGAACCTCTTCTTCACTAGGGGCAGGGACCACTTCCATGTACATGTCTTTGACCAAAGCAAGTCTCATGAGCAAGCCCAGAATCAGTGGGATGGGATCGTAACCTTCCTGCAGGAAGGGGTCAACGGGGAAGCACGGTGAAGAGTTATGATGAATAACACAATCTATTACCCTATGATCTAAAACTACTGACCTCCTCAAGGAGAACTGTGTTGATTCTGTAAAACCTTACCCACAGAAAATACATGCATTCAAATACATACAAAAGTTTGCATGTAATTTCATAGGTCATATACCAATTAGTGCCATACATGAACTCCAAACCCGAGATAAAAGCTTTTATTGTAGAAAGAACATTTTCCCATAAAACATCAAACTGCTGTTACTCAATATGAGATGAGCTCCTTCATTCTATATGAGGGTAGACAGGAAAAGCATTGTTCATGAAGGATTTCTGGATGCTCTGCATACTACTCGCTCCTCGTGCCCTGAAGGGATTGGGTCCCTGGGTCACTGCCTTCTACATCATCTGGTAAAGCCCATTGAAAGCAGACTATGTTGCCTTTAAGATGATTTTTTCCTGTTTCATTGTGTGCTAATTTTTTCATGCTACTTTTTGCTGCTGTTTTATTAAGTATATGTATTTTATATTATCTATCACATATGAGATATATAAATAATAATGAAATAGTAACACTGAATAATATTACTAAGCAATATTAAATAAGTTATAGTTTTATCCTAATGCAAACATTTGGGGACAAGCCCCTGGGCATCTGTGGCTCTACCATCATGAAACTGAGGATAACACAATACTCAGGTTTTGTTAAATCCTAGGAAAGTCTTCAGAGATGGCCAAGTAGATCAGAGGGAGTTCAGCCATGTGGGGCATGACTATCCATAACTGTGTCTAGGAAGCCTCTGCAGCACTTGGCCTGCCACTAATGCAGTGCCATTGTACCAAATGTCAGATGAAATGGAATGAGCCACACACCACTGTAATAAGAACCCTAAGCGATAGGTGTTTGGCGCAGCTGTACAGATAAAACTTAGGACACCACCACATCCAATACAAGAGTGTTTGGGTTAGACTCCTAGATCCTCTTCCAATTCCAGCTCCCTACCAACATGCACCCGGAGAGGCAGCCAGCAATGGTTCAAGTACCTGAGTCCCTATCATTCACCTGGTAGACCTGATTGAGTTCTGGCTCTTGGTTTTAGCCTGGGATAACCTTAGTTTCTGTGGGCATTCCAGGGTATGAACTAGCAGATGCAAGATTTCACTATTCATTCTCTCTCTCTTTCAAATAAATATGAGCAGCTCAATAATCCAAAAGAAAAGAAACAACAACAGCTACTGGAATTGGCAACTGGCATTCTTATAGTCATTTTGGTCATATCACACTGTGGTTTGAGATGCCTTGCTTAATTTTTAAAATAATCTTTAGTTGCAATTTGGACCTGGAAAATCAAAATACTTTAAGTGCGAAACCAAAATGAATATTGGTCAGAGGTAAATTACATCAGATGTTTTTAGTAAAAATGAATGTGATTTTTAATTTTTAAAAGTAATCATTGTTGTAAGTTGAAAAAATAAAACACCATGAACATTTCATGACTTCAACTTAAAGCAGCTAACATCAGTTCTGCTTCTGGATGAAAAAGCAGCAACCCAATGAGTCAAACTAGGGTCTATTGAAAACCTGGCATAGACAATCTTGAGGGACCCACTGCCCAAGCCTGGAGGACTACGGAAGGCAATGTGTTCCCCAGTAGAGAAAACTCCTCCCATGTTCTCTATTTAAATAATAGACTCTCAAAAACTCACATTTATCTTATTTTTAAAAATGTTTTGGATATGCTATAAAGACTAAATGAGAATTAAAATACAATAGCTGCTTTGAAAGGTATCTGCAATCCAGAAGTGTTTTCTGTTGGACTGTAAAATTCCATTTGAATTTTACATGGAACTGCATTGTTTAAGCAAATCCAACACATAAACATCCTGACTAGGGGGTGAAAATTTGCTTTACAAAAACGTGCACTAAGAATTTCTTTAAATAGCTACCTTCTTTGACAGCATTTTTAAAACAAACTGTAAAAACAGAATTTGAATCCATTTTGATACATACATACATCATCAAAGTGCACCATCTACTTACTTCTTTAGTTGTAATATTGGTTCTTAAGACTCAGTTTATAAATAGCAAACAAAACAATAACCTACAAATATAGTCACATTCTATTTTCTTCAAAACAAACAGCTATCTAACATAATAGAGTAACTTGTAAAAACTATTTGAAAGTCTAATTGTTATTATGTTATGTAAATAAGGATTAATTGCTGCTTATTTCACATTCATGGCTTTTAAGTGTCAAGAACAAATAGCATATTTTAACATTCGTTTTTAAATAATATTGGTGTGAAATAAATAAAAGTGAAAAAACAAAATTTCTGTCCTGTGGGTATGCTGTAAGTCCCATTTCAGCCACTCTCATTCCTTCATATTTCACAATGCCCTAGCAATATCAGAAATACTCCCTTAACATTTGAAAACGCCTGTTAGCCCTGAGCACAGTTCTATACTGACTGGCTGTAACCCTACTCCCACTTGGTGGGGCCCACAGAGTGGATGGCTACAGAGTAGGCATGATAAGCCCTTTTCAAGGTTTTATAGTTCAATGTGAAGACAGGATCATAGTTAATGGGCCACATTAATACTCTGATACTTCAAATTCAGATTTTTCCTAATACAGAGGTGTCATGTTCAGATTAGGACATCCAAACAAAAGAAAATTATTTCACATGACCTATGACTATTTCCCAATATTTTAAAATATCACAAAGCCTTCCATAATGTTTTACTGCTTACATAAAGAAGTGCTACTTGCTGACATCAACTGAAAACTGGGATAAATGCTGATAGTGGGAGAGATAGAAAGACTTACTATGGAAGGAATAGAACTCAGAAATCTCGATTAGCAATTCTCTATTTGAACACAGACTAACCATACCATCTCCTAGTTCCAGGTTCAGAAGATTGAACTTTATCAAATGCATTACCAAACAAAAGCTTGCCTTTATTCCCTAATGTAGCAGAATGTGCTTTGGTGATTGATTGAGTGTGGGTGAAGGCTTGGCAACATGCAACAATGATCAAAACCGTATATCAACCGCAGGGCATGTGGTGCTGTTATTGTGATGTCGATCAGTACACACAATCTTTTAAGAGACTGTACCCACTGATGACATACTAATTCAAGAGCTAGGCTGGACTACATAATTGCTCCGCAGAAAAACACATGATAAGGCTCCACAACTAACAGGGTCCTTTCCAGTTGCCACGTCTGATATTGCAGTAAGGTATCTATATCATCTGTGTATTTTTTTAAACTTGCTTTTTTTTTTTTTATCAAAGTAGTTTAGAACAACCCAAAACAGTTTAGAACAACTTTTGAAGCAGATTTTAAAGAGGGCCCAGGATGGTAGCCTAGGGCTGAAGTCCTTGCCTTGCAGGTACCAGGGTCCCATATGGATGCTAGTTCATGTCCCAGCTATTCCACTTCCCATCTAGCTCCCTGCTTCTGGCCTGGGAAAGCAGTCAAGCACAGCCCAAAGCCTTGGGACCCTGCACGCCTGTGGGAGACCCAGAATAAGCTCCTGGCTTCAGATAAGCTCAGCTCCAGCCATTGCAGCCACTTGGGGGAATAAAACAGACAAGATCTTTCTATCTCCTTCTCTCTGAAATCTGTCTTTCCAATAAAAATACATCTTTTTTAAAAAAAAAATTGATTTTAAAGAAACTACTTAAAATGTAAATGTTCACATCTACATTTACCAACATCTCCTCTTCCTTCATAATTCATCTTTATCATTATAGTAAAATGATAAATGTATGTTTATAAGTCCTCCCCCCAAAAGATATCAGTTTTAATAAAAACCAGATCAAAGGAAAAGTGGAAAAACAAATCTAGTTTTCTCCATGGGCTTCTGTTTCAATTCTTTATATGAGCAAAGTTAATTTATATCTGGTTTAATTAAAAATGCTTCTTGAGGTATTTCCTGAGTCAACAATATCATACTCATCTGTTTATAGATAATCATTGAATTTCATTCATTTATTTAAGATTAATTCAAGAATGTCTTGTATTAGATTGTACATTAAACTCTAAGAACAGTACAGGAAATATGAAATATATTTATCTTTATTCTTAAACCCAGTGTAGGGGGTAGAATGTTTAAATACTAATTATTTGGGAGAAAGAAAAAGTGTAGGATAGGGCCAATGATAATGATAATAGAGACAGATGTTGAGCAAGTGAAAAGGTTATCTAAACAGAATGAGAGGTCCCCAGAAGGCAACGCCTGAGCTGTCTTAGGGGAGAGTAAACACCACTTCAGGCAAAGATGGAGGAAGATGGACTGAGAACACAGGATTAACAAAGGAACAGAGGCTAGAGGAGAATGAGAACTGTTACACCTAACAGATTGTGAAGGGTCAGGTAAGAAGCAGCAACAGATCGGTGCAGAACAAAGCGGGGCAGATTAGAAAGTCACCTTAATGCAGCCCAAAGAGAGCTAGTCTTATCCCATACAAGCAATAGGAAATGACAGAAAAGGAGAGGTGCAATGATTCATGCATTCTTTTGAAAAATCTAATCATTTATTTGAAAGTCAGAGATACTGTGTGAGACAGAGAGAGAGAGAGAGAGAGAGAGAGAGAGAGAGAGAGAGAGAGAGAGAAGAGGCCTTCCATCCAATGATTCACTCTCCAAAATAACCACAACAGCCAGAGCTGGGCCAGTCTGAAGCCAGGAGCTTCTTCTGGGTCTCCCACACAGGTGGCAGGGGCTCAAGCACTTGGACCATTCTCCACCGCACCTTCGAGGCCACCAGCAGGCAGCTGGGTGAAAAGCAGAGCAACCAGGACAACAAACTGGCAGTGGGTTAGTAACTACACCACAGCATAGGCTCAAGATAAGCATTTTTAAGAGATCCATTTGGTAACTGTGAAAAACAGGTCTAACCAGAATTAAAGTGCCCAGATGAAAATGGATGAGAATATAAATTAAGAGAGAGAATAGACCAAACTAAAGACACAGAAGGTAGAGTTGCCAGAAGCTAATGCTTCATTGGGGGTAAAGGCAAGGAAAAGAAGTAATAAGATCCCATTTGGGGTTCTGCTTAAGAAACTGAGTAAACATTAAAGTAGAGAATGGAACAGGTAAGAGAAGAAGATGATGTAGAATATAGATGAGGAATGCATGCATCATCTGTGTTTGAGGCCATGGAATCTAGAGGATTTGGCTTGAATTTTTAATCTTGGGTTCACGGTAGAATTATGATGGAATATGAAACCAGTGGGGTTGTTGTGAAGTCTATAGCTGGTATCCAAAGGAAAATGTGACTGACAAGAGTATGTAAAAGCACTATTAAAAATTAGTGAGGCCAGAGACTTGAAGTTGGCTTGATATTTCAGAAGTGGCAAGAGAAAGAAGAGTACACTTTCAAGAGATAAAGACTAGATATTGAAAGAGAGGAATCTATGGTGACTGAAAGGAAAGAGGTAACAAAAAGTGCCCAATACATAAATCCAGCTGAGAGTGTTCTATTATATGAATAGAGACTGGAAAATATCTACTGCTTATGGCAGCTACGGGATGTCATTTCTGACTCAAACCAGAGTCACCTGAATGCTATAATAGTGTTAGCACAGACTATAGTAGGCCAAGGAATAAGCCAGTAAAAGTCGCAAGTATAGTCTATTCTTTCAAGAATTTAAATAAAAAGTAGGAGGAGAAATTAGGCACTAGTTCCACAAAGAAAAGCTGGGAGTGGTTGGTTGGTTTGTAAAGTTGGTGATTGGAGGCTTGAATATGTTTATAAAGTGGGAGTGAGAATTTGAAATGTGAAGATGAAAAAAGTTGCTGTCCCAGGTCAAAGGGATAATAGACTGCGTATGGGATCATGAATGAAGTCGAGTGTGTGCTAAAAGAAGGGAAAGGAAGAGAAGGAGATAGGGAATGGAGAGGGAGGTGAGGATTGGGAAAGGGAGCACAGTAGGAAAGGGGAAGAGGGAAGGAGGAGGAAGAAATGGGAGGGTGTAAAAGGAGGAGAGTGGGGGAGAAACAGAGAGGAAGGGAGATGGGGGACATGGGAAAGCAGAGACAAGTAGAGGGAAGAGAAAGGGGGATGGGAATGGGGACAGAAGGAGAAGGAAGGGAGAAGGATGGGAGAAGGAGAAGGGGCAGAGGAAGAGGGAAGGGGGAGAGCAAGGGGCAGAAGGAAAGGGAGGAGATAGTAAGAGAGGGGAAGTGAAGGCAAAGGACAGGGAAGAGCAAACAGCCCGGGCCAGCTTTAGCTTTCTAAACACCAGATTTTCTGCCAAACTTTCCTCCAAATAATAATAATAATCTGTAACAAGTTAAAAGAGAAAGAAGTCTTCACAGTCTCTACTGAGAAAAAATTACAGAAAAGATGAAATCATGAAACACGTAATTTATACTGATAAACAATGTTTATAAATAAGAATATTAAGCATATGTTATATAGACTTCTAAATAATATCACACAATAAATAGCTGTTTAGACCAACAGCAGAATGATTAGAAAAATACATGAAGTCTTCACTCTACAAAAGCATCTCTGTGGCCTCTCCTGGAGGTCAGCCTCTACTCAAAGATCCTGGAAGCTTGAATATCAAATGCCACACACATGCTGCTCTGCTCCAGCCTGGTAAAGGCCTTAACGCAGGTATGAATAATGTTCTTCTCTTTCTTTCAACAATGATCAAGGATGTTAATCCATTACACTCAGAGGGTAACAGACACACGTACGCACATCCAGAAAGGAAACAAAGCAACAAAAATAAATAGTAAGCCAAATAGCAGCCAGGAAAAAAAAAACTGGAATAGCTAATTTTGGAATTCATCACTTGGAACCTCTGGAGTGGCATTTGGCCAGCTTTCCCCCACTAAGAAAACTACTCTTACTATACTAAAGTCATTTTTTTAAGATTTATTTAATCTTATTAGAAAGTCATATATATATACAGAGAGGAGGACAGAGAAGAGATATTCTGTCCAATGATTCACTCCCCAAATGGCCACAATGGCTGGAACTGAGCCTATATGAAGCCAGAAGCCAGGAACTTCTTCCAGGTTTCCCACGCAGGTGCAGGGTCCGAAGGCTTTGGGCCGTCTCAAACACTTCGGCCTACCCTCAAATGACTGGCAAAGCAGAAGACAATGGCCCAAAGCCTTGGGATCCTACACTCATATGGGAGACACAGAAGAAGTTTGTGGCTTCTGTCTTCGCATTGGCTGAGCTCCGGCTGTTGCAGCCACTTGGGGACACTCCACAGATGGAGGATCTTTCTCTCTGTATCTCTTTCTCTCCATAAATCTGATCTGAATTTTCAATTAAAATAAATGATCATTTTTTAAGAAAAATTACTGCTTTGTGAAAAGGCAAATCATGGGGTCATTACTTCATATTGTCTGGTAAAAATAATTCAAAATGGATTAAAGATGCAAATATTTTTTAAGATACAAATCTTAAATACAAAATTACAAAAGCCTAGTAAGAAAACTCGGGATAATTCTGTAAAGTCTGAGTTAGAATGGCCAAAGTATTATACAAAAGCTCAAAAGCAATAAAAAGAGCAATAAAGTTGATCAATATTTGAGATTTCTGAGTAGTTAATAAAAAATTTACAACTCATATTCCAAAGAATTGATTTCTTTTGTAACCAACAAGATACAAAAAACACTAAGAAAACTACCAACAAATCAATAGAAAATAAAGCAAGGAAAATTAACAAACTTCTTAGTAAAAAGAAACATAAATTTCTCTTACACATATGAAAAAATGTTCCACTTCATGTCTAACAAGAGAAACAAAAAATATAACCATACTAAAATGCCATTATTTTTCACTAGATAGGAAAATAGTGATACACAGGGATTGGAATTTGATAACATAACAAGCTATGGTACAAACTGCCACAACATATACAAAGGACAACCAGCAATAAATATGTGCCCAAATTAAAACTGTGCATTTACTTTTGCTTCTGTAGTTCTACTTTCAGGTATTTATCCATGAGACATTTATACAGGAATCTTTATTGAAACATTTTTGTAGATACAAACGATACAACACCTAAATGTCTGCAAACAGGCAATTAATAAATAATTTCTAGGTTATTTGTATAATAAGCAGCATGAATTTGTTTTTAAAAAGTGAGATAGCATCACCTAAAGAGGTAAAAAACAGTGCCCAAGTCTTACCAAATAAACAAACTAAAGAACAATGTATAAAACAATGTGTATGCTGTATATCACATTTGTAAAGGTTAATGTACACATACTCCTATGTTTATAAGTTATGCATACATTACCTTAAGAAAACTAAACCAAACAAGGTTGTCTTTGATCTACACAAATGTGGAAATAGAAGTTGGGAAGCTTACTCTTTACTGTGCCCCATTTCAATCTTTAGAATTGTATGGCATGAACTTATATTACCTACTCAAAACTAACTTTTTAAAAATATATCTCAAAATAATGAAGACACTTTACTACAGCAGCATGATGTCATCTGTTACTGGGAGATAAATTGTCAAGACACAGACTTTATTTTCTTCTGTGAATTTTAAAAATCCTGTGTCTATTTCCATTCTCCATCACTGCTAGATGACAAACATATGTGCCTGAAAGTTTAGCTCAGCAATCTGCCTTGATTCTGATGAACAGCACTGAAATAAGTCAAACACAACCCACATCTTAAGCTAATTAAAATGGTTCTGAGCCTCCTAAAATTCCTTTTGGAACAGTGTTGGGTCTGAATGGATAAATTGCATTCACTATTAGCAAATTATAATTTCATAGCTGTCATATTCAAAAATTTTTAAAAATAACTGCTACAACCATATATAGAGAGAGAATAAAAATTTAAGTGATTGAAAAATGTAATTAGGCAATCTATAAAAATGTTAATTTCAATTAGAATACGGAATAAGATCTTAGAGGGAGTCCTAATGTCAATGAACATTGCCCTATTTTGAGAGAAAGGCAGACAGAAGAAATAGAGTTCCCATCACTGATTCACTTCCCAAATGCCCACAGTGGCCAGGACCAGCAGATGCTAAGAGCAGGGAACTTAACCCAGGTCCTAATCACATGAGTTATCTCAGGATCTGCATTAGCAGGAAGTTGGAGTTGGGAGTAGAGCCAGAGATCAAACCCAGGTACTCCAATGCAGCGTCCCAACTGGCATCTTAAACACTTGGCCAAACACCTGAGTCATGCTCCTGCATTGTTAAACAAAATTCTAAATATTAAACCTAATTCTACACACCCATCCCCTCTCTATGACAAAGTCCAACTTATAATCAAAAACAGAAACTGCTGCCTTGAATCTTTCCAGGGTTGTTGGCAGAAGAGCTGGGTTGCAACACCTGTGATGAGTACTGCTGTGACCAAAGACTTACAGTTTTGACTAACAGAAACCCATTTCAAACCATCCTAATGGGAGAAGGAGCAAAATAGAGGGATTTCATATACTATCCACATGGCAAGGATGAGAACAGAAACAGAGAGCAGCAGAGCAAGAACCAAAGCAGCTCTTCCTCCCCATTCATTTTCTTCCTGGCTTTATCTGCAGTTTCTACACTCAACTTAGCTGTGCAAACGGGCTCAACGTTTTCCCGACCTCTGTCACTTGTTATCCAACTCAGTCAACCTAGGACTAACTTTCGTCAATGTCTTCTCCAAATTCTTATGAAAGAGAATTCATAATTTTGGGTGAGGCCAAGGACGTACTAATAATTGGTGACTAAGTGCTTACACCTATATGAATCAGGGGAGGATTGGAAGGAGCTACGGAGAATCTTAAATACATTCTCATTTGCCTTTCAGAAGTGTTTCCCAGCACTAACAACATGCCAAGACCTAAAAAGAGAATTCAAGATCTGCTCTAACAACATCTCCAAACCACTGGAGTAGCTTCCATTCGTGTCCAAGACCACTGGAGGTCAGCGACTGCTCTTCTCAGTGCTTCCTCTGGGAACGGGCCGAGGGCTCCTCCAGCATTGAAACATTTCTAAGTGGACAAGGACAGCAAAGTGGCAATGGCACACAGCTCTCCCACGCTATGCTCAGAGGTACACCAGGCACTTCCATTCAAATGGCATTGGCTTTAAAAAAAATTTTTTTTAATTGCAAAGTCAGATATACAGAGAGGAGGAGAGACAGAGAGAAAGATCTCCCATCTGATGATTCACTCCTCAAGCGGCCACAATGGCTAGAGCTGTGCTGATCCAAAACCTGCAGCCAGGAGCCTCTTGCAGGTCTCCCACACAGCTGCAGAGCTCCAAGGCTTTGGGTCATCTTCAACTGCTTTCCCGGGCCACAAGCAGGGAGCTGGATGGGAAGCAGGGCTGCCTAAATTAAAACCAACACCCAAATGGAATTCCAGCACATACTAGACCAGGACTTTAGCTACTAGGGCCTGGCATTGGCTTTTAAAGTAAATCACATAGCAACCCTAATTCCTGGGAACAGGGAGGAATGATCCTGGGATATGTTCAGCAGTGAGAGAACTGAACAGTCTAAGATCAGCAGTGATCATTATCATGAAATTTCATGACAAAAATTCTTAAAAATCTTCTCCATTCAAAAACACCACTGTGAGGAAGACCTGAATCAGCAATGCCTGTTTACATTCACTTTGAGTCCTCTTCATTTCTCACGTCATTTATTCCTGAGTTATTGGGGGAATAAAATAAGTAACTAAATATCCTTTAATTATCCTGTTGCTGGTATTAGTTATCTTCAAAGTAAAAGAAAAATTAAGAGAAAATGAAATGTTTAAGTTACATTTAAAAGATTCTTTATACTCCAATCCTACGTAATGTAAGGAATTGTTTTTTGTGGGTGAATTCAGATGCCGTCGTGTGGATGACCTATAAACTCTGTGCAACAGCAGTCCGTTAAATCAATTGCCACAGTGATATAAAATCTCAAATCAATTTACCTTCATAAATGAGAAGAAACCTTTATCATTACATAAAATCTCATAATTTTTGGCTCTATATCTAGAAATATTGCCAATACTTCATTTATTTGAACTGTCACAAAATGCCATTAAATCTAAAACAAATTGAATATGTATAATACATCTGATGAACTTTGATAGGCTAAATTGAATATATACATAAATAATAAATATACGCTAACTTCCTTCCATAAGGTGTTAAGATGATAATTTTGTGATTTACAATTCAGAGTGTCCACAAAAACTTGTGATTAAAATACTACATGGGTTACTATACCCAAAATTTCTGGCAGTAAAAACAAACTGTATCTTTCCTGGACGAGCTACAATTTAGCATGTACAGAAATGAAATTCAGTGAATAATATTCATTAACAAACAATATGAATTCTGTGAATTTTATAGGCAAATAGTGAAAGGAAGTAGATCATACATGCAGGCATGCACAATATTTAAAAACTAGAGTTTATTTACCATTAAACTGCATTAGTCAACTGAGCTGATAAGGCATATATTTTTAATTATCTTTTCCAGAATGCATAAGTACCTGAAGCAGAATATATATTTAAATCCACATGACATGTTTGCCTTAATTTAAGATGATATGATGTTATGTATAACATGTTATGTTTTGAATGTTATATGTTGTGTATAAACTAAAATTGAAGTATAGGTGAGGTGGTCACAGAAGGTGGCTGGGAACTTGCATTTACTTTTAACATATTGGTTACTCATTACTATGTCAATTAATTCCATAATGATGTAAATTTTTGCTGATGGTATGTTGGAGCTTTCAATTGACTGGGATGATACTCTGCTGGCTCTGTCTTCAGACCAGAGAGGGTATACCTAAGAAGCCGTTGAACTTGACGGGACAATAAGATGCTGGACTCTATGTTTGGTATACGTTTGCAATGGGGGAATCTCAACTGAACTTGAGCTGTGGTTATGCAACAAGGTGGAGGAATCCACCATGGTGGGAGGGTTTGGGGAGGGGTGGGAGAACCCAAGTATCTATGTAACTGTGTCACATAATACAATGTAATTAATGAAGTTAAATAATAAATAATTAAAAAAAATAAAAAAAAATAAATCCACATGAAGGCAGATATTTGGCCCCTGGATGAAGCTGTAGGTTGGAACTGCCATCATCTCACATCAGAGTGCCTGAGCTTGAGCCCCACTCTTCTCGTAGATCCAGCTTTCTGCACACGCATGTGCATATTCTGGGAAGTATCAGGTGATGGTTTACATGCTTGGGTTGCTGACACCCATTTGGCAGACTTGGATTGATTCATGATTTCAAGTCTCAGCTCAGTGCAGTCCTTCCTGCACTAAATTACTGAGGAAACTATTTAGGAAGGCAGGCAAAAAATGGGAGTTCATGCACTTGGGCTCACTAGGTCTTTCTCTCTCTCTCTCTCGCTCTCTCTCTAGTTCTTTCGCTGCTTATCAAAATAAAATGTTAAACTAAAAGTTATTTTCATAAACTTACATGGGAAAAGTGATTTGTTTATGACTGGTGTTCATGTATTTACCCATTTGTAAGAATAAAACACACACTCAGGGCAAGTACACTCATGGCCAGTACCACAGCGAACAGTGAAAAGCTAGGATTTCCACTAAGGCCCGAATCCAAGCAAGGAGTATTCAACATACTTTTGGAAGTTTTAGCCAGAGATACTAGGCAAGAAGAAATCAAAGGCATACAAACTGGAATTGAGGAGACCAAATTATCCCTGTTTGTATATGACATGATCCTTCATACTTGAAAAACAAAAGACACCACTAACAGACTATTGATGCTCATACAGGAATTTGGCTAAGTAGAGGGATATAAAAGCAACACACAAAAATCAGTCACATAAGTATACACTAACAATGTCATGCCTAAGAAAGAACTAGTAAGATTGGTTCCATTCACAATACCTACGAAAATAATTTAAATATCTTGGACCACATGAGTGACAGGGCCCCAAGTACTTGAAGCCATCTTTCTCTTCACAGAGACATCACCAGAGGGCTGCATTGAAAGCTTAGCAGCTGGAATGGATAAAGAAACTGTAGTACATCTACTCCTTGGAATACTATTGAGCCATTACAAAGAACGAAATTCTACCATTTGCAACAAAATGGTCCCAAATAGAGACCAATAAGCTCAGTAAAATAAGCCAATCCCAAAAAGACAAATATCATACGCTCTGTCTGACGTAAGGTAACATTCATGCAAAATGTAAGATAAACAGATAAATAGGTAAACATGTATATGTATATATTCACCTAAAGAAACTGTATAATAGAGATGTCTGGAAAGTGAAGATACATTGCAATATTCATCTCTACTCCTGAATAAAAGGAGAACTCCCAATGAAGCTATTAAATATGTCTTGACAACAGACGCTGGACTTTCTACCATTGTCTATACCTACTATGCTCTGGTACACTTAAATAGCAGAATGATGGACATGTGGCTGTTGCTGAAGGCCTGCGCTATTGTAATAATACGGGGGAAATAGGCAGGGGGAGAATAACGGGATTCAAGGGGAAATCCTGTGCGTA
The DNA here is from genome assembly GCF_030435755.1 of Ochotona princeps. Classification (NCBI taxonomy): domain Eukaryota; kingdom Metazoa; phylum Chordata; class Mammalia; order Lagomorpha; family Ochotonidae; genus Ochotona; species Ochotona princeps. The sequence goes on along the minus strand of NC_080834.1, from coordinate 17,302,947 downwards.
TGGCACTGTATCATGAAGAATAAAAATTTTTAAGCAAAGGAGTGCCTACTCTCATCACTATTATTTGGTATACTTCTGGAAGTTTTAGCCAGAGATATTAAGCAAAATTAAAAAAGGGATACAATTTGGAAAGGAGAAAATCAGAATATGCCTGCTTGCAGATCATGCAATCTTTATTTAGGTGAGGTAGAAAGCTAAGAAACTATCAGAACTCATAAGAGAAATCAGCAAAGTATGTTGGGAGCACTGCACGTGTGCCCTGCCCTAAGATGATGCCTGGACCCTACTTCCTCTTGGAGACAGGTTTCAGGAAGTGCCCTGTGATTGGCCCTTTACTGCTTGCCTCAGGCGTGTAAGCTGATTGGATAAGCCAGGGGCCTTGGGGGAGGGGTGAGGAGGTTCTCTGTGTAACGGAAATAACGGACTTAACTGACTTAACTGAAGGCTTCTGGGTAACGGATTTAACGGATAGGAGGGATATATAAGCCAGGGGCTTCTGCCCCAAAAGGTAGGAACTGAAGGTTGGAATAAAAGTGCCTCTGAAACGCTCTCCAGTATCGGGTGATTTCTTCCGCGGGACGGGAGACACAGATAAAAGTAGAATATAAATAAACACAAAAATCAGTAGCATCCTTACACATCAACAATGGTTTGGCTGAGAAAGAACTTATCAATTCCATCCATAATATCTACCAAATAATCAAAAATCCTGGGATAAATTTAATCATATATGTGAAGGATCTCTGCAATGAAAATAACAAATCTTTAAGGAAAGAAAAAGAAGACAACACACACACACAAAAATGACACAACCTTCCATGTTAGATTTAATATCATGAAAATGCCCATACTACCCCAAGCAACTTACAAATCTACAATTCACATATGCAATCCCAATGAAATTCCCAAGCACATTCTTTGCAGAAGTAGAAAAAATCCCGAAATGCATGTGGAAAAGATGACTAAATATTTGCAACCCTGCCAACCACATGGGAGTCCCCGGTAGAGTTTCAAGCTCCTGGCGTCACCTGGCCCAACCCCAGCTCTTACAGCAGAGAAGGTATCAATGGGTGAAAGATCTCTCCCTGTGTCTATATCTGTGTCCATGTCTGTCCATCTATCTCTCTAAATCTGCCTTTCAAATAAATAAGCCTTTTAAAAATTCATATGGAACATTAAAGACAAAGAAATGCTCCAGAGGCTTCCCAAACCCAAATTTTAAGATATACTATAGAATTGTTACAATTAACAACAACAACAATAATAATAATCCTGCTAATGGCACAAAGCCACATATGTAAGCCAATGGAACAGAGTAAGAAATCCCACAAATTAATCCATACAGCTATAATCAGCTAATCTAACTAACAAGTTAAAATCATTCCCTGAAGAATTGACAGTCTCTGAAACAAATTATGTTAGGAAAACAAAAGTCTAAAATAAGACCCTTATTTTGTGCCTTCCTTCCACCAGGTGCCTTAGCGGCCTCTGGAGCTCATGGAGGGGGCTGGCAGAGCAGGGCAAGCCTGGGAATTCCCACATGTGTTTAGGTCCCAGGTTGGAGTGCCCCAGGCTGGCATAGTGGCATGGTGTGCAGGTAGACTGGGCTTGAGAATCAGGTGAGTGCAGGGGTAGGGTGAATAGAGGCTGGCACTTGTGCCAGAGAACTGGCTCTGGGGTCCCGGGTGGGTGAGGTCCCAGGTGGGTGGCTCTGGGGTCCCAGAAGACCAGACTGAGGAACTATGTGCTCATGGGTGAGGGGCTGTGGATTGATCAGGGAAGGAATATAGGATGTGAGGGATGGGGGGACCATGAGGGAGTATAATTGCAGGAGAGGAATGACTTCTGGGGAACTTCTGCCACTAAGGTCACCATACTGGCAAGCAAGAGTGAGGGTTCAGGCAAAGTGGTTTGGAGAGGGAAGCAGGAGGACTTTTCTGGGTCAGATCAATGCATCCACCCACATGGGAGACTGGAGCTGGGCTAGTTAGCAGATCACTGCAGATCACTACCCACCAGAGCACACTAAAGTTGGGGCTGGGGGCGTACCTGGCAGGGCTGGATCACAGTACCCACCCGTGAGTGTCAGAAAAGTGGATGGGTCTCGTTAGACTAGGCCATGACACTAACCAGCATGTGATAGAACCAGGTCTGAGAGCAGATTCTGTCGGATGTATTGAGCTTACTCCTGTGGAACTGTAATACCTCCTGGTTTGCTCAACTGCTTGGGGTAGGTGAAGGGCTGAGACAGGCATGACCAAGGGACCCCTGCCCCTTCCCAATACTCAAAAGTACTGAGGTTGGGAATAGGTCAGGCTGATGAAGGTTGCAGCACCTTTAAGCACACCAAGGAATAGAGTGTGAGGTGGGCTGGGCCACAACACCCACCAGCACACACAAAACTGAGACAGAGAGGGAATACTGTCAGGTAAGGACCTAGGATACACTGGTACACGTGAGATCTGGGTTTGCGAGTGTGCCTGGTAGGGGAACTTGGAGAACTCCCCTGATGGACTGTGGCTCCAGCTGGTGAAATCATGATTCAGGGCTGGGTGTTGGATCAGGCAAAGCAGCTTCACTTGTCAGCAAGTATGTGGGCTGGTTCAGGGCAGGCAGTGAGTGCAGGAGAAGCAGCAAACTGGGCAGTACTGGCCCAAACCTTAGCATACTTTTGTATAAAAGCCGAATGGGATGTGGAACAGACCAGAGGAGTCTGCTGCTCTATCATCATGAACAGGAACCAGCGATGGGGGCAGGCCTTGTGGGGTTATTGGGGTCACCCCCACTGGGCTGAAGTTCCTGCTTGTGTACATGAGGGCCAAGTGTGTGGTGGGCAGGGTTGGATTGGGCCACAGCACCCATTGGTTTGCGTATGAGATGGGACGAGAGACAGAACTGACCCAGCAACTGCAACCATCAGTGTGTCTGTTGGCTGAGGCGGGTGACAGACTAAGCCAGACCCTGTACTGGCCAGCACACATAGGAGTCAGGTCTGGGGTCACCTCAGACGAGGTTTCGTTGAGGACTCCCCCAATTTAACCACTGGACTCAGAACTTCAACCTCAGGGAGTTCTCAGGGTGTGTGAGGGTATGAAGAAACTGTTGGTTGGAATGCAAACTGGTACAATCATTACGGAAAACAATATGCCCATTCCTCAGTAAATTAAAAGTAGATCTACCATATGTCCCAGCTATCCCACTCTTGGGACTATATCCAAAGAAAATGAAGATGGCACATGAAAGACTTGCCTGCATTCTCATGTTTATAACAGTTCAATTCACAGTAATTGATATGGAATCAACATGTCCATCAACTTGACTAAATAAATAAAATGTAATAAATATACATAATGGAATGTGATTGAGCCATAAAAATGAATTAAATACCAAAAGTTGCAATAAAATGGATTCATCTAGAGTCATCAGTATAAGCCAGTATCAGAAACACAAACATTATGTTTTATTTTTAGTAGTATAAAAATTATTTGAATGTCATACATTTGGTATATAGTATAAACTGCTTCACACAATCATACCATATCAAAGTCAAAATACCCTCCTTCTGCATATTATAACAATTGTCATGAATCCCTCACTTCATCTTAATATTTCTGCCTTCCAGAAATTAAAACATATAAAAATAAACAGAAATTTTTAATTGACAAAAATTCATTTACTATAGCACAAAAGTTTTTGAAATCCATGCATTCTATCCATAATAGACAGTTTCTGTAAACTTTTGTAAGATCTCTCATAGGACCAGGTTAGAGAACTACGACATGTATTTAATAATGGAAATAATTCTTTATAGTTACCACAGTTACTATTTTTTCTTTTTTTTTCTTAAATTTATTTATTATTTTTAATTCATTAATTACATTGTATTATGTGACACAGTTTCATAGGTGCTGGGATTCTCCCCACCCCTCCCCAAACCCTCCCACCATGGTGGATTCCTCCACCTTGTTGCATAACCACAGTTCAAGTTCAATGAGGTACCACCTAATGCCAGTAAGACTGGCCCACATGAATAAAAGCACCAACAACACTTGTTGGCGAGGTTGCGGGGAAAAGGGAACCCTACTCCACTGCTGGTGGGGCTGCAGGCTGGTACAGCCTCTATGGAAATCAGTATGGAGAACATTCAAACAACTCAAATTCAACATACCGTATGATCCAGCAATAGCACTCCTAGGAATATATCCAGAACACTTGTTTTATGAGAAACCAACATGCACTCCTATGTTCATAGCAGCACAATCAGTAATTGCAAAAACATGGAAGCAGCCAAAATGCCCATCAGCAGAGGATTGGATAAGAAAGCTATGGTTCATCTACTCCATGGAATACTACTCAGCTATTAAAAAAAACAAAATGCAGTTCTTTGTGGCCAAATGGGCCAAACTGGAAACCATAATGCTAAGGGAAATGAGCCAATCCCAAAAGGTTAAATACCACATGTTTGCCTTAATTTAAGATGACACGATGTTATGTATAACATGTTACGTTAGGTATGTTATATGTTGTGTATAAACTAAAATTGAAATGTCAATGAGGTGGTCACAGAAGGTGGTTAAGAAATCGCATTTACTTTTACCATATTGGTTACTCATTACTATGTCAATTAATTCCATAATGATGTAAATTTTTGCTGATGGTATGTTGGAGCTTTTAATTGATCGGGATGATACTCTGCTGGCTCTGTCTTCAGACAAGAGAGGGTATACCTAAGAAGCCGTTGAACTTGACTGGACAATAAGATGCTGGACTCTATGTTTGGTATATGCTTGCAATGGGGGAATCTCAACTGAACTTGAACTGTGGTTATGCACAGTTACTTCTATACAAACTTGTAGTGTTATTCCATTTCATAAGCCAATGTCTCTTTATTTCAAATGAAAGCTTTACATGATTGGTTTATTGGTAAACAAGTTCCCCTCCCACCTTTTTAAAGATACGAGACAGTCCAGCACTGAGCAAGGCTCTGTATCCAATCACTGGCCTCCAAGCATTACCATCCCAACCCCTCTCAATGGTCCACTATGTCTTCCTTCTCCCTTCACCTGAAACCAGCCATCCAACAGGTTACAAGGATTTTAAAAATACCCCAAATGCCTCAAATCTCAACTCACAAGCATTTCTATCAAGTCAATAATTAATGGATTTTCATCAACTGTTCTCTACCAAAAAAAAAATGATTTACTATCATAGATTTTGATTAAGTTACTTTCTATCTACAGGAGACATGTTTTGCAAAATTCACACACATACATTACTTTAGAAATGTTACTTTATAGGCTAGGTGTGATAGCCTAGTGGCTGAATCCTTGCCTTGCATGTGCCAAGATCCCATATGGGTGCCAATTCATGTTCCAGCTGCTCAACTTCCCATTCAGCTGCCTGTTTCTGAAAAGCAGTAGAGGATGGTCCAAAGCCTTGGAACTCTGCAGTCATATCAGAGACTCAGAAAATGTTCCTGGCCCCTGGCATCAGATTGTGTTAGCTCCAGCACTGCGGCCACTTGGAAAGTGAAGCAGTGCATGGAAAATCTTTCTGTCTCTCCTTCTCTCTGTATATTTGCCTTTCTGATAGAAATAAATCTTTTTTTAAAATGTTACTTTATGATTAACACACTGTATACTACTATTGCTACAACTTCATCCAAAGCCCAATTGATCTATGTCAGATAGTTTTATTTTATTTGAAAAAATATCAGATTTGTTTTCATGTGTGATATTTGCAATTCTTTTTTCATATGTTCATAAAAATGATATAATTCTGCTTTTGTTTTACTATTTTGAAAGCTACCATACTGGTTAACCAGCAGTAGAAATAATCATAAAGGTAAAAAAAAAAGTCAGTGTTTCTGAAAAAGATGTTTCTCGCTCACTTAGATTGACCTTTAGCAGAAATTTTCAAAGGATTTGAATTTTCAAAGGACTTGAATCAGCAAAACTTTTTTGATATATGTTTTCTTCATTTAGAACTATTCTCCTACCAAGAATACATGAATTCCCAGTACTCAGAATCAACAGAATAAACCACCACATATTAAAGTTTACAGTTTTAAAGAAGATTACCCAAACAAGATTATGATTAACTCAAAGAAGTAAATATCATAAAGGGAAACTCCAGGCACCCTAGAAACACGAGAGATCCTAACAACAGCTTTCGTACTGCGCTTACATACAAAGATACATCACAGAGCTCACAAAAAAAAAAAAATGAAATCCATGCACACTTGCAATATCTGTAAGGGACTATCTATGAGGTCCATATACAAATCAGATTTTGTCAGTCAGGACCCTAACTAACATGAGTGAAGTTCAATTTGTGCATTGGCAACTCCCTGGCCACAATATAGTGACAATCGATATTAATACATCCTAGACTGCAAGTTTTCCTTCTAAAAGATTCATAGGCACCCAAATCACTGCAAAATCTATCAGGTGTATATCAAAAAGCCACAAATGAATACAAGTTACTAAGCAAGAGGAATGCTAAAGAATATTGACTCAATTTTTCATTGTTTGGCACAGTTTAGGAGGAACTCCTTACAGCTTCAAGTGGTATGCACTGACTACAGTCTGTATGAGAAAGGTGGGTATCTAAAAACTCTAAACTTAAACCATGGTTCAAAAGAGTGGTTTTTTTTATTTACTAAAATTCTCCACGATGCATCTAATATTCATAATTTAAAACAACAACAACAACAATAACAACAAAACAGAGCAGGGCCGCTTCAGAAAAATACTCAGGTTTATAAAATGTTTCTCATTTGCCCTTTTCTACCTATTGCATTTATGGCTTAACTTCCAAGCTAGAGAAAGTATTTGAATACTCAAGCATATTTTATAGAGATTCTTTTTTTTTTTTAAAGATTTATTCATTTTATTACAGCCAGATATACACAGAGGAGGAGAGACAGAGAGGAGGATCTTCCGTCCGATGATTCACTCCCCAAGTGAGCCGCAACGGGCCGATGCGCGCCGATCCAAAGCCGGGAACCTGGAACCTCTCCCGGGTCTCCCACGCGGGTGCAGGGTCCCAATGCATTGGGCCGTCCTCGACTGCTTTCCCAGGCCACAAGCAGGGAGCTGGATGGGAAGTGGAGCTGCCGGGATTAAAACCGGCGCCCATATGGGATCCCGGGGCGTTCAAGGCGAGGACTTTAGCCGCTAGGCCATGCCGCCTGGCCCAATTTTGTACAGATTCTAAAGCTATGATTTTCTTAAGTGCAAAGTGTTGTTTGAGAGCACTTACAAAATCCTACAAGAAGTGAAAGGTCTGAATAAACAAGCTTCTCGACCTTCCTCCTAGCCCATCTCGCCTTAACCTTAAGGAAAGACTAGCTGCCAAATGAGTTGTATGTCATTTGTCATACCTTTAACCCTGCTCATTTTATTTGGTAGCAACAGATTTGATATTCTTCGTATAATTAAACTCTTTGAATATAAAATGATCAGTTGTGCAGAACAGATTTTTTCCCATCTATGAAAAAATAAAGTATCTGCAAGGTCTTAATTACATATATATACAGACATATATTCATATATATGTATATATACTGCGAATTCATATATATGTGTGTATACTTCCCACCAAAAATATCCTGTCGCAATACGTAAGAATAATAACATCTGTGATCACTATGTAAATACAGAATATAAATAAAGCACCACTCAAGAAATTCTCCCAACAGGGTGTAGTTCATTATTATCATTTTCATTCTCTCCAACAGTTATCTGATCTCAATTCTGAGAAACTGACTGAGAAAGACAAGATTTAACAAGATAAATTTACACACAGGTAAAATGATATTTAACGTCTTATTCATTCTGGATGCTGGAATTACATTTTGTCAATGTACCCTCTTTTGAATCTCAGACACTTTAATATCAGGTCTGCCTATAAAATAATGACAAGTCTGTTCTGATTTGAGGTGTCAGGCTCTTGGGTGTTTTAATCATTACATGTCTTGCAATATAACTCAGGAGGTAATCCTGTAATAAAGATGTGGGAAGAACATGCTAGAAAAAAAACTAGTGATAAAATTGGATAAATACACTGAAACTACATTTAAGTTCATAGCAAACATGGGTATGTTTCAGTTTTTATTAAATTAAAGTTGGAAGAAAAATAGGCTCCATTACACCACTGCAAGGCTCTTTCAGCTATAGAATACAAGAGTGCTCTGAGAGAAAAGAATCATTTCTTGATGCTGTTAGGAAAAAAAAAAAAACACTGTCCCTAGCACTTCATTTCAGAATATTTCCCATAATATCCTCACCACCTAACTCACTGACACACGCCAGCATTTGAGAAAGGTCAGCTCCGAGGGACTTAAACCTTAAGCAGAAGAGCTATCTGTGCAGCACCCCCTGCTTGCTTGAAGACATCTGCAGTCTCTCTCCGTTACCCAGTACCCAGACAGCACAGCCCTCCTGCTGATGAATGGGGCAATGTCACCCTCAGAATCAGATTCTGATTACCGAAGTCCAAATTGGGCAAAAGAACATTTAAAAATTAATCATCCCTTGATTCTTTTCCCGAGAGAGATGTCAGTGTCTTTCCACAGCACCATAAGCCACGTGGGAAGAAATACCTTTCCATGAAGATTATTTGTTGGAGGAAATGATCACTCAATTTTACTTCTTGAATTGCATTTAAAAATTTGAAAGGTCAACTTTCTATGATGACTAGAGTGACTACATTTGTATGCATGAAAATGATTTAAAGGCAAAATATAGCAAGTTCAAACTTTATCCAAGTCTTTTATTCCCTAGTTTTCAGAGGACATGGAATAATTTAATTACTTTAGCACCTCTGTTTATCAAGAGCTATCCTGCTTGAAGGAAAAAGACAAATTCTTGTTGACTGAAAACCACATCCTTGATATTGTACCAGTCTCTGTGTGGGATACAAATAATGGGTAAAAAGAAATTCTCAAAAGGAGCCTTCAAATAGAATATCCAAATATAAATGAAAAAATTCTCTGACCCTGCTAGTCTACATTAATGGATCAGTCTACATTAATGGATCCTCCACACGCCCAGTGACTGATATAAATTTGAGCATGTGATCAAATTGGGCCAAACTGGAGTCCAAGTAAGACTCTAGCTATGGAACATTGGCTGGGTTTGCCAAGTTGAAGGATTTACTCAATTGTGTGTTCAACCAGTGCTTCTCGGATAGCCATCTTGCTAAGTCATCCCTCTAGATGGCAGGCAAAATCTACACAGAGGAAAACAAAAGAGAGGGAGAAAAAGAATAGAGTTGTTGGAGCACCTGGATTTAGCCATACTTATCATCAGCTCAAAGATTTTTTTTTTAAGATTTATTTATTCTTATTAGAAAGTCAGATATACAGAGAGCAGGAGAGACAGAGGAAGATCTTCTATCTGCTGATTCACGCCCCAAGTGACTGCAATGGCCAGAGCTGAGCCAATCCAAAGCTGGGAGCCAGAGGCTTCTTCCAGGTCTCTCATGCAGGTGCAGGGTCCCAAGGCTTTGGGCTGTCCTGAACTGTTTTCCCAAGCCACAAGCAGGAAGCTGGATGGGAAGTAGAGCTGCCAGGATTAAAACCAGTGTCCATATGGGATCCCAGCAAGGACTTTAGCCACTGGGCTAAAGCGCCAGGCACTTGAGGACTTTGTAGTTCCACAAATCAATGCATCTCCTTTTGGTTTAAGAGAGTTCAAGTTCAGTTTTCCATCTCTTGCAAACTAGAATCTGAACTAAAGCCAAACCACACTAACACAATCCATCAGTGGTCACTGAAGTGAAACTTCGACTCCTTGTCCTTCCTTCCTTGTCTGCTCAAGGTATTGTCAAAACCCAAATTCAGGGCCTGGCACAATGGCCTAGCAGCTAAAGTCCTTGCCTTCCATGTGCAAGGATCCCATATGGACCCTATTTCTAATCCCGGCAGGCCACTTCCCATTCAGCTCCCTACTTGTGGCCTGAGAAAGCAGTCGAGGATGGCCCAAAACCTTGGGACCCTTCACCTGCGTGGGAGACCTAGAAGAAGCTCCTGGCTATTCCTCATTCCATCCTACTTTTTCTACACCCAGCTTAGATTGATCCTCAATATTTTGGAGTGAGTTCTATTCCACTACAACATAGATGGCCCTTTTTCTTCCTTTCGAGAGAAAAGGAAACCTACTGAATACCAGCATCCTCACATAAACATCACTAGAATCATAAGCATTAAGCTGGAGATACATGGAAAGCACCTCTTCCTACTTCTCTCCCACTGCAGAAATGTTATCCTGATCAAGAATCAATTAGTCTCTAATCATAAATTTATAGACACAGGAAATTGTTCATTACTTTATGCTATCTTGCTAAATGAAGCAAAAAGTGTAAGCTTCCTTTCTTATTTGTTTGACATCTATTTGTCACACTTCGTATGTTTGAAAACAATGGTCTTGTAGATGTTCAGCATATATTTTTCTACAGATTTTTTGGGCTATTTCTTAACATATGCGACTTCCAGGGCCAGTACAATGGCTCAACTTACTAATTCTCCACCTCAAAGTATGGCATCCCAAATAGGTGCCAGTTTATGTCCTGGCAGCTCCACTTCCCATCCAGCTCCCTGCTTGTGTCCTTGGAAGGCAGGCAAGGATGACCCAAAGCCTTGGGACCCTGCACCCACATGGGAGACCCAGAAGAGGTTCTTGGCTCCTGGCTTCACATCAGCTCAGCTCCAGCAGTTGTGGCCATTTGGGAAGTGAACCAGCAGATTAAAGATATTTTTCTGTCTCCCTTTCTGACTGTAAATCAGCTTTTCAATAAAAATAAATATTTAAAAAATATATATGTAACTTCCAGATTCTTTTGCATCCTGACTTTCCTTACCTGGGCACACTCTGATTTATCAAAGTGTTTAAATATGTTATCCCTCCCATTTATCCCACTCCTAAACTCATCTTTGCAGTGGTCTGAAAAGCTCAAAAATTTGGGGAAGGTTTTAATCCACAAATTTGTACTTTGCATTTAATACGGCAAACCCTAATACTTTGTTGGATCGTTTTCTTTTAACAAATACAGGATGACATGAGTTGATGAAAATTTTGGTAGCATTCTTCACACATAGGAATCTTAAGCAATGATTGTGGTATTAAAGATCTTATGACCCAAAAGCTACAGAATTATTTTTTAAGAAGTGAAATCTGCATAACAAAGTCATCTGTAACCCTATATTTATAGAAGCACAATCCACAAGAGTGGAGGCATGCAAACATGTCAAAAGGGGAATGAATAAATAAACTATGGTACAACTATTCCATGGAATACTACTCAGCTATTTAAAAAGAATAAAATTCACCATTTGCAACAAAATTGTCCCAACTAGAGATTACTATGCTCAGTAATATAAGCCAATACCAAAAAGACAAATACAATGTGTTCCCTCTGACAAAAGGCAACATTCATGCATAGGGCAACATCATTGGATATATAGATAAATATCTATGTACATATATTCCCATAGATGAACTGCATAAGGGGAAGTCAAGGTACATTTTACTATACATTTGTACTCCTGAACAAGAGGAGGACTACTGATAAAACTATTAAATATGCCTTGACAATATACTGGATTTTCCACCATTGTCTTTACCTACAATGCCATGATACACTTAACTAGCAGAATGATGGACTTGTGACTGTTGCTGAAGACTATACTATTGTACTAATACAGAGGAGGGATAGAGATGATGGGGGAAAATGAGGAAAGAAGAAGGATGGGAAGAGGGTGGAATCTCTATACCTACAAACTGTAGCATGGAAAATAATAACAATAAAAATGCCAAAAAAGAACCTACAGTATTGATGGTCTCATATTAACATCCTTATCTTCATTAACGGATACCTTTCTTTGGCCTATTTTTTTAAATCCAAGTGCCAACATAAAATCTTAGTTGATGGTCCATGACCCTATGGTCAGAACCAAGACATGTCTTACACGTGGAAAGGACTCAATTAGAGCTTACGAAGTAAATGAACATAAATGCAAGAACATCCATCCATTATTTTTACTTAATTTTTGAATTCCAACCTTGAAATTTAGTTAGTTGAGGTCATTTGCAGTCTAAATCCACTATTAGTTATGCTTCTTAATTCAAATTCCCTCTAAATTTAATAAGTCTGCTTTGTTCAGCTTTACCTAAGACATTGATGAAAACACTGGACAGGCTGGAGCCAACATTAGAGATCTTCAGCTTAACACTCAATAAAAGATACCCAATTAAGAATGTACCAACCCCATGCCACTCTCCAACCTCTGTGGCTAAAATGGCAAACCCAGCTTAGATTTCATCATCTTGCTTTTGGGAGGCTTCCAAAATGCTATGTTAATGCAGAACAGTATTTAACGGATTGAGGCTTTTTTCTACATGAAAATGATTCAACATAAAGCAATTTTATATGACCTAAAAATCAAGACCAAAATAAACAATTGGGACCTCATCAAACTAAGAAGCTTCTGTACAGCTAGAGAAACAATCAACAAAGTAAAAAGGCAACCCACAGAATGGGAGAAGATCTTCGCACACGACATAGGTGATAGAGGGCTGATCTCCAGAATATACAAAGAGCTACAAAACAACCAAAATGTCAAAACAAACAAGCCACTCAAGAAATGGGCACGGGAAATGGGCAAACACTTCACAAAGGAACAAACCCAAATGGCAAATAAACATATGAAAAAATGCTCAAGTTCCCTGGCAATAAGGGAAATCCAAATTAAAACATCAATGAGGTACCACCTAACGCCAGTAAGACTGGCCCACATGAATAAAAGCACCAACAACACTTGTTGGCGAGGTTGCAGAGAAAAGGGAACCCTACTCCACTGCTGGTGGGGCTGCAGGCTGGTACAGCCTCTATGGAAATCTGTATGGAGAATATTCAAACAACTCAAATACAACATATCGTATGACCCGGCAATAGCACTCCTAGGAATATATCCAGAACACTTGTTTTATGAGAAACCAACATGCACTCCTATGTTCATAGCAGCACAATCAGTAATTGCAAAAACATGGAAGCAGCCAAAATGCCCATCAACAGAGGATTGGATAAGAAAGCTATGGTTCATCTACTCCATGGAATACTACTCAGCTATTAAAAAAAACAAAATGCAGTTCTTTGTAGCCAAATGGGCTAAACTGGAAACCATAATGCTAAGGGAAATGAGCCAATCACAAAAGGTTAAATACCACATGTTTGCCTTAATTTAAGATGACACGATGTTATGTATAACAAGTTATGTTATGAATGTTATATGTTGTGTATAAACCAAAATTGAAATGTCAATGAGGTGGTCACAGAAGGTGGATAAGAAATCGCATTTACTTTTACCATATTGGTTACTCATTACTATGTCAATTAATTCCATGGTGATGTAAATTTTTGCTGATGGTATGTTGGAGCTTTTAATTGATCGGGATGATAGTCTGCTGGCTCTGTCTTCAGACCAGAGAGGGTATACCTAAGAAGCCGTTGAACTTGACTGGACAATAAGATGCTGGACTCTATGTTTGGTATATGCTTGCAATGGGGGAATCTCAACTGAACTTGAACTGTGGTTATGCAACAAGGTGGAGGAATCCACCATGGTGGGAGGGTTTGGGGAGGGGTGGGGAGAATCCCAGTACCTATGAAACTGTGTCACATAATACAATGTAATTAATGAATTTAAAATAAAATTAAAAAAATAAATAAATAAATAAAAAATTAAAAAAAATAAATAAAAAAAAACACTCCATAAAAGCAAACCAAACTTTTGTTAACTACTCAGGACTAACCCATGAGAATCTACACTGATACTCTTTTGCCATTTCCACAATCTATGATGCCCACATCTGAAAATCAAGGAATGCCTACATTGTCCCCAACTAACAGAATGCACCTTCCTTCTTCATTTAAGTTACAATTTGCTTATGCCTAAATACCAGGACTCTTTCAATTTAACCAGAGAGAAAGGTAGTCTTCTAATAATGCTTGTATAAGTCTTGAACTTCCACTTAACTGTGTTTTACCATTAGTGGCCTGAAGACTAATTTTCTCACTGAAGGTATTACTTTTTTAAAAATATATTTATCAGGCTCGGCAGCGTGGCCTAGTGGCTAAGGTCCTCGCCTTGATCCCATATGGCCGCTGGTTCTAATCCCAGCAGCTCCACTTCCTCTCTATCTCTCTTCCTCTCAGTATATCTGACTTTGTAATAAAAATAAAATATATACATATATATATATATATTTATCTTATTTATTCGAAAAAGGGTGAGATAAGTAAGAAAGGGAGAAAGAACGAGAGAAATAAGGGTCTTCCATTCACTGATTCATTTCCCAAATGCCTGCAACAGCCATGGCTGAGCCAGGACAAAGCCAGAAGGAAGGAACTCAATCTGGATCTAGCACACAGCTGGAAGGGAGCCAAAGGCATTGTCTGCTGCCTTTCAGAGTACTTACCAGCAGGAAGCCGGGACCAGGAGCAGGACCACTGCTTAAATAGACACTGACATGAAACATGGTATCCCATTTGGCAGACATCCTCCCCACTTCCAGAGACTTCTATCCAAATAAGAGTTCTCAAGATAAAGCCCTATTCTTCCTAAAGTTACTTAAATGTCACTTAAAGGTTCCTCAATAAATGTGAATAGTAAGGTGTTTTTAAAAATAAGTAGCAAGGTGACAATTTATAATAATATGTAATATCTTCCTTCATCATAACAATGTCAATTGACCACACAAATAATATGGATAAAACAAAAGAGATGAGATTGCATTAGGCAGGCTGACATGTGACTCTCCATGAATTTTAAAGGGTCAGCACAAAATATGGCTGAACTAAGCTCAAAACTGTTGAACATATGAATTTGAAATAAATGCACCAACATGGATTAGTTTGGAAGCCATGTTGTATGTTATAGGCAAGAATCATATAGATATTTATTTGTAGAAGATTGGGAGAAAAATAAAGCACAGAACATTATCTCTGGATGGTTATCATTTTTATACAAAAAGCTAATAATACAAGCTAAACTGTGCATAACATTCTAATGCAGTCCTTATTCTTAAAAATTAAAAATGGGTTACAAACGTGAATGGTAAATCCCAAAAAAATCACTGTCCTAGTCCTATTTGTTGTTGACTTACTATTTTGAAATTGATGATTGTAATCAACAATGGAGAGAGGAAGGAAAAATAATTCCAGGGGCCAGCATTGTGGCATAGCCAGTAAAGTGCCACCTGTGACCTGGAATCCCCATGTTACTACTGCGGCACTCCTGGTTTAGATCCTTATGAATGACCTGGGGGAAAGTTGCAGAAGTTGCAGAAGATAGCTTGAGTGCTTGGCCCTCAACCACCCACATGAAAGACTCAGATGAAGCTTCTGAATCCTGGGTTCATCCTGAACTCCATCCTGGCCACTAGCCACCTGGGGAGTGAACACAGGGATGGAAACGCAATCTCTCTCTCTCTCTCTCTCTCTCTCTCTCTCTCTTCCCCTTTTTCTCCCCTCTCTTTCTGTAACTCTGCCCTTCTAAATAAATAAATCTTTTTTTAAGATTTCCATTGCTGAAACGTCACTAATGTGTTTACTATTTTTAACATACACACAAGAAATCTTAGAAAACCAGCCAGATGCAAGCTCTAATCAGATAAAATGTCTAATAATGATTAATATCTATTATTAAATTAGAGAAGAATGTGAATCAATGGTTTTAAAGTTTAAAATGAGAATATTCTCATTAGGCCCTGGGCAAAGGAACCTCAGTAACAACAAAGATCTTAAATGAGCTCTTTTAAATGAACTGTGAAAGCTTCAAGTGCATAATTCATAGGTTACTTTTCCTTTCAGGAGAGAAATGCTGCATATTTGAACTTGCTGCACCAGGCTTCTAGGTTGTGTTTGGACAGACCATGTTATTCATTCGGTTTTCTGGTTTGTGGCTTCTGCAAAGCACTCTAGTTCTCACTCACTTTGAACCACATGTCTTTGCTCATTAGCACTAACATCTATCCATCCAGAAGGAAAGAATGATTCTCAAGCCAAGCTATCCTGTTGTTATTTGTAGGACCAGCAAAACATACATGAGCATGAGCAACTGAACCTACAGTTTGGGCTTGAGGGCCAAAGGTGGATTTGAATGTTGCCTTAATCTAACAACATTCTGGAAATATCACGCTCACTTTACATTGGTTAACTATTGTGTTTAAAATTTCTAGACTCAGCACCACTTTACATTTTCAGAGTCAGGAAGCACATGCTTGGTCTATTGCCCTAAAGCACTGCTCAAAGGCAGTTGATTGAAAAGAATTTGCAGCCAGAGCAAAGGTGACAAGTTGACCTTTTCTGACTGCAGAGACCTTTGTCATAATAATCAGCTGCTCTCTGGCCTGTAAGAGAATGATTCCGTTTCATTTATTGTTTCCAATATAAGTCCTGGATCATTATAAACATTATTCCACAAGTCTGCAGAGAGGGAAAGTTTGAACGATGATGCCCTTGAAATGCCCCAAACCTTAATTTCAGCTGGAAAATCAGACAACAAAAAGATATCTTATTTTTTGAAGAAAATATTTAATACTATTTGATAAGTTAGCCAATAAAATGTATTTACTGATAAAGATACATTAATCCCTGTATTTCCCAGCTGTTTGCATTCATGATGGAATTTCCCTGAAAACAGACAAGAGTTCATGTTATAAATATTATTTCAAATGTTTCCCAGAGGACTTGCAACCAGTTACTGGAGAGCCTATACAATGGAAAAAAGGAAAACACCCAGTCCTTGAAAGATTACTAAATGCTGGCTCTAAATTAACAGTAATTTCTAAGAGGATGCACAGGATGAAGTAAATTACGATGCAGCCATTTGATTCACGGGAGTATTTTATAATTAAGAATTGATTATGAACTTTAGCTCCACCCACCACCACCACACAGCAGGCAGAACTTGAGCTGGTCTGGGCCAGAGGCTTGGGGTTTTTTCCCACCAACCACATAGCTGTGGCTGGCAGAATTTGGGTTGGGCAGCTCAGCACCAATGGCACCAGGCAAAGCCCTCGGGCCATCAAGTGGTATGATTTGGGGACTTGGGGGTATCTGTTGCAGGGAGTCTGGGGAATGGCACAGGCTGAGCGCCAGCAGGGACTTAAGGGCCAAATCCAGTAAGGAATGACTTCTGAGGACTTCATGGGTAAGGCCAATGTCTTACTTACAGAATTAGATCATGGAGCCCACCAACAAGAGTCAGAACAGAGAACAGAGTAATGTGAGGCTGGGCCACGATGCCAACCAGTATGTAAGTGGATCAGCTCTGAGGGTAGATTCTGTGGGGGACTATGTGGGCTCACCCATGTGGAACAGCAATTTCCATTGGCGTGCACAAGTTCTGTGGCTGAGAACAGACCTGGTTGGAGAGCTAAGGGGACACTTCAGCTGGGTTGGGGTTCCCACTGATGAACACGAGTGCCAGAATGGGAGCATCTGTTTGGCCTGGACATGGCTGCAGTGACTCCCAGCATGGGTGTGGACTGGGTCTCGGAAGCACTAGACTGGGCTAGACTCCAGCATCCACTGGTACTCATGGAGCCAAGATACGTGTAGAATTGGCTGGGCTAGGTCTTAGCTCCTGCTGAACCACGTGAAAGCTATGTCTGGGCATGGGCCAGGTGTGGCTGGGCTGCAACACCTAACAGTAAGAAGCAGATAGGGTATGGGCAGGTTGAACAAGGCCACTGTTCCTGCCACAACAAGAGTTGGACAAAGTAAACCTGGACTAAGGACCCACCAGTGTGCACAAAATCTGCCACTGGGAGGAAACCTGATAGAGGAGCTTAGAGAACTCCTTTGTCAGAACACAGTCCTTGCAGGTAAGCACAAGAACCAAGCCAAGGAGCAGCCAAAACCAGGCAAGGTTACAGTACCTACTGACATCATGTGGATCAGGTATGGGGCAAGCCAGGCTGGGCCAGTTCATAACAGCCACCGGCATATGTGAGAACCAGGATGGGGTGAAAGAGGAGCCAGGTCAGGTCACAACACCAGCCAGTTCACACTGGGTCCAGGATGGGAGTTAGCTGGGCCAGGCTCAGTGGCAGTGCCCACTAGCAGGAGCTGGAACTGGGGCCAGGCTGGACTGAGCCAGGCTGAAGCACCCACCGATGGATGCTGAGGTGAGATCAGCCATGCCAGTCTGGGGGTGGTGGGTGCTGGGTCCATGAGCCCCAGGGGTGGGGGTTCTGGCAGGACCCGGGTCATCTGCCCAGGTCCTTAAGTCAACTGGCACATTGGATTCTGGGTCCATGAACCCCAGGGGCAGGTGGTCAAGCAGAGCCTGGGTTGCCTGGCCTGGGTTTAGGCCCACCTCCAAGCTGGGCACTGGATTCGTAAGGCCCAAGGGTAGGTGGTCCGCCTAGGCCTGGGTTGCCTGGCCCAGGTCACTGGGCCCACCTGCCAGGTGGTTGTCAGGTCTGTGAGCCCTGGTGATGGGAGATCTGACAGAGCCCAGGTCTCCTGACCCGGGTCCATATGCCCACCTAGGAGAATTGGTCCTCTTCAGTGTAAAGGACAGAGTGGTGGATGGCAGACCTTGGTGTACATAGAGGATATGGTAGATCATTGAAGCCTACAGAGGACATCTGGTACCATAGCAAAAGAATGGATAACAGAACATATTGAACAACTACCCCATCCAAACACTGACAGCAAATATCTGGGCAAAAGGAGACACTGGGGTCAACCGTGTCAGCCATTGGACATTGAAATGGTTTCCTCATTCACAGATTATCAAGATTGACAGCATTTCAGAGTTATCACATCCACCTGGGCCGAACCCTCAGTGTGTACTACATCAAGACACTGAGCTGATACCAGGTGGTCATTCCCCATCCCCAGGTACTGGGGTGGTTGGGAGGCTGGGTATGGCTTCTCCCTTAACTTCCCCTCACCCCAGAAATGGGAAGAAGAAATAGAAACTTTCTAATAGAAACAGGAAACAATGATCTCACCCACTTTTCCCTAACCCCGGATCCTTCCCACCTTGATCAATTTTGCAAACATCATCTAAAATAAAATTTACATAAAAAGAATTGATCATGAGAGGAAAAAATAGTATGCAAGGCCACCTGGAGTCTTACATCAATTCCAGCTAATAGTTGAACCAGCTGGGCCACATTCATGCCTGGCAGTTACTAGTTTCTGAATGTAAAGTTTATACATACTTGGCAACTGGAAGAATTCCTATGAAATTAAGGGCCCGGCGGCTTGGCCTAGCGGCTAAAGTCCTCGCCTTGGGCGCGCCGGGATCCCATATGGGCGCCAGTTCTAGTCCCAGCAGCTCCACTTCCCATCCAGCTCCCTGCTTGTGGCCTGGGAGGGCAGTCAAGGACGGCCGAATGCATTGGGACCCTGTGCCCACGTGGGAGACCCGGGGGGGGGTGGTCCTGGTTCCCGGCATCGGATCAGCGCGTACCGGCCCGTTGCGGCTCACTTGGGGAGTGAAACATCGGATGGAAGATCTTCCTCTCTGTCTCTCCTCCTCTCTGTATATCTGGCTTTCCAACAATAATAAATCTTAAAAAAAAAAAAAGAAAAAAGAAATTAAGTTCCCTGAAACATTCCTTCCCTACCAAGATAGTAAACATAGGGAACTCCAGAGATTTCTATCACTATAAAAACCTTTAAAGAAGGCTGGCATTGTAGCACAGCAGGTTATCACCTGTAATGCCAGCATCCACAGGGGTACCAGCTTGCGTCCCAACTGCTCCCCTTCCAATCCAGCTCCTTGCTCATGTGCCAGGAAAGCAGCAGAAGACAGTTCAAGTGCTTGAGTCCTTTCCTCCTTGTGAGAGACCCAAATAAAGTTTCTGCTACCTGGCTTCAGACAAGCCCAGCTCCAGATCATAATAGTTCAGAAAGTGAATCAGTAAATGGAAAAATCTCTCTCCCTCTCCCTCTTTAAAGAAACACTATGGATCATCACAGTCTCAGTCAAAGAATGGCCACAGTTGCAGCTGACAACTCCAATGTACTATCTTTGCTACAGCCAATAAACATGGCTCCTGGCACAAGATATGTAAGTAATGCCTTTCACATTGAGGTAACTTGCAAGGACCAACAGAAGCACTGTGTTTTTTACCTTGCATGGCAAACAGTATACTTCTGCAGCCTTGCTTTGGGGCTATATCAGAGTTCTCCTGCTCTATGTCATTAAAAAGCCCACAGAGATGTTAATGTTCCAGTAACTTCACCAGGGTTCACAACATTGACAATATCAGGATGAAGGGCTCTAACAAGCAGGAACGGGCATGAATCTGTCTTCCTAGTATTTATTGAAGACAAGGCAAAACTGCAGACTCACCAACACAAATCATTTCATTGAGTTTTCTAGGGTCTGAAGGAAGACATGAAATTGCCTCCAGAGTGCAAGAGAAGTTTCTGATGCCTTCCCTGCCATTTACCACCAAACAACAGCTCTTGGCAAGCCTTCTTTAAATTTGGAAATAAAAGATACCACATTTTAGTGTGCTACTTTAATTCCTCTGAAGAACTATCCCTAAAGCTATCAATTTTGAGTGGGGACTAGAGAAAGGCAATGGTTTTCACAAATTCAGGCTGAAGTACAAGTCTGTCTACCAGTTGATCCTTATTATCGAGCAGATTTAATGAGATCTGGAATGTCCATGGCAAATAGGAATGTTGTGTGGCAACCTCAGGCATGAATGAGAAGAGACTCACCAGGCAGCTCTCTGGGATTGCTAAGGTCGTGTACACCCTCTTCCGCAGCCAACTGCTCTCAATTTGAGAATGAGCTCTGGTTTGCTACTGGCATTTGAAAGAGTGTGGACGCCTAATTATAAGGTACCAGGTAGAAAGGCCTAAGTGTCTCATTATTAATAGACACAGGCTATGTGTGTGCAATAGCAGCCTGTCGTAACCTGGAGATGAAAGGCTAAGATTGCGCAAGTTTGGAAGGTCTGAGAAAGTTGTATGAGCAGATCATTCTGACTGCTTCAACACAACTCCCAACTCCCTCCCAATCCATGCCCGTGGCTTCTTTGTAACCAGCTGGCTGAGGAGAACAGTGAACACATGAACACATGAACACTCACATTTATCCACAGAAGAGAGGCCTGTTAATAACCCATAGTCAGAATGATACACTCTACGGACATCATTCTCTTTCCTCAGTCACCCCAGAGCTTTCTTAATAGGCCATAAACAAACTGGCTGCTTCCCCTAGAAATGGCTTAACTAACTATGACTA
This sequence comes from Ochotona princeps, assembly GCF_030435755.1. NCBI lineage: Eukaryota > Metazoa > Chordata > Mammalia > Lagomorpha > Ochotonidae > Ochotona > Ochotona princeps. The sequence continues at coordinate 17,281,661 of NC_080834.1, read as the reverse complement.
ACCCGTCAACAATTGATACCGACATTGATCCCTAGATACTGCACTATTTCCTGAGAGCCAGATCACCACCTGGTAGCATGTTGATTACATTTGGTAAACAAAATTTTGTGAGAGGCCATTGACTTAGACTAGGCTCCCACACTGAGCCCAACAGACCAAATCAACATAGAGTTAAATCACAGTAGCTGAACTTCAGTTAATTGTAAGAGGCTCTGTAATCAATTAAATTGTCTGTATACCTTGTTTGTTATCTGCAAATACTATCAGATCATGTTTTGCTGGGGTTCTCAGAAGTTGTTCTGGTTCTGGGAATCCCCTGATTTGACAATCGTGTTTATTTTATTTTGTTTTCCTTTTCTTTGTTCAAATAAACTCTACTAAACTCAATTGGTTTAAGAGATTTTTCTTTTAACATATTAGATTCTTTCCAACTTGAAAATTTATCATTATCACAATAGGCACATTTTCTAGATACTGGTTTACCTCAGCTGGTAAAAGGGAAGATGACAGTTGAGCACTGACATCAGTAAATGCACAGAATACTTCATCATCATGGCATTCTTGTTAGCAGCACTTCTGATCAAGCAACTCATTTCCCAGAAAATGAAGTACAGCAGTGGCCTCCTACCCTTAAAATAAACCAGCTAACTGAAAGGTAGAATGTCTTACTGAAGTCTTCATTATGATTACCAGTTGGGACCTTGCATCCTGAAATGGGATTCTGTCTTATAGCAGGCAGTGTATGCTGTGCATCACAGAAAGTCATCTAGTGTTTTCCCCTCAGTAGCCAGAAAACACAGATTTAGAAGACACCAAGGGAAAATGAGAGTGGCTGCTCTCATTATGATACCTAATAGCTCACTCTCAGAATATATGCTTCCTGTCCCTGCAATCTTGAGCTCTGTTGGTTGAAATCTTGGGTCCACAGAGGCAATCAGTCATGGGGCACAATGCCACTGAATTGCAAGATGAAAGTGCAAGTTGGCCATTTGGAATCCACAACACTGAACTAACAGACAGCAGGGGGAAAGGTGTTACCATTTGTGTTGAAAAACTGATAGTCATTACCAACAGGACCCAGGTTGCAAAAATCAGGAAAGGACAAACACTCAGGGGATGCAAGGGATTCTTTAGCAGGCTAATGGAAAATCACAGCAACCCAAAAAAGGCAGGAAAAGTAAAGAACTCTGACCATCTGAGAATCTGGCTGGAAAGCAGAGCAAATATGATCGAGGTGGTAAAAGAAGGGAGACATTGACATCAGTTAGATGTTAACTGTGAACAATTAAAGAAAGTGATAGTAGTTTGTGTATTTTCCCCTTGCTTGACTTACGTGAGGGAGCTTGAAAAAGCTCATGCAAATGTGCATTAGCTTTTTTAAATACTATATTTGAGAATCACAGGAAGAGAGATAGGTAGATAGCCTGAGAGCTGTGACCTGCTGGTCTACATCCTAAATGGCTGCCACAAATAGGAGTAGCAGGAACCCAATTATTTGAGCCATCACCACTGTCTCTCAGCAACTGCTTCAGCAGGATGCTGGGGTCAGGAGCTGCAACTGGAATCAAACCCAGGTATTCCAATGTGGAAGACAGACATCTTAACCATGATGCTACATTCCTATGCCTGCATTACTTTAAATTCCATTTTTTCACAAACTCTCAAAAATTCTCTTTCATGTGTTTATTTTAATGTGTTATTAATTTTCTTGTATTTCTCATTTTTGTTTTAGATATAAGTTGTTGGAGGTTAACTTCACAGTTTATTTCATAGGTAGCAAAATATTCTGTGGGCTTTTAATATAATTTGATGAGTGTTGAAAATGATCTAGCATTGATACAATTAGTCTTTTTCAATTGTGTATTTATTTATTTTATGATATGGTTCCAAAAGCTCTGGGATTTCCCATCCCCTCCCCACTCCACTCTTGAGACTATGTGTCTCTTAGATAAGACACTGAATACTTTTTCACTTGTAAGGACAGTTGTATCTTGTTAGGGAAAAATATAGGACTGTTTCATTCAAATGGATGGAGAAGACTGTGTGAATACATCTTTCAACTCCATTTTCCACCAACTTTTTGAAGTTCTTGCCAACCAGTTCCTCATTATAGCAATCTCCTGCTATAACTAGCAATTTTTTATATTCAACTTGTCCTATTAAATCAAAGTGTGCCTTCTATCTCCTAGTCAAACTCTGACTAATATGGCCAGGTAGAAAATACATGCCATAGTTCTGGAGGAAGTATCTATCACATTTAAGTATATTTTAAAAGTCTATTTTTATATTTGAAAATATATTAAATTTCTGTGAACTATTTCTGTATCCCAAAGTTTCATAAGCTTGAAGCTATATTTATGAGCTAATAATATTTTAGAGATGCGACCTTTGGGAACTACTTAGATATAGATGAGGTCAGGGGGATGGAGGACCCATGAGAAGATTCATGTACATTAGTAAAATGAAGGGAACAGTGCCCTCCTCTCACCCTGCCTAGGGAGAATACGGCAAAAAAGCCCCACTCTGTGTCCAGCAAGAACACCCCAACCAGCAGTTGAGTTGGCCAGCCTCCAGAACAGTGAGAAATAGATTAATGTGGTTGAAACTCCTCAGTGACTAGGCGGGGGGGGGGGGTGGAATTGGGGGCTGGGATAAGGGAAATATCAGGAGCCTATGGAACTGTATCATAAACTTATAATAATAATAATAAAATGTAAAAAAAGAGAAACTCCTCAGTGAGGTATTTGGGTTATAACAATCCAAAGTGACTGAGACATAATTCTAAGCATTTGAATCTGCATCAAAGAATTCAAAGTTTATAGAATTTAAGTATCTTTCAAGGAAAAATATGCTGTCAAATGATTAAGAAAGCTATAACGTAAGAACTAGTGGTCCATAGTTAGTATTATTTGAAAAGATAAGAGGGGACAGATTTTTAGAGAGAAGAGAGACAGAGAAAGAGGTCTCCCCAAATGGCCACAGCTGAGCTGATCTGAAACTGGGAGCTTGGCACTTCTTCCTGCCCCCAGCCCCAGGAGTGCAGGGTCCCTAGGCTCTGAGCCTTCCTGCACTTGCTTTCTCAAGCCATAAACAGGGAGCTGGCTTAGAAGTGGAGCAGCCAGGCTACAAACCTGCACCCATATGGGATGCTGGTGCTTGCAAGTGAAGAATTAGCCTGCTACTCCATGGCGCTGGCCCCAATAGCTAGTATTTCTTCACTTACACCTAGTCATTCCTAAAGTAGGTCAAAATAGCACAGTTTAACCTCTACATACCGAAGCCTTTTTTGTTGTTGTTTTGTTTTGCTCCTTGCCCACAAAGAGTTTTACCTTCAAAGAATATTTGTAAAATTGTGCATTTTACTTATTCCTTATGAACTTAAATAAATTAGGAAAACTTTCTCAGTTAGCTATTTCTCAGTTAGCTAACTCTCCGCTAACTTTCTCAGTTAGCTATTTCTCAAGTTAGCTATTGAAACATGCCACTTCTAACCTCAAAGCAGTGTCTATCATGAAAATATGACATCATTCAAAAATCAGGTTTTTTTGCTATACTACCCTTTTTTTTATAATTTTATGTATCAGTCCACTAAAGAAAGATATGCCCTGAAGATAGCCTCACAGCCCACAGAACAGGGCTCAAATTAGCTACTCATATAATTTTACCTGTCAGAAGAAGCCTGTGTAGGGCAAACTGATGTTCTTGCCAGCAGATAGGGTTTTATAATTCTTTGAATTCTTCAAATTTTGTCAAATAACTGAATAACATAAGGCTTGATTTCTGTTTAGCAGGAATTTGTATATAAACTATGTTTTCAGTGGAGTGAAGCAAGTATCTCCAAACATGAGTCTACAGGCATTTGTGTGCCCCTGATCATTCAAATGAGGCTCACCCTCTATCCATTTCCCTAATTATTGAATGGGGAGCAAACACCGGTGATGGTTTATGAGATGCTATCACATGACCAATTATGTTAGTTGTAGAAGTTCCTAAAAGAACAGGGAAAATGATGACTTACAAAACTAATTCAGTGAAAAAATAATAGGAAATGTACCCACATTTGGAGAAAGATGTAGACATCCAAACAGAGGAAACATGTAGGCATGATCAGAACAGATGCTCACTATGACAAATTACAGTCAAACTTTCAAAAGTAAAACAAACAAGATAACATCCTGAAATATAAGGATATTGAAGATTTTTCCATTAGTTTAATCGATTTCTCAATAGAAACCCTTGAGACCAGGAGAGAATGAAGAGATATAAACCAAATCCTAAAAGGAAACACTGACAGTCCAGAATACTTTGCCCAGTGAAACTCCCATACATTTTATTTAACTTCATGGCATTGCAAATTTCTATTTTTCTTCCTGTTGTTGATTTTGTTTTGTGGTTTTTTTCATTTGAGGGGATGTACAGTAACTGTGTAAAGGAGACTATTATATCCAGTAGCATGTTATTTAACTTCAAGGCATTGTAAATTTCTATTTTTCTTCCTGTTGTTGATTTTCTTTGTGTCTTTTAAGGGATGTATAGTAACTGTAATGGAGCTTATCATATCCAGATGTGAAGATACAATGCAGTATGGACTCCAAATGAAACTGTTAAATATACGTTGACAGTAGGATGCTGGATTCTCTGCCAATGCCCATGCTTGCAATGATGGACTTAGGACTGGTTATGAAGAACTACACTGTTGTAATAACATAGGGGATCTCAGTGAGGAGGAGGGGACTTAGGGAGGGAGTAAGGAAAATCCCAGGGCCCATGGAACTGCATCATAAAATGATGATTATAATAATAATAATAAATGGGAAAAAAGAAAAAGAGACAATTGGAACTCATAAAATTCTGAAAAGTTGCAGGACATAAAATCAGCACACAAAAAATCAACTGCATTCTTACATTCCAACAACATTCTGAGTGAGAAAGGATTTGTAGATCAATCTTATTCACATCTACCAAAAAACCTTAAATGCTTTGTGATAAACATAACCAAGGATGTGAAATATACTTATGATGGAAATTATAAAGCATTAATGAAAGAAACAGAAAAGACACAAAAACGGAAAAGCCTTCCTTGACCAGGCACTGGAAGAATTAATACCATCAATGTGCATACTTAACCCACAGCAACTTATAAATTCAATGTGATCCCAATCAAAATACCAAGGACATCCTTCAAAGGTATGGATAAAATGTTCTTAAATCTCATACAGAATCACAAAAGACCCCAAATATCCAAAACTACATTAAACAATAAAAACAAAGCTAGCAGCATCACAATACCAGTTACTGAGACATATTACAGGGCTATTGAGACATATTACATGGCTATTTTAATCAAAGGAGACAAATGCAAAAATAGATATGTAGACCAATGGAGCACAACAGAAAACACAGAAGCTGATCTGTGCATCTACAGGCAATTAACCTAGACAAATCAGAGGTGAAATCACTCCCTGGGGAAAGGACAGTCTTCAACAAGAGATGTTTAGAAAACTGGATTTCTATGTGCAAAATTTGAAACAAAACTCCTACCTTACAAGTCTGTACATAAATCAACTTACATTGTAACAAGAAGCTAAATCTGAGACCCACAAAAACATCAAATTACTAGAGGAAAAAACTAAGAAAACAATGTAGGACATTGAATTAGGGAAAGTCTTCTTGAATTAGGTCCAGAAGGACAGACATAAAAGAAACATCGACAAAGTTGCATTTAGCTAAGGAGCTTATGCAAAGCAAAGGAAACACTCATAGTGAAAAGGCAAACAACAGAGTAAGATATAATATTTGCATACTATGTATCTGATAAAGGATTAATATTCAGAATATATAAGGAGCTCAAGAAACTCAACAACAGCAAAAGAAACAAACCAGTTAAATGGGCAAATGCTAGGAATTTTTCCATGGAAGAAATGCAAAGGACCAGCAGACACATGAATAAGTTACAGGATCATGAGCCATCAGGGAAATGCAAATAAAAAACATAGTAAGGTTTTACCTCCAGCAAGCTACAAGCTAGAACGGCTATTACAAAAAGCCATGAAGTAGCAAATGCTGGTGAGGATGTGACAAAACTGACACCCTAACATATTGTTCATAGGAATGAAAACTGGTACATCTGTTATGGAAAACAATATGGTGATTCCTCAGAAATCTGAAAATAGATCTACTATCCAACCCAGTCATACCATCCCACAGAATTTACTTAGAGAAAATGAAACAAACATATGAAATAGTAAGCTGTACCCACCAGCTTTATAGCAGTTTCATTCACAATAACTAAAATGTGGAACGAACCCAGAGCTCGATCAATCAATGAATAATAAAATGTGGGTTTAGAAATACACAAAGGAATACTACTCAGCCATAAAAAAGAACGAAATTCTTTCACCTCAAAATGGTTGCAACTGAAGACAATTATGCTTAGTGAAATAAGCCAGTTCCCCCAAAAAAGAAAAACACCATACATTTTATCTTGTGATGATATAAAGCACCAAAACAAACAAACAAAACACAGGCTCCTAGTTTCAGATCAGCTCAGTTCTGTCCGTTGCAGTAATTTGGTGAGAGAACCTGTGGACAGCAGATCTTTCTCTCAGAATGTCTCCTCTCTATAAATCTGCCTTTCCCAAGAGAAACAAGATGGCAGAACAGGATAAGGACACATTCAAACAGATGGAAAATCATTAGCCAGATGAAGCAGAGAGGCTGTGATCCAGGAAAGGAGGAGAGGAAGGACGACCACAGAGAGACACCGGGAGACGCATGGACATGGAGAAGCAGCAGAGACAGTAGGGCAATGTTGCAGTAAGTACTCCAGTGGTGGTCAGCAGGCAGAGCTCCACCAGCAGCCAAGTGGGAAGGGGAGTTCACCAGGAGGTGAACCCAGGCACTGAACTGCCTGTTCTGATTTGCTTGATATGCCCATGATGTTCCAATTCTTTTGGTCCGTACCACCCACATGGGATATCCAGAAGTTCCCAGCACCTAGCTTCACACAGCCCAGCTCCAGGCGTTGTCACCATTCGGAAAGTGAACCAGCAGAAGGAAGGTGTCTGTCCCTTTCTCGGTAACTTTGCATTTCAAATAAAATAAATAAATCTTTTTTAAAAGAGAGTATCCGATAGATAATAGGTGCCCCCCAAAAAAATGATGAATAAATCAATGTTCACAATCCCAATCCTGTTACCTGTGAGTTCAGGAATTCTGAATTTATGTAGTAAGGTGTTTCATTCAAGTAAGGGAATCACCACTGGCTTGGTTATTACAAGGCATTTATTGGGATCCTATCACAGGACTGGCAGAGTTGTCAAAGGTAGGAGAAACAACTTTGGAAAACAAATGTCACTCAAATGACCAGGAAATGGGAGTGATAGGAACACCTTGCTAAGGCTAGAAATGAGGGATTTCAAATGTTTCCAGTGTTTGTTCCCCTACTCAGGAGTCCAATTCCAGAGAGGAACATTCATTCTGCCTTGCAGAATCAAAGGCTAGCCCAGTGGACTGGGAAAAATGATACTTGACTATGAATAATGGACTAGATAATCGAGAAGTCTTTCCTCCCACCAGGAATTTGTTAAGGAGAAGAAATGAATCCTGGACAACTGGGCAGTTAGCTGGGGTTTCGTATTTCCCATGTTCTCACTAACTCTTAAACTGCTTTCTAAGAAAAGAATGTTTATATATTTCATTATAAAATGGCATTCTTACATAAGAAAAGGCACATTCTGTTAGAAACATACTGAAAACACTGTAGAACAATTTTTTTTACAAAAAAACTACAATGCCAATATGCTTTAGGAATGAGTATTACAAAGACTTGAACTACATCAGTTCATTAAAAAAAAAAATTCCACTCACCCTTAGAAACCTTCTCTAGTGGCCAATCACAACTTCAGTCTCCTTTGATTTATGACATTGACCACTGTTGCACAGCCATTTAATCTTATAATCAACATCAATCACCAATTTTTATTACAACATTTTGCAGGCTGAGCAAAAACTATTTCTCTTGAGGACAAATTAAGCACCCTAAAGTGACTCTTGCAAATAAACACAGTTGGATATAACTCATGCTGCTAAAGCCCACTCATAGTAATTCCTTCTGTACATGCTACAGAAGCTGAAAGCAACTGCATAATTTTTTCAAATAAAAGAAATATCTAGAGATTAATATAACATAATGGCTATCTGGTGACTGTGTAAAAGATTTTTAGTGGTTCAATGACAACATGTACTTACATTTATGCCTCCAATGGTTGTCATCCAAAAGATATTGTGTCCAAATATCCTTCAAGACAGATCATAACTCATCATTAAGATGATGCAAGGCCCTATTAGGTTAAGAGGCAAACTTCCCCGTTGGTTCAAGCGTTCATTCCTGAGTTTGCACGCGATAGCGAAAAAAGCAATGACCAAACAGAAGACCCTATGCAGAATGGCTAATTGCCAAATATACCACCAATAAATCACCTGGACCCATTAATATGTAATGGGGCTCAATTTACTGTTAATTCAGATACTCCCAGCAAACCCAGGGAGCTCTTTAAAAGTAACAGCAGTAATAATTTCCCTTTATATAAGTCAAATAAAATTAGCATTTAATCCTAGAGCTGCATCCTGTAGAAATAACCATTATGATAAATTATTTGATTATTTCTCTGCACAGAATTCAGCATTCTGGAGTCCTGGTTTCACTTTTCCAGCTTAGCTATCCATACACCACGTAGCCTTTTGTCTCTGTTTTCCAACACAGTTGTTGACCAAAATATTCCTAAAATATTCCTAAAATATTCCCTAAAGCATAACTTCAGAGCTAATTACTATTAACAAAATAGTCTAGTGCAACTACCTCTATATGTATGAGTGGTATGTTCTTAAATAAGAAGTATATAGAGAAACACTCAATAAGAAATCCAAGGATATGGCTTTAATGCTGCAAAATGGGAGGTGAACCCATTTATATCCCATTTTTATCCCTTGTAGCTTTTTCCCCTGAGAAAAGCACTCACATAATTGGTTCTTTCTTATTCCTGATAGGTGGAAGGAATGAGATAAGATCCCTCCACAGGGACTGATAAGTCCTGACTCAGTCTGAACACTTCCTATGACACAGGTCAAAATCCTGGAAAATACTCGTGTTAATTGCATCTTGTTCTTGCCACATAGTCCTCTGCCTCTATTTCAAGAGAAAGACTTGAGTGTCAACACTAACACAATTTAGGGGAAACCATCACACACACTTTCAAACCAGCCCTCTGTGATCTATCACACCAATCTTCTCTGTAGCTTGGAATTTGCATGCACGATACATCCCCTGAGAGCCATTCTCAGCCGGTCAAATGCATACAATTTAAAAATGTAATCACTTCAAAGTTACATATTATTTTGGAAAATCATTATGGCCATTAGAATAGGTAAATACATTTAAACAATAATACAAGCTTTTTAAAAAGTGTTAGCTATTTGCTGCTTCTCAAAGAGCCAACCTGATCTATACAACAGGCTGAACAATTTTCTCCAACCATGCCATTGGCTATCTCCCCAGCTTTTGTCTATCCCAGTCTGAATCTAATAAGATGGCCCCATCTTCCCCAATCAATATGAACCCTGTGCATAAAAACTGGGATCTAGTAACAAGAATTTCTAGTGTATAAACTGCAAGAATTCATTTTGATCTTAGTGTTGCTTTCACTGTACAAATCTTTTTAAAAAATAAACACATAAAACTTCTCAGTTTTCTTTCAGTACTTGAAATCAAATTTTTACATAAGAAGGTTTGAATTGAGACCTTCTATTCACATTAATAGCTATCTTATGGTGTGCATAAATGTGCTTAACTGAGTTCAAAAGGTTCAAAGTCTAAGTATATAAAATAAAATGAATTAGTGCTATAACTCTAAAGCACATTTAAACTGTGCTTAAAACAGGAAGAATGCATTCCTACTGTCTGAACCAATTAACATTCTAGACTTGGATCATACAGAATACACATTCACACGAGAATTTCTATTGTGGCCTTTGGAAATGGACATTTTCAACAAGGAATTAGTTTCAGTTCTCCACCCATCCTGGTGAAATGCACTATTCCTTAGCCCTGGAGAAGGATCTCTGTAAGGAATTGACCCTTGAGGGGCCAGCACTTTTCAGATGTGCCCAGCACAGCCAACTCACTGACTCTGCCCACCAGCAAAGGCTTAGGAAAGCCTGATGGATTAGGACAACTGCACAGATGTTACCAAGTCTCCTGCAATGACTCGATTCCATGTCTGTTGCATTACACATCACAAATCGACAACATTGAGCCAGGAACACTCACTTGTGACACAAAAAATAAAGAAGTACTATTTGCATGGGTTTTTTTTTTTTAGGATGGAAAATCAGCCATAATTTTATATAATCGACAAATTCTAAAGCAAAAGTTACATAAATATTTTCATAGGCACTTAAAATATATAACTAGCTGAAGTGTGTGCTTAGCCTAGCAACTAAGACACTATATGGATGCCCAATTACCAGAAATGTGTGAGCTGGTTTGATACCCAGCTCTGGCTTCTGACTCCAGCTTTTCCCTAATACAGACTATGGAAAACAACATTGACAGTTCAAGTGATTAGGTTCCTACCACACATGTGTGAAACCTGGATAGAGTTCCACACTTCTGGCTGCAATCTGGCCCAGGGTCGGACACTGTGCGCACTTCAGAAGAGAGCTTTATACGTGTCTCTTTCTTCCCTTTAAAAAAAATCAAATATACACACTTATTTAAATACATAATATACATAACTGGCATATGCAACCTTATGTTATTTAAAATGTGACCTAATTTTAATGAACACATCATACTGTAATATATATAGGTGTAATATGCTATTCCAATGCATGTGTACAATGTGTAAGAATCATCAAATTAGGGCAATTACCATTGATCTCAAAAAGGTAGAATTGCTTTGCATTGAGAACATTCAAAATCCTTTCTTCTAGCCTTTTTGAAATATATAACAAATCATGCTTAACTTTTCTCACCCTATTGTGTTATGGAATACCAGAATTTACTCCTCTTCCCTAACTGTATTTTTGGACCTCATAATTAATGTCTTTCTATTCTCCTATCCCTTTCCTTTTTCAACCTCGGGTAATCCCTGTCCTATCCCCTACTTCTATAAAATCAATTTTAACTTCCACATATGAAAATGTGTTACTTGTCTTTCTGTGCCCAGGCTATCGCAGCTAATATAGTGTCCTCCAGCCCCATCCATTTTGCTTCAAATGACAGAATTTCATTTTTTCATTTTTCTTTTTTTAATTTTTATATTAGTTTTTAACAGAATCATTGTGGCTTATAAGGCTACTCACCCATAAAAAAGAATGAACTCTTGTCTTTTCTTTTTTTTTTTTTTCTGTTTGCATTTGTCTGTATTTTAATAAGATATCAGAGAAGATAGCACTGGAGATTCTAGCCACGTGTCATTTTGTACCAGAATTCAGGACATAATTTTTAGTAGATTTATTTTTGTTTCTTTAGAACAATCTTATGCTCATAGAAAAACTGAGTGGAAAATACAGAGTTCCAATATGCCTTCTTCCCCCAGCCCCATCCGAACTCTTGTCTTTTCCAACAAAATAGATGCAACTGGAAACCATTCTGCTTAGTGAAATAAGTCATTCCCAAAAGGACAAACATTGTGTTCTCCCTGATCTGTGCTAACTAATACACAGAGTACCATATGAACAAGGTTGACATTTTAAGGTTTCACTATTGTTAACAAACTCTGTTGATACTCTTGTGAAATTCTAGGGTTTTTAAATTTACCTGCTATAGGTTGAAATCTACCTGTTGGAGTTTTAAGCCTGTGATTGAGAAGTACAATGAAAGTATGCTGTTAAATTTTTAAGAAAATAAGGAAGGAGAAAGATGGGAGGGGAACACAGGCAGTAGCAAGTGTAGGGTGGGAAATATCACTATGCTCCTAAATCTGTATTGTGAAATATGTGTAAATTATTCATATAACTTTTAAAACATATAAAATGTGGTTTGTGGGTACAATTCTAAGAACATAATGATATTTTCTTCCTCCCTCAATTCCTCTTTCTTTCCATTCTCCTTCCTTTGCCATTTTGATTTTATTTTTGTAATAATATATTTTAAGGTTATATTGCAGTAAAAAAAGAAAAGTACTTCACTTAATAAGAAGTTTAACAAGCAAAAAGAACCCAGTTTAGTGCAAATACAGACAATAGCTATAAACCATAACTGAATAGAAAATAGCCATTTAATTCATACACAGTAAATTTAAAAGTATTCACAAGCAATTAAAACTACAGTAGTATCACATTCCAAACCATAGCTTTGACAAAGGTATAAAATAAAGCTTTACAAAACTGTATTTGCAGCAATACTGCCACAGACATTTCTTTTGCCTTTTTCTGCTTATTAAATTTTAGCTCCCACAGGTAAGGGAGAACATGAGGCATTTGTTTTTCTGAGCCCAGCTTATCTCACTCAATGTGAAGTCCTCCAGTTGCATCAATTTTGCTGCAACTGGTAGAATTTCATTCCTTTTTACAGCTGAACAATAACCCATTGTGTGTATATACCACATTTTCTTTATCTATTCATCTGATGATGGACATCTTGGTTGATTCCAAATTTTGGCTATGTGCTGCAAGTATCTCTTTGACTCATTGGGGTCAAGTCCTTTGGATCTATATCCAATAACTGTATTCTTTCTATGTCTGAATAATACTCCATTATGTATATGTATATTATACAGTTTTTTTTGTATACAGCCATCAATGGGCATCTTGACTGATTCAATATCTTAGCTCTTGTGAATAGTACCACAGTAAACAGGGGTGAAAGTATTTCCTCAATATAATTATTTCATCCCTTTTGTTATCACACTGAGTAGTGATAAAGCTGGATCATAGCGTGGTTCCTATTTCTTTCCATATTGTCTATATTAATTCACATTCCCGCTAACAGTATAAGCGTTTTCCGTTCTTCATTTCATAATTATTATATCTTGGTTTTTTGTCCCTTTGATACCATGCATTCTAACTAGGATGAGGTGGTTTTTCATTGTCTTTCTGATTTTCATTTCTGTGATTAATGAGTATCCTTTCATATTCAGGTTCTCCATTTGTATATCTCATTTGAGAAATCATTTGCTTCTTGTTGTTTTCTCAATTCCTTTAACAAATAAACAAATTTAGCTAAAATTTAAGACTAGAGCAATGTAGATAAACAGGGTAATGATTTGCAAGTTTATGTATATTTAGAAATGTATGTACCTTTTGTTTCTAAAAATATATTTCTTGCTAACATTTATGGCTCAAGATGCACAAATTTTAAATTGAGAAATTGTCAGTCATATGTGGTACTGGAGATTTCCCCTTGTGGGTTGTACGGATGGCCTGCTCAGTGACAGTGCTAAAATAAATGTAACCAGTATCCCCATGCTGCTGTGTACCAAGTAGTGTCTGTGCACAGTTACAGATACAGAAAAGCAGTCACAGCTAGAGTTATAGCTGTTCAATGTACAGTGTGATGATCTGGGGGGAAAAATATTTGGAACAAGCATTTGGCACAGTGGTTAAGATACCTCATGAGACACCTGCATTCTATTTCTGAATACCTCAGTTTGGGTACCGGCTAATTGTTACATCCCAGCTTCATGCAGTGTACCCCGTGTTGGGTCATCTTGAATCAGACGCAGAATAGTTGAAACTCTAACCTTTGCTCCAGTATGAGAAGCTTGTGCTCAACCCCTTGCACTACAACACTGACCCCAAAAATCTTCACTCAATTCTCCGAACAGATAAGGCCAGAAAACCAAGCTGGCACTGTAGCACTGATCACTAAAATCAGACCTTTCTCAGCTCACAAACATAAATCTAACAGAGACAGCTTCTTCTCCAAAGACCACCATCTGCAGTGAAATCCTCCTCGAGCCTTCAGTGCCAAGGCCATCATTTTTTTTTAAAGATTTATTTTTGATGGAAAGGTAGATGTACAGAGAGACAAAGAAGAATATCTACAATCCACTGGTTCACTTTCCAAATGGCTGCAATATCCAGAGCTGAGCTGAGCTGGGCTGGGCTGAAGCCAGGAGCCTCCTCCAGTCTCCCACATGGGTGCAGGGTCCCAAGGCTTTGGGCTGTCCTCGACTGCTTCCCCAGGCCACAAGCAGGGAGCTGGATGGGAAGTGGAGCAGTGGAGCAGTTCAGACACAAACTGGCGCTCATATGGGATCCTAGCATTTGCAAGGGGAGGATTAGCCAACAAAGCCATCACAGCAGGATCAGCCCTCATTATTCTTGAGGCGATTTTGTAGTGTGTTTGGAAGATCCAGCAAGAACATCTCATGAGTAATGAAGTTCTAGTTTTTTATTGTAATTCCACCAGCGCCACAAGGGTCACACACTAGCATCTATTCCTACAAGGTTTTTGATTCCTATTTTCATCACTCTTGTGACGCATTTGTATTTGTGTACCATGTTTGTTAACCTCATGTTGGTGAAAATTTACTATTTTCAACCTGTTGTGGACTGTGCTTACTGGCTCTGTATTTTAGAGGATATATAATAGAAGTGTAGCAGGGACTGATAAGTTCAGATACGGAGACAAAGTGCTGTACGTCTCTGCATACAGACCAGAGATGGACTCCCAGTGAAAGAACTGAAAATATTCTAACAGTATGATGATGGACTCTCTGACATTATCCATGACTACATTGTCAGGAAACACTTCAATAACAACATGATGGACTTACGACTGTTTATGAAGGACACCCATTGTGAAACTAGAGGGGAAATCAATGGGGGGAGGCTTAGGAAGGGGCACAGAGCCTATGGAACTGTATCAAAAAAATGAAATAAAATATTTTTAAATGTAAAAAACTTTTCAAAAAACAAAAATCTAGCAAGAAGCTTCTATACAAACTCACCTCATGTGTCAGATTAATGTCTGCTTGTACTTCCATGGTCAATGACCTAGTCACCTTTGTTAGCACATGGGACAGCAACAGGCTGGAGGGAAAACAGTACAAGCAGGAAGAGTGCTTCTGGCTGAGCATGAGAGCCTCTGAGACGCAGGCCCACACACTGGCTATGACGGCACATCAACCTATCCTGCAGAAGCCTGTGGGAAACAATGACCAGCACAGCGCTGTTAGGAAGGCTGCTCGTAGCAGCAGGCATCTTGCCTAGTAAAGTAAACACCCTGGATGCCCAACTAGGTGGCTCCAGTCCTGACTCTGCTTCTGATTCCAGCTTCCTGGACAAGCAAACTCTGGAAGACAGCAGGTGATGGCGCAAGAGTTCCTGCCATCCATGTGGGAGACCTTGGTGGAATTCCAGGCTGTTGGCTTCAGCACCTGAATGTCAGGGGGCACTTGGGGAAGTGAACCAGCAGATGAGAGGTAGGTGTGTGTGTGGGGGGGTGAGAAATACATTAAGAACTCCAAAAAGAGGGTCCAGCATGGTGGCCTAGCAGCTAAAGTCCTTTCCTTGAATGCACCGGGATCCCACATGGGCACCAATTCTAATCCTGCAGTCCCGCTTCCCATCCAGCTCCGATTGTGGCCTGGGAAAACAGTCAAGGACGGCCCAAGGCCTTGGGAACCTGCACCCGCGTGGCAGACCCAGAAGAAGCTCCTGGCTCCTGGCTTCGGATCAGCACAGCTCCAGCCGTTGCAGCTGCTTGGGGAGTGAATCATCAGACAGAAGATCTTTCTCTCTGTCTCTCCTCCTCTCTATATATCTGACTTTTCAATAAAAAATAAAACAAATCTTTTTTTAAAGAATTCTAAAAAGAAAGAAAAATTGTCCTTTAAATGCCAGTCCTACAGCTATCAGAATATGGGATAACTTGCCAGTGCAGTTTGGGCTGCCCTCAGCCCCACTCTCTGCTTGTTGCCTCCTCTCCTCTGACCTCCAAAAATTAAAAGTTAGAATTTACATCTGCAAAGCTGTGGACTCAAGTGCCAGGCAAATATGTTCATTTGGGTGGTGTAATTTAATATAGCTTAACATAAACCAAGCAATTCACCATTCTGATCACCTGTCTCCCCTTAGAGTACACACTTTGTAGAATATGTCTATTAGGGTTATATTTGACTAGAAGTAGCAAACACCCAAAATAACAAACAGATCACAGTTTATCAATCCCTTATTTAAAATTCCAGTGGTAGGCTGTCAAAACGGCATGGCAGTTCTATAAATTCGAGGCCCCTGATTTTGCCAGATTCCACCTCTCCATTCTTAAGTAATGTCCTCATGGTCATAGCTCATTGTGGCCACAGGAGCTCCAGCAGTTAACACCTGTATCAGTGAGCAGGAATAAGCTACAAAAAAGGAGGGTCAACACACAGCTGGCCTTTCAGGGAGATTTGCAACTAATGCCCCAGACCACTTTCCACAGCATTCCCTGGACTTGACCATTGGCCACCCCATGATGCAGAAAAGACTGGAAGAGACGGCTTTAATCAGGACAGCTATGTGCCAAGCTAAAATCCAGGAATTATGCTACTGAGGATGAACCATGGGGAAGAAATTGACTTGGCAGCCTCTGTCCATCATAATCGTATTCACCTCTTGTTCCAGAATACTCCCTTTGATTCAACTAGAATGCAGCGTCCTGCAAAGTGACAGCTGTCTTCCGCTCTTTAATGTACTTCATGGCATCTCTTACATGCCAAGCAGCCAATAATTATGTAGAAAAAGAACTGATAAATAGCAAATAATACAAGCAAAAGTCCTTAAAATCTTGGCCAAGGAATGTGGGCTATCTTCATGCTGTGGCTGAGACAAAGGGACTGATTTCTTCTTCTGGTATATATCATGAGAGGAAGACTGTTAACTAGAAACAGGCTTGTTCTCCGCCTGTCCCAACAAACTAACCTTATTTTGACAAACTGCCCATTGTGACAATAACAGTCTTGAGGCTTTCATCTCTTACAGGTATGCTTAGAATTTGGAACCATGGAAAAGTGAGCCAGAAACAAATTTGTTGAATACAAAGTAAATGATCAGTGTATTATTTTTAAATAATAATGATAGAGTAGTTGGTCTAGATTTCTTACATGCTTCAAAAAATTCTGCTGAAAGCAAGTTAAAGAACGCAATTCCTAAAATAATTTGAGAATGCTAAATGAGTTAAATGTCATAACTAGCATCTATTCATTATGCTAATTATTATTTTCATAGAAAAATATATGTTCATGAAAATGCATATTATAAAGAAAATATCCGTCAATTTCAAAAACTTTTGCACCAAAACATTTTAATTCCATTTTTCCATTAACTTTTAAAAGTGTGTTTGTGTGTACATATATATATGCATACTAATAGGACAAATGTGCTTGCATATATGCACGTAACTACAGCCCTGTTGTTGAATATGAATCTATGTGTGCATATGTATGTATTATTCCATTATTTAGTAGGCAGCATTGTTCAGATTGGATTAGCAAAATGTTTATCAACCCCAGATTTCTTTAAAACAAAGGTTTCATTGGACTCAATATAATCCCACATAGCTACAGGAATCAAATGAAATTTTTAAGCAAATAAAAATACAGCAAACGTAACCAGTTCAGATAATGCAGTGATTTTTTTTTTTCAGAGAAAACAAAGGCATTTTGCAAACATCAACTTTCCCAGGAAAATTCACAGGCCATTTCTCTCCTGAAAGTGATTCTTGACTGTTTATACATTGCTTAGCCATTATCTGATATATGGAGAATTTTATGTTAATCACAAGGAAAGAACTGAATCAATAATGTTGCTTAGAATGGACACAGCATTTTCTCATCATCCTAGCACTTTCTCACCATGGAAGGATCAAGCCTTCATCAGTCCCAGGGAGACAGTAGCAGAGTGGTACTCCTGGACCCAGGAAAGGAGACAGGGCTGGGCAGGTCACCCCATCTGTGTCAGCTCTGTGGTGAGTGAGGCTGCGGGCTAGGACTGGAGTGAGGACCCCAGCACACTCTGGCCACCACTTGAGACCTTCACCCTGTCTTTGGGGAATAGTGTTCTTGAAGCTGAGGCGCCCCACTGTCTGAGGCAGGGTGCAGAGAGTGTTTTCAAGTCAAATATCTATCAATCAACACACGTTGATTTTCTTTAATTATCTCCACAGAACAGATTTGATCCTGAAGAGCTTATGCGATTTGAAAAATGTCTCACCTATTTGTCAGACATGTATAATTTATGAAGGCCCTTTCATTCAAGGTCTGTAGTCCAAAGCCAGCAATGTGTGAGTTATTAACATGTTATTAGATATACCCTATTAAGATTTGCAGACTTTGAGCCTCTTACACAAAAGTGAAAAAGACACTACATAAATTTTCAACTGTGCTATTAAGTGCAGAGTATTCTAACACAACCCCATGAGTCTGTTCCAAGGAACTGCTTAATGCAATGAAACTACCCAAAAACTGTCTTTCATTTTAAACTCTTTTGTTCAAAACAATCATGCTATCTCGATGGATTTATGCTTTATCAGAATGTGTTACTTTGATATCCTCCCCTTGCATAGTGCTTTCTCATAACCAACACTGACCGCAATGACAATTCTTAGAAATTTTTATCACCAATGTATACTCCTGAATGAGGAAGAGAGAAATTCATTTTCCAGTTAACCCACCTTAAAAATAACAAATTGTACTGGATTCAAAAGATAATATGCCCTCTCTTTTCGATGTCACATATGCACATGAAAAATTGAATTTAGATATGTCCAACCAAAGACAAATGAGAGGAATTTCTATTGATGTGGTCTGGTCATTAATTTTAATCGCAAAGATCGCTTAATGTACAGCAAAAATGGAACAAGAACTCATGTGATTTGAAATTCACACACAAAAAAGGATGAATGGCTGCTGGAGGGTGATCTGGCTTCAGTGCCTCTCTGCAATTCTACCGGGAGGTTAGTTAATATCGATTAATAAATATGTATTGACCCCAAATCCTAGGGACTCTGATGGCTGTAGGGATCCTGCCGAGAATGAGACCACCACAGACCCTGCTGAGGGGGGGAAGAAGATATTCTTGGACCCAGCTCAATTAGCTTATCCTCTCCTTGCAAGCACTAGGACTCATAAGGGTGCCGGTTTGTCTCCCAGCTGCTCCACTTTCCATCCAGCTTCCTGCTTGTTGTCTGGGAGGACAGAGGAGGATGGTCCAAAGCCTTGGGACCCTGCACTGATGTGGGAGACCCAGAAAAGGCTCCTGGATCCTGGCTTCAAATCGGTTCAGCTCTGGCCATTGTAGCTATGTGGGGAGTGAATCAGCAGGTGTAACACTTTTCTCCCTATCTCCTTCTGTCTGTAAATCTGCCTTTCCAATAAAATAAATAAATAAATATTTTTTTTTAAAGAGTAAGACGACTTCCTTAGCACCACCCAGAGCTTAGAGGTGATGGGAAGGCAGAGTAAAAGCAAGCATGTCAGAGGCCCTGAGCTGTGACAGTATCCCTGCGCTTGTTCCTGTGGAGAGGGGAATGGGGGTGGAGACTGAGGCTGCATGTTGCAAGCATGACCCCAACTAGGGGCCAGGGCTTTTATTCTGAGGGTACAGGAAGCTATGGATGGGCTCAAGCTTTTGATGGCTACAGCATGGAAAGGCCTTGGGGATATGAGACAGAAACAATTATAAATGAACAGGTCCTGTGAGTCCAGCTCCAATTTGAAACCTATTTCACATCTGAGTTTAAGGCAATGTTTTTAAATTAAAAAGAAAGGTCACCTTCTCAGAGGCACATGAAGTAAACCCAGTCTCCTGGAGGTTGTTTTTCACATGCAAGGATCCTACCTGTCTCTGAGTTTATGAGAAAATGTGGGATCATGGGAAAGAAGGATAGGCTGTTCTATTATTAAATACCCCCAAAATGCCAAAAGGCTTGAAGAAGCAATAACAAATACTCTCATGCCTACCACCTATTTAGTCAACAGTAACATTATATATATATATTTTTTCTTTTCTGAGAAATAAAACATTTCTCCTCTTTCCCTAGATGTGTGTAACCATCACTGCAAAATTATTGTGATTCCTTCTTATTTAACTATGATTTAGTAAATAACACCAATTAAAACACACTTGTATCTATACAAGTTGTGGTTTGTTTTGTGTGTGTTTATACTTTAAATGATTTCACACTATGTGCAATTTGGCAACTTGTTTTTTAACTTAGCATGTTACTGAGACGCAGTCACATTGTTCTATTCATCTTAACCACTATATGAATACTGTATGATTATAGCAACATATATTTATTAATTCTCTTATTGATGCACAGTTAGGCACCCCTGCTTTTTAAATTCTAATTATTGCAGTAAGCCCCTTTGCATTTATTTATCTGCTGGCAAACATGGCTGAGAGTTTCCCTGAGGGATAATATTTACATAAAATGATTTAACATATGGAAAGCAAGCAGTCTACTAAATTGAATTAATATTCTAATTGCTCAGAATGATGACACCAACAATAATATGACCCCATCACAGAGAATGATTCCAAAGTACAATTTTGTAGACTCATATTTGAGAAAATATGAAATCATTTAAATTCAGAGAAAGACTGGGCATAGAGAAGTCAATCAGAACTTGGTCAAGTGTTTGATTCAATGGCTAAAGCATGACGAGGTCTGATCTCAGTTGAAAATCTGGTTGAAAGAGCTTAGTGTTTCTAATTTAAGATATATGTCAAGTAGAATAAACTGTGGGGGGAAACGAGAACACATAAACTGAGAAGGGAAAAAAATCTTGACAGATTCAGATTAGCACCTTGCTGCTTCCCAAACCCCAAATGTTCATCCAAGATCAAGATTTATGCAGAATTAGCTGCTGATGGATGAGATTTTCATTTTTAATGTCAGCTTTTTAAGAAACAAAAATGTCCCAAAAAGTAATAAAGTAAGACCACGCTGGAGTCAGGCGCTTTTTGTTTTAACTAACTTTTTACTGCTGCCATTTTCATCCTCACTCACGGACAACACTCAACACCCCCGATGTCAGAACTTGCCCTTTGGCTAAGGGAACTGAGAATCAAAAATCTTTCAAAACTGAACAGAAGTCCCACGTACATAAGTGGCAAGGCTTCAGTGGTAAGAAAGTAAGTATAGACTCCTTCCCTTCCAGTGCCAACTAAGGGCAAATGTCTTTGAACTCCCTGTGTGCCTATGAGCAATGCTTCCAACAGGCCACGGAGACCCCACAAAAAGGACCAGTGATGCTGTCACTCAGACACACCATTCAGCATGTACTTGAAGTCAGGGAACCCAAACATCTTTGATTTATCAGCAACTTGGAGATTATCACATTGAAACTGCTTCTTTTTCAGAAACAGGAACCTAGTGAAAATAAACATGCAAGTTCACAGTGTCAGCTACTGGCATACAGATCCTGCCAATTCTCCATCCTTGCTTGTGCCCTGTATCATATGGTTTGTCCTTCCTACCCATCGTTTTCCCTTAATTTTCAAGCATTACAAATGGCCAAAACTTTCCAGCAGCAAGACTTTAAGTCTTCCTTAGAAACTCTTGCGGAAGACTACATTCAGAGCCTCGGCTGTGTGCTCCGCCCCTTGTGAGAGGACCACACCATGACATGGACGTCAGGTCTGACCTCGTGACTCAGGGAAGAGGCACAGTGTGCTTCCCGTCTCTCTTCACCATTCTGCAAAACCAGAATGAACCATTCAGCCTAGGTCCCAGGATGAAAAAAACAAGCAGAAGAACTGAAGCGAACTCACAATTAACAACATTGTACAAGGGGGAAATAAAACATCTCTGCTATGACCCACTAATATTTTAGAGTCCAAGGAGACAGGGTTGTGGCCCAGCAGGTTAAGACATTCTAAATGAGGGCTGGCTGGAGTCCTATCTGCTCCACTTTTGATCCAGCTCCCTACTAAAGAGCCTGGGAAAGCAGCAAAACATGCACTTCCTGAGTACATGGGCCCTGGATACCCAGATAGGATACTCCAATAGAGCTCCAGGCTCCATAACTCAGCCTGTCCCAGCCCCAGCCACTGCACTCATTTAGGGAACGAACCAGCAGATTTCTCACCCTCTCTGTAACTTTGCCTGGTAAGAGTCAAAAAGTACAATTGCCACTAACAACAAAAATGATGGATGGAGAATCAGAATCAATTTCGTTACAACTGTAAATACAGAAACCAACTATAAGACATAGTCAAGCTTTTCCCTTGATGTATTCACTTCTACTTTGCACAGAATGTCCTTCACAAGAAGAGTGTGAAAAGCTCATTGTGGAATCACTAACAAGCACTTTTCACTTATTACCTCAAGAACATAAATCTTGGAGCCTGCACCATGGCATAGGGGTTAAGCCTCTGTCTGCAGCACCGGCATTCCGTATGGGTGTCTGTTCAAGTTTCAACTGTGTTACTTCCTATCCAGCTCCCTGACAATGGGCTAAGAAGACAGCAAAAGATGGCCCAAGTCATTGGGACTCTGCACCCACAGGAGAGAACAGTAAGAAGCTTCTGGTTCCTGGCTTTGGGCTGGCCCAGCTCTAACTGTTGCAGCCATTTGAGGAGTCGTAGAGCAGATGAAAGATCTGTTCTTTGTTGTGACTCTGTCTTTCAAATAAAAATAAATAAATCTTTTTTAAAAAGAACATAGATTCCTTAGATAAAAGGAATCAAAACTTACGAGTATGAAACTGACATGCTCTATTTCTTTTAAGATTTATTTACTTTTATTGCAAAGTTAGATATAGAGAGAGAAGAGACAGAGAAACCTCTTCCGTCCAATGACTCACTCCCCAAGTGACCACAACAGCTGCGCTGATCTGAAGCCAGGAGCCAGGAGCATTTCCAGGTCTCCCACACAGATGCAGGGTCCCAAGGCCCCGGGTCATCTTCGACTGCTTTCCCAGGCCACAAGCAGAGAGCTGGATGGGAAGCAGGGCTGCCGGAATTAGAACCGGCTTCCATATGGGATCCCAGGGGGCCCAAGGTGAGGACCTCAGCCATTAGGCCACACTGCCGGGCCCAACATGCTCTATTTCAACACCCAGTCATAGACATAACTTAATCCTAGAAAGGAAAACAAATAGGAGTAATGAAGAAGCCCACTGCACCAAGAGCCAAGACCAGACTACTTTTCTTTATGCCCAACCATGATGACAGTCATTAACAACCAATGCCATAGAGGCCATCCAGTCATCATCTGTGTGAACTCAAACCACCCTGCTGTGATGGGAAAGCCAGGATGATGCTCAGAAGAGAAAGCCACTTGTCTTCTTTGCCAGACAGCCAGCAGGAAAATATCTCACTCAGCTAATATCCACGGAATGTGTATAAGAGCAATGTCCTATTATGTCCAAGGACATAAAGAAAAACAAAACAAGACCCTTAGCCTCAAATAATTTATATTTTAGTGGGAAAGACAGACAAAAATCGAGCATTTTGGAAAATATGTTAAGTAATAAGGTGCTCTAACAAGAAATTACAGCAAAATTATTTTTTAGGCAGTAAATCATGGCATGGTGGTGGGATGTAACATTTTAGCTGTCAGGCCAGGGATAAGAAGAACCCAACAGAGTTGGAGAAAGTGTTCCAAGCAGTAGGAGCAGGAATTGCAAAGACTTGGGGCATGAAGAGCATGACATATTCAGGAAACAAGTTGGCTCTCAGGGAAATGGATTTGTGATTTGAGTCCGAGGACCAAACTCAGCATCACAGGGTAGACTGTGTAGAAGCAGTCTTTCTAGAATATTATAAATGGAACCATTTATTCTAGGCATAACTGAATATCGACTCTCCTCCAATGAAGATGAGGCCTTGCTGAAGTTGAATCTGGTTCCAAACAGCCACTATGCACAGAACAGTACACAGATAAGCTTCGGTGTGAGTTCTGTGAATACAAGATTTGCACTACAGTAAAAACCTGGCTGTTTTCTTACAACCAGCAGGACTCTACGCTGCTGTAGGGACATCCCATGGAAAATCAGCAATAATGGGAAAGTTATATTAAAATATCCTGCAACTGTGTCTTGACTACAACACTCAGGATGTGTGCTACATGTGTGCATTTGCTCCCCTGACCCCAACTCACAGCCCCTCAACTGTGCAATGGGAAGTTAGTGTGGCTGTGTCTCACAACTGAGGAGTAGTGAATGAGATAACGGTGGAGTGGGGGACAAGGACAGGACCACAACTCAAAAGTCCTAAAACATCTGAATTCTGTTCTGAAGAACAGGTACACAGCAGAAACATTTAAGGAGACTTGGTCTGGTTTATGCTTCAGACAGATCCACCTTACTGGCCTGCAAAGAGAGGTAGAAGGAAGCCTGGAGACCCATGAGGAGCACAGGTGAAGTGAGCCAGAGACAAGCATGGGGGCAGTGGATGAACAAAAGTGGATACTTCATCCTATGTTTGACAGAATTCAGTGAGAGATTGATGCAGAGGAGTGGGGGAAGAAAAGAATGGAAAATTAATTCTAGAGTTTTTGCTTGAAAGGCTGAATAGGTAGCTACTGAAATGATGAAGAATCTTCAGCAGAGGACAAGTTAATTGGCATACAAAAAGAAGAGCTAACTTTGGGTTTACCTCCGCTATCAGATTAGAGTTCAGAGGACAAAGCAGCGCTAAGGACATGAACTACAGAGTGTCAGGAAAGGGACAATGTGAAGAAAAGACACTTCACAGCAACCACGTGGAATAGCAGTTACGACTCCACGTGGATGTCACATTGATTGTCAGCTCTACTTGCTGATCTGGCTTCCTGGCAGTGTGTAGTACCCAGGTCTGTGCCACCCACATGGGCGATCTGGATCCTGTTCCAGGCTCCTGGCTGTGGCTTGGCCCAGCCCTGGATGGTGTAGGCACGTGGGGAGCGAATTAGAGATGGAAGAGTGCTCTCTCTTCCTCACTCACTCTGGATTTCAAAGAAATAAAAACAGCTTTAAAAAAATAAAATGCATTCCACAGATTTTGCAGTTATTCTACTAGACTCACAAATTCATTTTTCTTAAACAAACCTAAAGTTTAAGAAAAAAAGGCCAAGACAGAAGGTCTTCATGTTTGCTGACCAAAATTCAAGTTTATGAATTTATATAGGAGTTACAGTGCTGGTGGGCATATGAGAGTTTAAGTGCCCACTATCATCAATATATTCTAATACGTCCACTTTATCCTTATAAAGTGAGTAAATACAATTCCCCATAACAAGTATGTATAAAACAGCCTTTGCAGGAACCAGAGCCTCGAGGTTAGAGATTACATTCCTTAGATGATTAAAACAAAGTAAAAGAAGGAAACTGCCCCCCAAGAGATTCCTTTACCTTCTTAGCAAATGAGCCAGTCAAATGTCAATTTCACATTGAGAAGATCAGTATAGAGAGGTAATCTTAACAGATCTTCCAACTCAAACTTTACCCTTTGTGATTTTATGATGACTATTTGTAAATAGCCTTCAACCTGCCCCTTACCTTTGGAGTAAAGAATAAAAGTATCTTGGTACTTTGTTTTCACAAAGATTCTTGTATCAGTAGTCTTCCTTCCTCTCAAGATTTCTAATTAAACACCATTCCTCATTAAATTCCATGCCAGGCATGGCTGTCATTTGGCCTGGTAGTTAATGTCCATGTCCGACACCAGAGTGCCTGTGTCCTACTCCAGCTCAGGAAGTCGGTTTTGGGCCATTGTCGCTCCTGGGAGGTACAAGGTGAGAACTGGAGTGGCTGCGTTCCATTCACCCACATGGGGGACACGGGTTAAGTTTTTAGTTCCCAGTTTGAGCCTTGTTCACCTCCAGCCACTGCAGGCAACTTGAAAGCACGTGCATACATTCTCACTCTCTATATCCATAATAAATCATTGATCAAAAATAAACAAACACATAGATAGACAGACAGATAGATAGATGCTACCGTCTATAATTTCAAATACAGTATTAGGTTGACCCAAAGTATTTTGGGCTCCAGTGGTCTTCTCCGTTGACAAGGCACTGGAGGAAATCTTGAGAAGTATAGTGGAAAGGAGGCAAGCCTGCAGCTGAGCCCTGAGGAACTCCAATGATAAAGAACACATGGGGGTGGGGGTTCCACCACAACGACAACGACAACAACAGGGATGAAGCACAATGCATGACAGGGAGATGCAATGCCATCGAAGCTGCTAAGGACACCTTCTGACTTTGCATCCTAGTATTCAGACTCTTCCAAATATATGGGATCCAGGTGAAATCAATCCCACCTAACTGAAATCAATTAGATCTTATAGCTGGAGGATTCATCCAAGATCTTAGCCAATCAATGCTTTCCATCCCCCTAATCACAAGGTATGCTTCAAGCATGGACACAGAGCCTGAGATAAGATCATAGGAACAGTACCAACGCCAAGACTTTCTGGTTGAGAGAAAATCTTTCTCGCTGGTGTGCAGATTAGTAAATGAAAGAGTGGATTCTGTGGCAATCATTTTATCACTATCAGGGAAGACTAGGGTGCTGTGAGAATGGGGACAACTTGGAGAGGGGGAGCCAAAAAAAAAAAAAGAAGAAGAAATGTTAGTCCTGGGACTACCATTTGAGCTCCTGCAGCAGACAATACCTAAAGCCAGACTCACCAGGACCATCTCATTATATAAGCCAGTATGTTATTTTTGCTGGGTCACCTGTGGCATGAGTCTTAATCAGCAACAAGGCAGTTCTAACGAATGGAGCAGGCAAAAGTAGAGATCCTCATCAGGAGTGCTCAACTGTGGCATATGCCAATCAGAGGCTAAAACTGAATCACCAGTTTCAGCAACACAGAAGTCACACAGAGCCTGGACAAGACCAGTGGAAGCATGATGGGGGAAATCTGATCACTATGATCTTGGGAAACCCTCGCTGTGCATGGCCTCTCATTGACAAGGAACCCTGCACAGAGAACCAGAGACCTGGATACAGCCCAGCCACTGACCAGCCCTGAGACCTTAGACAAATCACTCATTTAAGCTGTCAGAATGTAACAGTTCAACAGTTTAGTGTCCACAAACGATTATACCTGCCCAGTACTTAGGATCCTCCCTTGCTCTAAAATACGCACTATTTTGCTATTTTTAACCAACCTGAACTCTTCTCAAACCAAATGGAGAAATATCCAAATCTCCCCAGGTCTGGTTAGCTTTTTTTTTCCCTCTGCTGCAAACTTAAACTCTCCATGGCTCAATTTCCATTTCATAGTAACCATCTTGTGGAGAGCCTCGTCTGTGTGCTGGGCAGGTGGCACAGAGTTGGGTGTGCAGCCATGGCCTCCAGTACTCACCATGCCTCCTCGCTGGCACTGTCCCATAGCTCCCACTGGCTCCATACCTCCTCTCAGTCCCAGAGCCTCAGGTCCCTTCTGCTCCTGTCATCATTCTCACTGCTGACCAAAGACACATTATCTGTCCAAGGGATTATAGCAGGTGAGATCCCAACAGACGAAAGTTTAGCTGTCATTCTTGGCACAACCCTTTCCAAAGAGTGTTGAACAAGCCCTGCTCTGTATTTTCACACTGTTGCCCAGTCTTGTCACAAGTTGGACTCTGGTCATGAAGTAAAAAATACACAAAGGTCATGACAATTAAAGTGTATCTCTCTTATTTAGTTCAGTTGGGAGCAGAATAAGAAAGGTTAATTTTTCAATAGGATAACATACTGTATATATCTGCACTAACAATGAGGTTTTTATTTCCCTGAGTCAGCGTTTAAAATAATGTTGACTTTTAGGGTCGATACATTATAGATCACCATATTTATGTCAGAACATATTGGCATGGAAATAAATCAATGAAAATATTAATACATAAGTCTTGTGTTTAAATGAAACCCCTGCAACTCTACACCTTCTCCTCATATTTCATTGTAGGTCTTTCAGGAAACCCACCTCTCTTCTGCTGAATGTAAAATTAAAGCCTATTTTTATTCCCCAGGACTACTGTTTGCAATCCATCTTATTTTTAACCAAGTTCAAAAATATCCCCTTTGTCCTTTTACCATAAACACACATAACTGCATTCCATCATTAATAGGACTGTCAATCCAAAATTTATGGGCTATGCATGAACAAAGTATCTCTCAGAACCAAAGCTCTGACTGGCAATATTATTTTTAAAAAAAATGGAACTCTAGGTGGGAGACCAACTTCAAATATTATATTGTCATCCACATTTATTTTAAAGTTATAAGAAATTTCTATCAACTGTTTCAGAAAACAAGTATATAATGTAAGTACTACTAAAGAGAAATGGGGTGAGAAAGAAACTCTGCTCCCTTAATTGTCTCTGCTGCATCCCTACGATATATATCAGGAGCCAGCTGCTCACTTTCCCCTTCTGAGAAGCATGTTTATAAAAGACCCTGCACACAGAGCCACCCTCAATACCTCTCCATCAAGTGTTGGTCTGCTTGTAACTTGCTGAACCCCATCACACCAGCTGCTAGCCATAACAAAGGGGGCCACGCAGCCAGCCAACATGAGTGCAACCTGCAGCATACGAGGGGGCCTTGCTGTTGCAGACCTTCCTGAACAGCAATAAGGATGGACACATGGACCAGTCACAGTGCCCTGGGCCAATTTCTTAGCTGAGCATTCAGAACTAATCATGTGCAATAGAAGCAGCACGAAGAGGATGCCCAGAGGGAAGGAGGAGCCTACAGAAGCAAGGAGGATGTGCAAAGTGAATAGAGAGAAGCAATGAAGGAGAGGAACACAGTCGCTGCAGAGGGGTGAAGGCATCTGTTTGGGAGTAACAGAAGGAAGAGTCAGCTGGGATAGTCCAGAGCCTTCCCTTCCCCTTACTTAATTCATCAGCAAATCATGTTCATTTACCTCCTACAGATCCCCTGAACTTGCCCATTTCTCATTTATCTCCTAGATTAAAGCCACAGACTCCTGACTTGCCTCCCAGTGTGCCCTGCTCTCTACTCTCCAAACAGCATAATGATTTTCTCGAAAGGCAAACGGGATCGTATTCATCTGTGTTTGTTACACCCCCAAGCAAGTAGATCCTTACAGCTAGTGATACACACACAGAAACATCAAACCCTACCATTGAACAAAATCAATTAGATCAAAAGAGGAAAGGCTTTTATATGCTAATACACAAGAGTATCTACATTGTGTATCGACTTATAATCTATAACCAGGTAGGCAAAAATTCTTCAGCCAGATACAAAAAGCACAAACCATCAAAGAAAGAGTAAGACAGCCCCCATCCACTCTCGTCCCCAGTGCATTAGCATCCAGGGCTTCTGAGGATTTCTCCCACCACGGCCAAGCCCCATCCCAACCAACCTAGCAGCTGGTACCTTCCAAGCGAGGAAAGCCCACCCAGGTCTTACTAGGCTTCTCCACACTGCCAGAGCAGGCTGTGAGGGAGAGACAGGGTGGGAGCAGAGGTCCCTCTGCTCTGCAGAGCTGCCCCAGGCTCTGCCATTGATCTACTCCCCTGCCTCAAGTCATACCAGCCTGTGCACCTCTTCACAGCAAGGCTCCAGGAAAGACTCAGCCATGACGCTTTTAAAGCTCTTTGATGGGAAATGAAAGGAAAGGGTAAAAGGTATCTTCAAGATCTGCTTTCAGGGGGCTGTGACAGGCTTCGCATCACTGTGCTTACCTGGAGCACATCACCGAGTGAAGTGTAGAAATCGGATTTCAGGGTCTGTTTGGGGGTATCATATATTTGGACAGATGGACTAACAAGACTAGGGGAGCAGTTATCTGTCCAGACAGAACAACATCAGCTTCAGAATCTACTCTGTTGTAACAATGCCAATCATTGCCATGTGGACATTGTGTTGAAGCTGCCAATTATGTCAGATTCTTGACAAGAGAAAACAGAAATGTGCAAGCTGCCACAGAAATTAATTACTGAAATTAAGTATTTGCTGTCTTTAGACAGCTCTCTACATTATTTAAGGAATTCAATTTGCTTGCATTGTGTTAAAAAAAAAAAAAAAAGCCCTGAGGCTCCCATATTTTAGGTCAGTGCAATCACAGAAGAGGGGCCCAGGAACAGAGCAGGCCTACATTGTGAGAATCTAACACAAAATCATTACACAGTTAACATCAGCATCTCTTATCTGAAGGCTCAGAGTATGTTTTAAAACTGAATAGAGAACTGCCAAGTGTGAGCTACCCCTCATTTTTAATAGTTTTTTTTTTCAATTTTCAATACAGTATGCCTCCCTTATCCTTGGGGGATATGTCCCAAGGCCTCCACTAAATGCCTAAAACCAGACAATGCCAAACTCTACACATCCATGCCTCTGATCAAGTTTAGTTTATAAGCTAGGCACAGTAGATGAACAATAACCAATCAACAATTACAACGATATACTCTAATAAAAGCTTATACCAAACAACACTACTAAGTAATAACGAGTTACTTGGACAGAAGTACTACTATGAGAGTCAATCTGAAAACCAGGATGGCTACAAGCAGGTGAATATACTGTGTGCTCTCACTGAACTAGAACACAATTCTCACCCCAAGAAAGACAGAGAGACACTGAGAGATTTTATTCTACACAGAACAGTGTGGAATTTAAAGCTTCCTGTTGCTTCCGGCATTTTCAACCATTTGGGGATCATGATTGGCCATGGGCAAATGAGACTACAGCAAGCAAAACTAAAGACAAGAAGGACTATGGTACTCTGTCTTCTGTCCTTTCGTCATTCTCTCTCAGGCATGGCTTTTGAGCCAAGGTGGTGTCATCTATCACAAGGTACCACACCTGTGATTTGAGAGAAGCATTGCCATTCCGTTTTCATGTCTTCATTTGGGGGTGGGGATGATGGTGGCAGGACAGTGGTGGTGAGGGGACAGGAAGGTTTAAAAAAATCCCAGGAAATCTGAGAATTTGCTGAGTCTTTGCTTTGTAAAAGGAACTGGAATGTCCCCCAAACCATCATAGACATGACTTTCACTTAGCCTCTCTAAACTTGTATTTCCTCAGCTGTAAAATGTGGTACTAAAGTGGCCATATCTACTCCATAACCATTCTTTTTTAGAACCATCACTAATAGCAGGCAAGTTTCACCTAACCAAACTCCATTTCATCGTGTCAACCTAACCTAGTAACTGTAGTGGCACACCAGTAGATATTTCAGTAATTGGGATTTTTGTCCTATGTCCTCAATGAATTTTACTTCATCCACAGCGACTATGCCTGGATGAGAGCCCAAATCAGCATTCTCTTGGGCGGGTTAGGGGGCGAGAGGAAAGAGTATTGTAACTTGTTTGTTGGTCTTCATTGCCACCCAGTGGTCAGGCATCCAAATAACACCAAATTATTCTTTGGATTTGAAACGTTTTAGGAAACTCAAAGTAAACCACCAGCTACTTTAACACACCACTTAATTGAATGGGGGGTGAGACGTATAACAAACCAATGAAAAATCCAATAATTACCATGCGATGTGAATTCCTAATTCATCTTTGCAAATTAAGAATTGTACAGAATAATCAACAGCCTTAACTTTTAACTGTCAAAGAACATTTATGGGACTCCCTTCAGTGGTTTCATTTATTTAAAACAAAAAGCCCTGTTGGGACCCCCACTTGCCATATGGCAGTATCTGGTTCAAGTCCCCTAATATTCCAATATTCCATCCAGGTGTCTGCTAAGGAGGTCCCTGGGAGTCAGGAAATGATGACACTGCTTGGGCCCACCCCTAATATCCACCTAAGAGACCCAGACTGAGTTCCTGGGTCCTGGGTTCGGTCTGACCCAGCCGTAGCTGTCTGTTGGTACTTGGGGAGTTAAACAAGCAGATGGAAAATTTCTTTCAAATAATAAAAAAATTTTTTTAATTCTAAGAAGTTTTCCAGATACACATTAAACATTAAAATCAACTATCAGCCTGACAAAGACGTCCTCCCACGCAGAGAGAGCGTACTCTCCGGCATGGGTACCATTAGCGTCCCTTCTGACTTCGTTTAACCCAGTGCTTTCGCCAAGCCAAGGAGAGGCATCTCCGCGGGAGCAGAGAGGGATGCAAAATGAAGACAGCGAAGGCGACAGCCAGCCCAACTGTGCCCCCGCCTGCCCTTCTGTCCACGCACAAACCAGCGAGTACCCTGTCCCCAGCAGAGGCCGGGGCTGGGGAGAGGGCGCGGAGGCCGCCAAGGCGCTGGGCTTCTCCCCTAATTCTCACAACTGCCTCACCTGGGCACAAGGGACCCCTGCGCACCTCAGGCTGTCCCCGGTCCCTGCCAGGGGCAGTGGGGAGGCTTTACGCTGAGGAGCGGGAGCCCATGAAACACATCAGGGCAGTGGCCCCCAGGCTGCGGTGCTCTCCTCGGGAACGCAGACAAGGGGGCTCCGTCCACAAGGGCTTTCTGGGGACCCGGCCTCGTCCCTCCTGGAACCTGGCTGGCCCCCAGGTGGCGTTCGGTCAAGGCCGCTTGCCCCTCCTGGAGCTCGCGCTGAGGTGGGGTGGCAGCTTCCTGGGGGACGCTGCCAGTGCCAGCAGACGGCAGCAAAATGAAGGAAAACCACCTCGGTACTCACCAGCCAGCAGCTCTGCGGCCCGCCCGCTCGGGAGAGCCAGCCCTCAGGGCCCAGGTCTGAGCCGCCTCCCAGGCCACAGCGCTGGGGCGCTCAGGACCTGCTCCGGGCCCCTCACCCAGCCAGGCCAGGCGGGGCCCAGCTCCTTAGGTCCGCCGAGCCCCTCACCCAGCCAGGCCTGCCGGGGCCCAGCTCCTTAGGTCCGCCCAGTGCCCTGGCTGTCAGGCCTTGCTGGAGCGCGGCAGCCTCACCTGCGCCTGCGCAGCCCCCTTCCCGCGCACCTGGGCGCCTCCCTGCTCCAGGCCAGAGGCCACGCTGCAGCTGAAGGACATATTCATCTGGCCTCTGCCTTCTCCGTCTCTCCTGGCCCTGGGCAGACTGAACAGAACCCATGCACGCCACGTCCTCTGTCTCACTGAGCCAATGTTCCCAATGCTTGTCTCTCTCGGATACACCTAAAAAAACATTCTGCCATCTCTCTGGGTGTCCCCTATAGCCGGCAAGTCAACACCTCAAAGGCAGGAGCACATCTCTGTCCTGCTTGTGACGTCAATAACGCTGAGCCTCCCGACATCCCCGCCTTCCATCCACCCCAGGAACCAAACCCTTCTCGGCCTCCCAAGTACCTGATTGTTCTAACAAGCTCTTCAAAAGCCACCCCTTCCAGAGACACGTTGGTCACTGCCCCCCTTGGATGAGAGCTGTGTGCATCCGTCTGGTTTTCAGAGAATGCTACCGGCTACTTTTCACGTCGTGTTCCAGTCACAGAGCAAGCGATGTGTCTTTTTATTATTATTATTCTTTTATTTTGATAACCTTTACATAGTTGATTAGGGCACAAAGGGCCAAGGGCTACAGGAAAGTGGGTAATACCATTGTTTCCACATTAATATTATTTTTTTTTTTTCTGTATCAGGGGTAAGGGGAGAGATAAAGGGAGAAGCCCCAACCCAACCTCCCACCCATCCCAGGTCCCCGATGTGAGGCATGCTCCAAGGGTCCTGCTCAAGCTGTTTTGATAGTTCAACAGTTCTGAATTGCTGTCAATCTCGCCATTCCACCCACGATGAAATCTCTTCAGAATCCAATGGCTGACACAGTCTCTTCATGGTTGGGGTTCTGAGTTCAGCAGTTCAGTTGGAGGGATCCCCAAAGAAACTTTGTCTGAGGCGATCCCCAGACCCGATTCTTCTATGTGCTTGCCAGTACAGGGTCCAGCACAGTCCATCGCCCCAATCAGCTTATGCACATGCTGGTGGTTGCAATTGCTGGATCAGTTCTGTTTCCAGCCCTGTCTTCCACATGAACCAATGGGTTTTGCAGTCAAGTCTGATTCTGTCCACACTCTGCCTTCATGCAAACCAGTGGGAACTGCAGCCTAGTTGGGGTGACTCCCAATAACCCCCACCAGGCTTGCCCCCTACCCTGGTTCCCATGCTAGCCAGTATGTACCGCAGACTTGTCCAGTCTGTCCCACATCCTATTTAGCTCTTATACATATCACTGGGCATTAAAGCCTAGTGCAACCTAACCAGCCCTGCTATCCAGTCCACACACATGCTGGCAGGTGCTGTATTGTCTAGCCACCCCTGCCCCTGTCCTGGTTTTCATGTTCTCCAGTAGGAGTGAAAACCCAAGAGGGAGGTGCCCACTATTTCCCTCCTAGGCCACTCCCACTCCTAGATCATGCACTCTCCAGGTGGTTTTGCAAGTTAACTTTACAGAATTATCCCCCAGTGCCAGCATCTGACAACTGATGCTGCGGCAAAGCCCAACCAACCCCCACCCTCTCTGACTTATGCTTGCACCAGTAGGAACAGTCAACCCAGCCTGGCTTTTCCCTGATCTAGCTCACATGAGGCCCACAGGTGTTATGGCCCTGCCTGGTCTGGTCTGCCCCCATCTCAACTCACACTCTCCAATGGGATTGGCGGTCCAGCAGGGGAACCCTCCTCATTCCCCCTGGTTCTCATGCGTGCTGGTTGGGTGCTGAAGCCCAGTCTGACTTGGCCTGCCTTGCATCAACTTTTACCAGTGGGTGCTATAGCCTGGCCCAGCCAAGCCCATCCCCAATTCCATCTGCCACTGGTGGGGGTTATAGCTTAGCCCAGCCCAGCAGGCACCCAAATTCTAGTCACAATGTGTACTGCTATGTGTTGCAACTGAACCTGGCTCGACCCACACTCTGTTCTGGTGCTTGGATTCATCAGCAGGTGATGTGAACTGGTTCTGCCTGGTCTGCCCCCGGTCTATTCCAAATA
The DNA here is from genome assembly GCF_030435755.1 of Ochotona princeps. Classification (NCBI taxonomy): domain Eukaryota; kingdom Metazoa; phylum Chordata; class Mammalia; order Lagomorpha; family Ochotonidae; genus Ochotona; species Ochotona princeps. Next base: position 17,246,875 of record NC_080834.1, on the reverse strand, counting down.
TATGCTGGTGGGTACCTTTCCCTGGCCTGGTCTGCTCCCTATGGTGGTTCTTGCACTCACCTGCAGGGACTGTGTCCCAACAGAGGAGTTTCCCAAGCACCTCCATCAGAACTTCTCCCATTGCCAGATCTTGCGCATACCAGTGGGGATGTGGGCCAGCCCTACTTAGTCCACCCCCTGTCCTGGAAGTAACAGTGGCCTTTCCTTATTGGCCTTCAATCCATTCAGGTTCTCACTGTTGGATGTTTCAGCCCAGCTAAGGCTCATCCATACCCAGACACTGTTCGCACATGGCTCAGTAGGGACAGACTTAGCCTAGTCTGTCCTACATCTACCCTAGTTCTCGTGAGCACCAGACGGTGCTGGAGTCTAGCCCGGCTCCATGTGTCCAGCCCCCATTCACACTGTGCCAAGGGAGACTGCAGCCATATCCAGACCAGAATGCAGCCCCCGCTCCAGCCCCTGCACTCACCAGTGGGAATCCCAACCCAGCAAAGGTGTACTCTCATAGCTCCCCAACCGGGCCTGTGCCCAGCCCTAGATTACACGCATGCCAGTGGTTGCTCTGACCCAGTTGGCATAACCCCTCACCTGATTTGGCCTTTGGCTTCAGTGCTGTGGCCTAGCATCCCTGGCTCATGCAGACCAGTCAGTATAAGAGCCTAGCTCAGCATGACCTGTGCTCCAGTCTGATTACTGTTCTTCCTTATGAGCTAACGGTCTGCTCATCCCTGCCCAATCTGCCCCCTTCCAGTTGCAGCTCGGCCCACCACACATCCTGTTTTAGGATGCACATTTGGGTGCTGCTGCCTTGACCTGCCAAGACTGTTGTAGGTTCCTTTATCCATCAGTGATGGCAGGTTCCATGGTCACACTTAGCCTGTCACCAACCCAACTCTTGAGCTAACAAGCAGGACTTGTTTTTCCAGAGGGTTTGGCCCACACTTCGCCTCACAAAATTACCCCCAGACCTGGTTCTCTTGCATGCTGGTTAGTGTCTTGACCTGCCAAGTGAGACCCACCCCCTGTTCCACCACTCAGTCAGGTACTGGTAACTAGCCCTGCCAGACAGGCCCCCAGCCATAGCTTTCATGTGGACTGGTGTGTGGCAGTCAGTGATGCTCTATGCTAACAGCCCATCTCAGGATTCCCATTTGGGCTGGTGAATCAGTCTGGCCCAAATAGATCTTATGGACTCTCCCCTTCAAGCCACCAGGTCTCAGTCCCCATGCTTGCCAACAAGTTCTGTGACCCTGTCATTGGAAGTCACACAGGGTTCATCCCTCACCTAAACTTACATTGGCCTTATCCACAGATGTCCCTAGGCAGCAATTACATATCCTAAAAACCCCAGAGCTCACCACTAGGCGGCAAGGAGGCAGAGCCTGGCGCCCTATGGGCACACTGGCTGCCCAAAGCCTAGGACTCTCTCACTGTAAGGTGACAGTGTCCGTGGGCACAGTCCTCGGCATTGGGTCCAACCTGGCTCGGGTACTCTCCCCACGCAGGCTGCCACCACTGTGGAGGGCTGCTGTCACCTGAGCTGCCAATGTCAAACTCCGCCGTGTCTTACTCGCTTTATATCCCTGGACCTCACTCAACACCAGTTAGTTGATTGGCAGAATGAATGAATTCTCAGTTATTTTTCTTTTTCTTTCTTTCCTTTTTTTTCTTTATTGAAAAAGCAGATTTACAGACAGAAGGGGAAACAAAGTTTTCCATCTTGAGGTTTACTCCTCAAATAGTCACAACAGCCGGACTAAGCCAATCCATAGCCAGGAGATAGGAACCTCTTCTGTGTCTCCCATGACGGTGCACAGTCCCAAGGCTTTGGCCATCCACTATTGCTTTCCCAGGCCACAAGCAGGGAGCTGGATGGAAAATGGAGCACCTGGGACACAAACTGGTGCCCATATGAGACCCACACACGTGCAAGATGCTGGGCCCTCTTGGTTTCTCTTTTGGTGAGTAAAGCTCTACATGTTTACAGTCAATAAGTTATCCTTAAACTACCTACTTAAACTCTTCCCTCTTGCCTTGTTTTACCTTGTCATTCCATTGTTCAGTCCCTAACATGAAGCCTAGAATTAAACGTCTTGCAGTCCCCTCAGGCTCCATGTTGATGAACACACTGGCTTTCCTAATGCCACCAGAAGCTTCGGCTTCCACACACACCTTCTGCTGCCATTGAGTCCCACCCTAGTGGACTTGGGGAGTAAACAAGGGATGCAAATAAAGACACAGCTGCACCTGGCTCCATGGAGCAACCTTATTTTCTTGGATGTTCAGGATGCTGCAATGATTAATAGGCAAATCAGCCCTGGTATTCAAACAAACATTCATAAATCTACAAAGACCCAAATCAACGCCTTGCAAACAAAGCCAGTAGGCAAAAAATCTGTGCTTTCCCTAATCCTCCTTGGTCCTTCCAGAATGATTTTCTAACCACCATGGTCTGTGTGGTTAGGACCAGGCTGTGGGCAGCATTACCCTAAGACTACACTGGTTTCTGTGGCGAGGCTGTCTCCCATGAGAGACTTCCTGGCCCTATGCAAAGGATTCTAGCAATAGCAATCACAGGGCTGTGTGCTCTTGAAATGACAGCATCATCTCCTCACCAGCCTGTGTACTCAACCTCCTTAGCACAACCCAACTGGAAGCAAGAGCGCACAGGTCAATGCCAGGCCAGCCCTTTGGACCTGGTAAGTCTACCAGTCACCTTATCCTTGTTTCCTGGAGGTGGGCTTTCTCAAACAAGGATGCTAGTTCTACTTGGAAAACAGAGTTAGTTGCACAGCAGGTCAAGGTGAAGGCAGACACCCAGTAGAGTTCATGACACCAGGCTGTCTATTTTGTTTCCTCCCAGGGGAAGCAGAAGTGGGAGCTGTGGCAGAGCTCTACTGCTGCAGGGAGCCTCCCAGGAGATGGAGAGGTTAGACATGAATGCCTCCAAGGGAGAAAGTGTCTGCCATTTCCAAGAGAATAAAATCTACCTCTCCCTGAGCTACATCATGATCTTTGTCCTGGGGCTGCCCTTGAATGGCACTGTCTTATGGTTCTCCTGGCAGCAAACCAAGCGCTGGAACTGTGCCACCATCTACCTGGTGAACCTGATGGTGGCTGACCTGCTCTATATCCTGACATTGCCCTTCTTCATCATCACCTACTTCGTGAATGACAGCTGGCTTTTTGGGGAGCTGCTGTGCAGGCTGGTGCGCTTCCTGTTCTATGCCAACCTGTATGGAAGCATCCTCCTGCTGACCTGCATCTCTGTGCACCGCTTCCTAGGCGTGTGCCACCCACTGCGTTCGATGCCCTACCGGACCCATAAGCATGCCTGGCTGGGTGCTGCCACCACATGGGTCCTGGTGGTCCTCCAACTACTGCCCACACTGGCCTTCTCCCAAACAGCCTATGTCAAAGGTCAGGTGATCTGCTACGATACGACCATCCCAGAGAACTTTGGCCCCTTTTTTGCCTACGCCATGGCTCTGACCTTGTCTGGCTTTGTTGTCCCCTCCATGGTCATTTTGGTGTGCTACTCACTGATGGTCAGGAAACTGACCAAGTCAGAGATCCTCACGAGAGCTGGCCAGGCAGCCCGGGCCAAGTCCATTCGGACCATCCTGCTTGTGTGTGGCCTCTTTGCCCTCTGTTTCGTACCTTATCATCTCGCCCGCACCTTCTACCTCTTTGTCATCTTCCTGGCTTCAGAGGACTGCGGGCTTGTGAAGGCAACCAGCATGGCCTACAAGATGTGGCGGCCTCTGGTGAGCATGAGCACCTGCCTCAATCCAGTCTTATACTTCCTATTAGCAGGCAACAACAGAGTCAGGCTTCTCCAGAAACTGAGGGGGAACAAGGTGGATGAGCAGCCAGCCACAGTCAAAGGAGACGTGCCCAGCGGTGGGCAGATCTGGGTGCTGCCAAGCTGAAGTTTGGGGGAAACAGACTCATTGATGTTGACTATGACTGGCTTGTGCAGAACCAGGTGCTAATGACAGAATCTCAGGACTTCAAAGAAGTGTCACCTGTAGAGAAATTTCATACAAGTCTTAAATGAGAATACGAAGGGAGCTGCCAACACAAATTACATTTTTATTTTAGTGAGAACTGACATGGATCTCTTGCCATTCATTTTCTTGGAACCACTTCTGTAGACCCCAGCTAATGCTAACCTCTCTCCCCGTGTTGAAACCACTCTTATTTTGCTGTCTACTGTCTTTGTTAACATGTATCACCACCTGGATTTGTTAATGTGTTTATTCAGTTGTGATCCATGCCTTCCCACTGGAATGCAGACCAAATAACACAAGGACCCCATCCTATCCCTGAACCCCTAACACCAGCCTCCACAGCAGGGTCCCCTGCAAGGCCCAGCACATGATGACTGCAGAAGAAATGCAAGCTGAAGTAGTAAATAATTCATCAGTAAATGGAGGGATGAGTTCATGAAACCCCTATGTAAGACCACTTCGTGTGAGTGTAATTGTTACCTGCACTTACAGCAAAGGAAACTGAGCATGCAACTCTAAGTACCTCACTGCAACTTGGCCATCTAATACTCAGACCTTAACATGGAACGGAAGCTCTGAAGCCAGGCGATCTCTCTGAGGCTCATGCTCCTGAGCCTGAAGCAAGTATACCTTATTCACACCAGTCAGAGCCAGCCAAGTCCCTGTTCACAGCGTGAGCAACAGGGTCCTTTCTTTTTATTTAGGTCTCTATTTCCCTTAATAATTAGAAGTTTTCCTATTCACCTAACTGTGAGTGATGTCTACTCCTTAAAAGGAAAATTTAAAGAGGTATTTATAGACCAGTTTTGTGGCACAGTGAATTAAGCTGCTGCTTGTGAAGCCAGCAGCCCTTACCAGAATGTCAGAGTCCCGGCAGCTTCATTCCCATCAAGCTTCCCATTTAGCCTGGGAAGAAGCAGAGCTGATGGCCCCTGACACCTATGTGGAAAACCAGGTTGGAGTTGTTGGTTCCTGGCTTCAACCTGACTCAGCCCTGACTGTTGCCACCATTTGGGGAGAAAACTCCTAGACAGAAGATCTCGCTCTAACTCTTCTCTCTCTGTGGCCTTTTGAATACACACACACACACATATACACACATATATGTGTGTATGTGTATATATTTATGTGTGTATACACTTACATATATGCACGTATATGTATATATACAAAAATATATACATATGTGTTAATAAGATAACTCAAAAATACCATATATATACATATAAATTGTGTGTGCTTTTATTTAGTTATTTTTGGAGCAAAAAGATAAATGCACTATGGTTTGTTTGCTCATAAAATTACTACTATGCATGTTATTTATGAAATCATTACTACTATAGTGGTTTTAGAAGTGTTGCTGTAGAAAGAATTTGCTAATATTCAAGAAATCTAGTGTTTCATATTTTGCCAACCTAAAACTGGTAGACCAGAGATGGAATCAAAAAGTCCATCAATATTGCTGTAAGACAGAGAAAGTTATTAGATTTTCCAAGAACTGCTCAGATCTAAGCATATTTTACTGAATTTATTATAATCTCTCCATGAAGACAAGGTAGATAACTGTTTTCTAAGAACCGAAGTGTAACTCCTCATTACTATCCTATTCTAACTATGGGAAATGTCTGAGTCAGCCATGCTATGTCTAAATTACAAAATTTTATTCTAGAAGTACACTTTATTGCTTTCAAGGCCACACAACAATTAGAACTAGAGCAAGCGTTGCTTGGCACAATTCCTCGGGATAATTGGTTTAATGACTAAGCAATGATGTATTCTAATTAGCAGGTCAGCTATTTCCACATAAATAAGTGTTTCTACAGAAGCAGAGGCAGCATAAAATTGTTTGTTCTGAATACTGCCTCAGCTCTCTTGCTTATGACATGAACTATTGCCCTTGTCTTTGCATAACATACAGGGAAATTTCAGCAGACATACAATCTCAGTTAATGAGGTTTCACATTGCTGATCAACTAGTGAGCTAGGCTCCCCCACAGTCCATCCCACAGTCCATCCCACAGTCCATCCCACATCCTACAAGACCACTACTTCTGATGCCCACCAGCTTGTCAACACTGGAGGTGGGAAGAAAACCAACCTTGAGTCCTCAGGAAATATCTACATTAGCTAAAAGCTCTCACCCAATGCTTTCTTACCCTTAAGTCTTGATTAATTGCCTGCTTGTAGTTATTTCTCTGCTCCACCACAAAAAAAAAAAAAAATTAAGCTTGTCTTTTCAGGTTTTTTTTAACCTGCTTAACAGCAAAGTATAAGCAAACTTACTTTACTTATTTCTGGAAAGTTGAGTTCTAGAACATTTTACTTAGTTGACATTATGTCTTAGATTTTCAGAGACAGTTATCTTGAAGTACTAGAATCAGATTTCACTATTCCTTTTGAGAAAAGTGCCCATTGTACGTGAGGCTAGGAACCCTCTGTTCGAAATAAATCTAAAGGCTATTCTTCACTTCTTTGTGACCAGCAAACCCTCCCCACGGAAGCAGCAAGAAATCAAGAATGTGCCTATTCACAGCCCACCACTCTGGGAAAAGCTGGGATCTGCAAATTTGTATCTCCCCAGACCCTGAGTGTCTTCTATATTCTTCCTGATTTTTTAGACAGATTTAAAAAGTAAGTGAAGTTATGGTGAGCGGGGCGGGGGGTGTACCCTAGAGCTTAAGATGCCCACACATCACAAGAGTGCCTAGCTTCAGTTACAGGCTCTCGCTGCCTACCAATGCAGATTCTGGGAGGCACTGGTGATGGCTCAATTAAGTTAGTGCCATCCACATGGGAGACCTGGATTGTGTTCTTGGCTCCTGATTCTAGCTGCAGCCTAGTACCAACCACTGAGGGCATTTTAGGTGGTAATGAACCCGTAGATAGATCTCTCTCTCTCTCTCTCTCTCTCTCTCTCTCATTCTCTTTCTCTCTCTCACCCTCCCTCTCTCTGCCTCTCAAAAATGAAGTTAGCAAATAGTATCAAGTTCAGATATTACCATGTTCAAAATACTATAGTTGGGGCTAGATTAGATGGACGTATAATGGCAATAGTTATATACAAATAGCTCAAAAAGAATCCCTGCCAAGAAGAAAGCTACAGACCTTGGGAGAAGCAAATTACAAAAATACACAAACAATATGAGCACCAGGTAACAGTTTAACAAGCCACAGCAAGACCAGGCCAGTTCTCAAGCATGATTGAGCAGTACAAGGAGCATGCATTTGAGAAGTTTCAAGGGGCCAAAAAGCACTTAGATGGGAAGGGCCACACACAGTATGCTGAGAATGCTTCAGACCGCATAAAATTGCAGCTGGAAGAGCTTCCCAAACAGTGGAGAAGATGGAGAGAAGGACTTTAGTGTGTGTTTCTGTGCAAGTCCTAGCTGCTGCCTGGAGGAGATTTTCAGATGGTGCTAGCAGGCAGGCTGAAGTGTGTTTAGGAAACCCCCCAGGAGTCTTCGAACAGAACATCATGGTCAAAGCTGGGCATTAGAAGAAGCAAATGGATGAGACGACAAGCAGAGCAAAGTCTACAAGGCTGTAGATTGGCCTGCCTTCCCTTCAGAGCCATCCTACATTGCAACTTTGGGTTTTCTTTGAGAAAGTATTTTTAAAGACTTCCTTATTTATTTGAAAGCCAAAGTCAGGAGAGAGAGAATCCCCCATCTGTTGGTCACTCCTCAAATGGCTGCAGCTGGCAAGAGCTTCATCCAGATCTCCCATATGAGTGACAGAGACGCGGGCACTTGGCCATCTTGTACTGCTTTTCAAGGCCGTTAGCAGGGTGCTGGATTGAAAGAGAAGCCACCAGGACATGAACCAGTGACCACGTGGGATGTTGGTGTCATAAGCTCTAGGCTACTATGCAAGCACCAAAAGAGAACTTTCTGTACAACATTCCCTCCCCACTGATGAGTTCCCCTCTTTAAATCCTCTTTTACAGGGGAAAGCTCAGACTGTATTGGCTGGCCTGCAAGGCCCATCACAACACAGTCTCAGCTGAGCATCCATTCACAGTTCTCCCCACGCACACAGTGTGTAGAATTCACGTGGGCCACCGTCTACCACTCTGCACCCCCACACACAAAACCTCCACCCACCTAAGTTCGCATTCTTAAGCCCTCGTTCTACCTTCTTTTTTCAGATTTACACTTTTTTTTCAGAAATGCTTTACATACACTGAAATTTACCCTCTTCATGTACAGCTCTGTCTTAAACATGACATTCATGCAAATGTCACTGCAATCAAGGTATAACATTTTCCCATCATTTCAAAAGTGCCCTTGTGACCCTGACAGCTCAGCTGTAGCCCTGGGCCACCCATGATCTGTTTTTCATCCCTGTAGTTTTGCCTTTTCCAAAATGTCACGTAAGTGGAAGCTCAGAGTGGGATCTTTAGAATCTGGTATCTTTCCGGGGTCCGCTTTTCTCCTCTGCCTCCAGTCATTTGAGCACAGTATGTCTAAGCTGTGAACAGGAGGCAGAGGATCAGAAACCATGGCAGGAATCCAGATACACGGATAATGGATAGAAAATAAGTGGAAGGCACAGAACTGAAGTTTATGATACAGAAATCAATGATTCCTTAGACACTATTGGTAGGAAGGTACAACGCAATGACTCCAAGATTCTGACCCGGAGGAATCAACAGAGTGATAATCTACCCTAAGCAGACCCTTGGTAGGTGGGAAGAGAGGGAGCAAGAAAGGCAGGAGGCACGGTGCGCTCTGGGTGAGTTCATCGTCAGACAAAGCGCACCTGAACTGCTGATGCGACCTCATGTTGAAAAGATGTGATGTAAGTGCAGGGTCACCTTAGGGCCAAGCTCTGCATTCAGAGTGGCCTGGGTAGGGTGATATTCAGAGCTGCACTGGTAAATGGTTTTACTGAGGGAGAGGTGAGGGACAGGGGACCTGGGATATACAGGAACCAGAATTCTGACAGAGTTAAGGACAAGATTTGCTGTAGGATAACAGAGCATTGGAAGATCAACTGAGTGAACAGCTTCAAGGCAGGAGGGAGTGGCACTGAGCACGAAAGTTAAGACATCCATGTCCCAGCTTCCACTGCAGCTCACCTTCCCGCCAGTGCAAATGTCTGTTGCTTCAGTTGGATCTCTGCCACACATCTAGAAAACCTGGCTTGAATTCCCAATTCCTGACTTAAGCCTGGCCCAGTTTCAGCTGCTGTGAGCATCTAAGTGAACCAAGAGATTGAAAATCATCCTCTCTTTCTCTCAATCTGCCTAATAAATATATTTTTAAGAGAGGAAATGAGAGTAGTCGTCGTGGGTGTCGTATGAAATGGATTAATCAAAGCAAAAAAAAAAAAAAAAAAAACCTGTTGTCTCTCAGAAAACAGCTGAAATGTCTCCTCTTCCAAGAAGCCACCCTGTGCACCCATCCAGAGGGACCTTCCCTCTTCTCTTTCTGAACCATCTCCCATGGCTCTCTCAAGGAACATCTCCTCCTCTAACAACACAATTATTTAAACCCTCTTGGCTCCCTGCCTACAGGATCTAGCAGAGGCTTGAACATACAGGTATTCTTTGTGAAGTAAATAAACATTTAGCAAACGAGTCTCCCGTGTATGTTTTTCTGTAGTTACTGCTGAACCCAATTTACGAAGGTGTATTCATAACGCCACATCACAAGTTATTTGGGATTTATTTTCTTTTACCGCCCACCAACTCTGATTCAAAGCAATTCCAGAACACGCTTACCTGCATGCATTCTAATTTGCTCCTTTTAGCCCATATTTCAAAGAAAATAAAAAGGACTTTTTTCAAAACCGATTGCAATTAAATTTAACTTGAGCTTAAAAATTTATGTATTCCCATTGTCTTTCTTATAAATAAGATAAATCTCTTTAGTATTTCAATTTCCCAACTTTTTATTTTATTGGGTTTTTTACATATATCAACCAACTTCAAAGGTAATAGCTTCCAGAATTCCATGATAAGAAACAAAACTTATGTTAACATCTTTCAGCAAGCCTTAGCTCTGCATTTTTATAGCTGTTAAATCATGAGAGAGGAAAAAAAATGCTATTTTAACAAAATTAAAGTATTGGAGTCTGAGAATGTTCTACTCCACAAGCAGAAAAACACATTAACAAGGAGACCTTTCTAAAGCACTAACCTGACCAGCGGAGAGCAGCCGCTGAGGACTGCCTGTGCTTCCTGTCACCACTTCATGCTTTGCTGGGGTAAGCTACACTTTTTATTGCAGCTTCTAGCTTCAGTTCATACCCCAAATTATTAGACCTGGCTGCTGTCCGCCCCGCCGCCACAACCTACTGAAGTTGTTCTCAACAATGCACCATTGACTTGCTAGTCAATGTCGTATGTGCACTGTCAGCCCGCTCCTGCTTGATCTTTGCACTCCATTTGTCATTGTCATCTACACCCTGCAACTCGCAGACCACACCTCTTCCTGCTCCCTTCTGTGGGTGGGTACGTCCCATCCCTTGGTCCTTTGCATGCCTCTCTGTTCACCCCGTGCTCTTCCTGGACAGCTCCCCGACGACTCCCAGACTTCTCTCCAGGACAACTGTCCCTCACATTTCAAAGCTGAGTTTCTGTCCATGCAAGCCTCTTGTGCACTGTGAAGTTCACAAGCTAACAGTGAACTCCATTTTTTCCCAGATGTACAGCTTCCCACCTGGGGTCACACTGCTTAAATGGCATCATCATCATCCTCCAGTCAGAAATACAGGAAGGTTACCATAGTTTTTTTTCATTTTTAAAATTTTATTTTTGACAATCTTTACATAGGAAGGGCACAAAGGTTCAAGGGCTGCAGGAAAGTGGATAAGACCATCATTTCCAGATTTTTTCCCTATATCTGGGGTAAAGGGGAAGGTAAAGGGAGAAGCCTCACCCAGTTTCCCACCCACCCCAGGTCCCCGATGTGGGGCATGCTCCGAGGGTCTTGCTCAAGTGGTTTTGATAGTTCAACGGTTATGAATTGCTGCCAGTCTCGCCATGCCAAGCGTGATGAGGTCGCTGCAGAATCCACTGATTGACATAGTCTACCTTAGAGTCTCCGTTTGCCCTATTTTTTGGCTGGGGTAGTTGATTGATTTGTTCTATCCTCTTTCTTTTCATGAGGTTACCATGTTCAATTCCAGTCTTGTTCCAGCTTCAAACCCAAGAAATGACCAGCTTCTGCCACCTGCACCCCCCCAAGCACTACTGGAACCTGTGTCCCCTCTGCATTGTTATGGCCACTGCCCCCATTCAGGGCTTATTATTTCCCAGTATCACTGCTCCAACTTATGAAACATATTCCTGTCCCTATATTCGTTCTCTTCAGTCCCCAACTCATTCCCTTCCTGCTGCTTGGAGAATATTTTTTTCTTCTTTTTCTTTATTGTTATTATTTTATGATACAATTCCATAGGCTCTGGGATTTCCCTAGGCCCCTCCCTATATCCCCTCACACTGATTTCCCCTATATTATTACAATAGTACAGTTATTCAGAGAATAATCTTTAAAATGCAAATTCTACCTTGATAATTCCTAAAATAAAAACTTCTCAAAACTCAGAAGGCTAAGACCACAGTCCTGAATATGGAATGAAAGCTCTTCAACAGTCTGCCTTGAACAGGGATTTTCAGCTTAAATGCCCTGTGCTACTCCCATTCCATTTTCATTAACAAGCTCGCCCATAATTAGCCCTGAAACCTTGCCTCCTAACTCTCACTTGTTCTGATTAAGGAAGCATACCATTTATGCTTTACATGCAGCTCAAAGACCATCTCAGTTGAGTCATAGCCACATCCTAAGTTCTCTGAACCTTGCCAAGTCCATGGCCATTGCTGTTCAGTAGCCCTCGTATTGTACCAGCCACTAAATCACTGATTGCACACCCCCTACTCATCAGTGCAACCCACAAGGAAGGCAGTGTCCATTTGCCTTATCTCTGAATCACTAGCTCTAACAAAGCACCTTCGGTTTAGTGAGGCTAGAAGCAAACAATCACACACACAAAATCCACACACATCCTACATCAGCAAGCAAACACTGCACCATTACAAACATCCTGCTTGATCTTTCTTCTCCACTACATTTCCTTGAATCTCTAAGATGATACCAAAAGTAAGATACTTTGCGTGGTAGCCTAGTTGCTAAAGTCCTTGCCTTGCACGTGCTGGGATCCCGGGCATGAGTCCCCAGGTCCCAGAGCTCACAGGAGAGTGAAGCCGCCAGGGGCTCTGGCTCTACAAAGGACAAATCTATTCTTAAAAATGGAAATAGTTGGATTTGGTGCAATAGCTTAGTGGCTAAATCCTTGCCTTGCATTCACCATGATCTTCCAGCTGCTACATTTCCCATCTAGCTCCCTGCCTGTGGCCTGGGGAAACAGTACAAATGACCCAAAGCCTTGGGACCCTGCAGCCATGTGGGAGACCTGAAAGAAGCTTCTGGCTCCTGGCTTCAGATCAGCTAAGCTCCGACCCTTGTGGTCACTTGGGGAGTGGACCAGAGACGGAAGATCTTTCTGTATCTCCTCTCAGTATATTTGCCTTTCCAATAAAAAAAATACATAAAACAAATCTTTTAAGAAAAATGTATATAGTTTCCTATTCTGGTCTATAACATCTTGTAATGAAGCTACTTTCTCAAAAACACATTCATGTATGCTTCTTTAGTGGTTTTAAGACAAATTCTTAGAACTGCTAAGTCAAAAATCATGCAGTCTGCCACTATCCCGTTAGAAGTCTTTATTGATATTGCCAGTTTACCTTCCAAAAATTTACCCCTTTCCATTTGTGGAGTATTCAGAAATCTCTTTATTTCATGCCTGCTTTGCAGTAGGCACAGTGTATAACAGCCACTATTACTAAAACAGACTCAGACCCTGCCCTCATGGGGCTTACAGTCAAAGGAAGACAGAGACACTCGCACCATCACAAATATTGCATTATAAACTGAGGTAAGCTAAGAAGTTCAGGGTTTCCCAAAGATCATAGAACTTTCAAAAGAACCTTTTACCTTGAAGGGTCTGGAAACGCTTCCTTGAGAAAAAATGACTCTGGACTGGGGGTAGGGCCTTCCATATTCAATTATGTGCAATCAGGTTGTAGAAAACCCGGGAGAAAAACCTCTAAGCCAAGGGAGTAACGTGAACAAAGCCCTGAGGGGATGAATACAGCCACGTGGAAACGGAAGCAGCTGCTGTGGCTGCAGCACAGAGGCAGTGCAGAGAATGAGGTAGGGGCCAGGCCACACGTGTCCTGCAGAAGCAGCAGTAGCAGCAGCAGCGTCCACTGCTTGCACCCCCTCTCACTGGCACAGCCACGTGCTAGCACAGTCACACGGCAGATCAACACATGGATGATAACACCATTAACTCTAAGTCAGGAATGCACTTTCAGTAAGTTCAGAACTTTTCCAAGCATACAATTGTCATGATACACATCTTCCATGAGATATGCAGCTACACACAGTGATTTTGTATTTGCTGTCTAAAAGATCTGCAAGCCAAGCTAGCAAAACACATGGAAGACCCCTGGACATTGAGTAATAATGTGCAAAGTCCATTAAAAGTTGCCTTAAGGTGTGCCAGAGAATTTTCATATTCCCATTTTATTTAACAAAATAAGCAAAACTGCTACTTAAAATCCTACACTGGAGAAATGTGATTTTTCGGTAAAGTAACAGGCAGGTATTCTTTACGCCAACTTTGGTTTTCTTACAGATAATCTAACACATGAATAATTAAAATCAATGGTTTAGTAAAAACTCAGAAGTTTAAAGACACCAGGTATTCCTTCTGGGGCTATTTTTATCATCTAGGTAGGAAATTATCATCACAAATGGATGCTTATCAGAGCATAAGAAAAAGCTACAGAAAACTTGTAACATCAAGTTATGTGCCTAAGAGAGTAGGATCCTCAGTAACTGGTGAGAATTCACCGGGGCCCCAGTGAGCAGCCCGCAAGGCCCCCGAGAGGACAGTGCCACCCGCCAGTGTGACTGGCAGCGGCGATTCCCAGGAAGACAAGCTTCTGGTGCCAGTCCCAAGTTTCCTGCTGCGCTTAAAAGATGAGATTCCTACAACATCTTACATAAATCCCAACACAAAAATCCCACATTTTCCATTATTTACTTCCTGAAGTTCCCTGGAATGTTGCCCAGTTTTCCAGTGTTTTGTGGTGATGGCCTTCTCTGAAGGGGAGCCTTGTTCAGCGGTGCACAGCAGAGCACGCAGGTGGACAGTCACACTCTCCAATGGTACCTGTGATGGCAGTGTAACTGGCCAGTCCATCTTTTTCCCTAATGACTACATTTTTTTACAAACCAGTGATGTGTGTAATTCATTCTCACAACATAGCCCTTTATGCTTCTCATCTACAAAACAAAATGTAATAAATTATTAAAAAGAGGAAGAGAAAGAACCTGAAGTATCTCCTGGCTTACAGAATGAAAAAAAAAAAAATAAATAAATAAGACATGTAGAATCTAATATTAAAAGTCACATATTTTCTCAATAATTTTATAATTCACCCTTTTCAAAAAAGATTGATTTTTTGAAAGGTAGAGTTTCAGAAAGAGAGCGAGAGAGATCCTTCATTCACTGATTCACTCCCCTGGTTCATTTCAAAATGGTTTACTGCAGGGCTGGGCAGGCTAAGCCAAGAACAAGGAAGATCTCTTCTCTCTCTGTCTCTCCCATGACTTTGCCTTTCATATAAGTAAAATACATCTTACAAAGGGCACAGCTCCAATACCTTGAAATAAAATGTTAACATTTGTAATTTTTAAAATAAAGATAACTTTTCTCCCTTTTAACACTTACTCAGTATGAGAAAATTTCATTTCTTCCCTTTGTCTTGCTGAATAATTCAGGTTCCCTCCTAAAACAAAAATAAACACAGACTCTTTTCAACAAACTATTGTAAGTAAATGTCAACTATACACACACCTACACAAACATTTGCATAGACACAGCTTCTTAAAGAAGCAGAAAAGCTTTTGGAAATAATTTATCTATCAGAATCTTCTCAAGAGAAATAAATGGAATTTTCATGAGATACAAATAATCACCTCTTAATTCCAGCTTTTTACTTTTCTTTTTAATTTGGACTTACTTAGGTACCACTGCAATTGTTAATTGGAACATCATTTTAATATTCAGTAATAGTGACAATATAGACAAAATAAAGTCATCAAAAGTTATTTAAACAGCATGTGTATTGCATTTTGCTAATATTTAATAGACTTTGGCAGTAAACAGTAGCAAAACTAACAAAGTCTACAGCAAAATTTCATAAAAAACAAAAAGGCACTTATGTATATACTAGTATGTATCAGCAAAAAAAAAAAAAAGCTGCAATTTCTAATCCTAAACCAAACACTTTAACACTTTTTAAAAATTGCAGCTGTAAATTTGATGGCTTGTTTTTTCAAAAAAAAAAGGAAGATAATAACATAGGAAGCCAAAGTAGGATTTTTTAAATACTGTGATTCTTTATGGTAATACCTAAAATGACATCTCAAAGTTTATTTTTCAAAACAAACTGATCTCCTAGAGGAACATAAGAGAATGACAGCAATTTTAAGAAATGTGAACGACAAGAATATAAAACTCAGTATCATAGAAGCAAACGTTTTTCTACCACTATGGGCGGGGTCTTCATTACATACACCAAAACACAATCTAAGACCCCGCAGGACGATCCGACAGAGTTCAAGAAGAAAATATCAGCATTGCAACTCACTTCGGGCACGATTCACCAAATAGAGTGAGACCACAGATAACAGTGACACTAGGAACAAGAAAACACAGGGCTGTTAAAATTACATATTCTTCATGCTTCCTATGCAATCCTGATCACAAAGCAAATCTTAGATATAATCAAACCCTCAAACTAAAACACACTACACACTGTTTCCACTAAAAGCACTAAAAAATAAGCTACATAGCATTCATTCAGACCTCAAGCAACCAGACCACTAAGAAAGTGGGCATGTGGTGCAGCAGCTGGCAGCCACGTTGGAGACCCACACCCCCTCCGCCTGTGCCTGGGTTCAAGTCCCAGTCACGTCTTTCCAGCGTTCTGCGAATCAGCACCTTGGGAGGCAGCCATTGGTGGCTTAGGTAGTTGGGTGCTGGCCACCTCCGTAAGAGACACAGACTAGTTCTGGATTCCTACTTTAGGCTGACCTAACCCCAACTGTTGTAGGCATCTGGAAAGTGAATCACGGGATGGAAATGCTCTGTCTCTCTGATTTTTGAATAAAATGAAAAGAGATAAAAATTCTCTAAAAGGCTGCTGGAGGAGAGGCAGCCAATTCCCCACCGCCACTGCCTCTCCCTCTGTAACGGCTGGTCCCCCCAGCACTTTCCAACCACTCCCCTGGACTGTGATCTGAAGGAAAGTCAAAGACAAGTTGTCTTAGGGGGCCTCAAGCCTGAAAAGTTTGTCTATGTTACAATTGAAGAGTTAAACAAACATGGTCATTAGACTCCCAGAAGCCCAAAGCCAGTAAAGGCCTTTTGGTCAGGTGAGGCACACAGAATTTCCTGTAAAATATAATAGCAGCACTTCTTAATCTCATGGTGCTTGCTTTGAAACTCAAATACATGTTGAATTATGGGTTAAAGTTAAGTCACATGTTATAGCATGAACAATAAACAAAAAGTGCTTCATGACCGAAAATTCTGAATTTTTATGACTCATTTTTATAAATGAAGTGACTTTTAAATATATATGATTGCTTCTAAAATTGAGATTATAAAACATCAACTAAAGTATAAAAGACATCATGACACATTATAGCAGACTATTTGCTTTATACAACACAACTTATATGTACAGTACAGATTATTTATGGAAAAATGATTGATTTTTGTAGTTTTTCCCAAACTTCCTAATGCTTTCTCATCTTAATCAATAAAGTGCTACCGGTAAAAATTCAATAACAGACTAAAAGTAAAAGGAATTTTAAACTGACGATTACATCATGAGCATTCATGCCTAACTGCACCAAAGTCCACACATTCACACTAAGAATACATTGAAGAACCTTTAAATAGAAACACTTTAAACATTTCTCAAAAATCATGTTTTTTTTTTTTTCCAAAGGCAGAGAGCAACAGAGAGATGGGAGGCGCACACTGACAGAGTGAAAGTATCTTCCATCCACTGATTCACGCCCCAAGTGGCCACGGCAACCTGGGCTGGTCCAGGCAGCAGCCAGGGGGCAGAAAGCCCACCTAATCTCCCACACACATGGCAAGGCTCCAAGTGCCATCCTGCACTGCGTTCCCAGGCCCTTTGCGGGAAGCTGGATCAGAAACAAAGGACTCAAATCCTGGCTCTAATATGAAATGCCGGCTTCACAAGCACTACACAGCCCCAAACAATAAACATGAACAGACTAGGAAGACATTCCATCGATGCCATTAAGGATAGCAATCTCCTAAAAAATGCTTGCGAATCTTCAGGGAGTGAGAAATTCCACAACTATGGCTTGGAAATTTAGTTTCAGAAGAGGGCAGGGAGCGAATAGAACTAACAAAGTCTAAGTGTAAAAATGGGAACATTCTGCTACATATTCAAAGAAATGAAATGCTATCACAGGGCTTACTCACAAGAAACACAGGCTATGAAGAAAACTTCCAAAAACAAGTATCCCCGGGTGTCCAGGATCATGCCGGCAACGATGGAGATGACCGCCAGCCCGAGATTCTGAATGGACTGCATGCTGCCATTTGAGAAGCACACACGCACATTTCATTCATACAGAGGGTAACACTTGAGGATAAACATTAGCAGCTGTAAACAACATGGTATTAGCGCTAAGAGAGGCTTTCGACCAGATGTGACTTGATTAACCTTTGCTTTTTTCAGTCCACAACTATTTCTACTATGAAACTTTCAGGTCTAAAGTGATAGAGCAGCCTCACACAGGAAAAAGTGGAGGGCTCCATGGACAGCCACCACAGCGTGGTCTCTCTCTTACTTTTCTGGGGCTCAGAGGGCACTCATCTTATCATGGAGCAGTCCTCAGATTGTAGGGCAGAGGGCGTCATCCATCACCTTGAGGGCCAAGCTTCCCCCTGCTCCCTTCCTGCAGGCTTGGAGCTCTTTGGTGGTCACAACGACATCTCAGAGACTAGCTGACTTTTTCCAGCATCTCCAGGGTCACAGTTGTCCCTCAGCCCGAAGACAACCAGACTGAGGAGCCTTTAGATGACCATGACATTGTCATAGCAGGAGCCACAGGTGAGGGCTACTTATAGACTTCAGGGAAACAGAACTGTTTTTTTTTAAAGGCTTATTTTGGTGCAAAATGTTTTGAAATTCATGCATATAAAAGTTTTTTGGAAAGGTCATGGAAAAAGACTGCCAAAACTCATCTTTTAATTCTATTCTTCCCATGAACTTTCTGAAGGACCACCAAACATGTCGTAGAGTGAACATACTTACAAGCCATAGGCAGTTCCCAGCTGATGTTCAGGAACTACAAAGGCCACCATTGGCCACAATGCACAGGCCAGCAGTGAATAGGACAGTCCCAGTAGACACTACACAAAGCAATACAGAGATGGGTCAAAGCCTTACACTAATACAAAGGGTGTACTAAACAACAGACAATTCTGTAATGCTATTGGTGAAATTATAAATGAGTGCAAAGCTACTGGAGAAGTCCTGTCATCTCTATCAAGATTATAATCATGCAAAGCTTCAATTGCAGGATTCTTGGTTCTCGGATTCTGGACTGAGCCCGCAGGAAGACTTCTAGGGCAAGACTCAGCAAGTGCACAAACCAATGTTCAAGAAAGGAATGTAGCACTTAAGCCTGTGGTCTTAAGAATGACATTTTTAAGAACAACAAAAGCGGAATGAACTCACTGTCGTTTTTTAACCTACTACGAGTCAGACAAAAGAATGGGCACCAAGGCAACAGGTTATTTACCGCCATGGATGAAGGAAGGTCAGAAAAGTGAAACAGATAGGTAATCCGACTTCAGAAAGGTTATTCTATCTCAAATTCTACTTTTACTGTGAGCTCTCGGGCCTAAATGAGCCCAGTCACATAAAAAACACCTTATGAAGTATCATTTATAATCACCCTTTTAAAAATTATTTTGAGGACACTGAAAGTGAGTGACTGTCCCCCACTGTCCCCGACACAGCCATCTGAGCACTTGACAGAGCCTCTCAAGGGCGCTGACCCCAGCCCGGGGCTTACAGACATTACCATGGCGATCCACGGGTTCCACATGGTAAAGGCCAGCATCATGTGGGACACAAGAGTAGCTGCCACCGCACACAGGACCCAGATGATGTTCTTCCCTGTCTTATCCACCAGGAGCCCAAACACTGGAGACATGGGTGCTGATACGACATACACAATGCTGCCCAAAAACACACAAGATGTTTAATGAAATGCTTCATGGCTAAAAGTAAACATCAAAGAAGTCCCTAACAATGCTAGGCAAAGCAAATCCTACCTTATTTAACATGCTTCTAAAATGGCCATCAGAAAATAGAAATATAAAGAACAGCCCAGCATTCCTTTGCTTTTCCATTCATCAAAGATGGCCACTTAGGATTCAAGTCCCAAAAAAGCCCTGGTTTTACACTGTGGAACAGGGTTTTGTTGGGGTTTTTTGTTGTTTGTCTGTTTGTTTTCTTGCCTATTACAACACTTGGTTATAATTAAAGACCCACACTTCACATGATATAAGCACTTACAGAATTAATCAAATACCTGTTAATTGCACTTGCTGCCTGGGAAGAAAATCCAAATTTCTCCATGAAGAAAACTCTAAAATCAAAAAGAGAAATGAGCACATTGGGGAGAATTCTGTTTTCCAAACCAAAGGCAAAATAAACATAAGTATAACTTAACAAACCTTCCCTTCTTCATGCCTCCCCTTCTTCTTTAATATATTTTTTAAAGAGTTGCTATTTTGAAAGAGCAACACAGAAAAGAGACAGAGGGGGAGACACACACACATACAGAGAGAGAGAGCAGGAAGGAGAGGGGGAGAGGGGGAGAGGGGGAGAGACCTTCTATCCATCACTTCACTCCCCAGATGCCTGTAACAGGCTGGGTTAGGCCAAGACCAGGAGCCCAGGATCCCATCCACGTCTCCAGCTGGACAGCAGGAACCCAAGTACATGAGCCATCTTCTGCTGCCTCTGGGACCGTCAGTAGGAGACTGGATCGAAAGCACTAAGTAGCCACCCCAGGAAGGGGATGCGGGCATCCCAGACAGGGGCTTAACGTGCTATGCCACAACACCCATCCTACTGCCTTATTTAATATTTGTCTTCAAGGAATCTTCTAAGGCTTATTTATATAAACATTTCAATAATAAGACATAAGAGTTAATTTTTCCCTGGTGTAAACACAGCAAGCAGCACACATGAATTTTCAGAAAATTAAACACTGTTACAGGGCACTGAGACACTTCCAAAGCAATACTAACAGGTTCGCTGCTAAATAATAAAGGTTCCTGTTCTTAAAACAACCTGGGGCCCAACGCAGCAGCCTAGCGGCTGAAGTCCTAGCCTTGAATGTGCCATGATCCCATATGGGGCTGGTTCTAATCCCTGCAGCCCTGCTTCCCATCCAGCTCCCTGCTTGCGACCTGGGAAGGCAGTCGAGGGAGGCCCAAAACCTTGGGAACCTGCACCTGCATGGGAGACCCCGAAGAGGCTCCAGGCTCCTGGCTTTGGATTGGCTCAGGTCGAGCCATTGCAGTCACTTGGGGAATGAATCAGCAGATGGAAGATCTTCCAGTCTCTCCTCTTTGTATATCTGACTTTGCAATAAAAACAAATAAATAAATCTTTTTTAAAAAAGTCTGAATTTATAGCTTGTAAGGGTACCTTGGCACAAACACACTCACACACGGTTCTATGAGAAGCAGGAAACAGCAGCTTGCTCTGGATGCCATATTTAAGACTGGCAAGCGGAAACACATGCGGTCACCGTGCAGCACTAGGTCTCCACTCCCAGGAAGGACTCACTCCACCAAGGAACAAGGGAGGAAATAAACGACGGGGACGGAGGCAGGTGTCGGGCCTACTAAGGTGCCTACCTCCCACACCGAGCCCTCAGTCCACATCCCGGCCCAGAGCCTGACCAGGCCCAGAGACGAGCAGGGCGCTCAAGCAGGCAGACCAGTACCACTCACGAGGGAGACCTGTACTGCCAAGAAAGGCTACTGCATCCCAGGATGACAGCAATTCCTATACAAACATGGACCAGCACCAGAGAAGAAAACTACAGCACTACACTTATGAATTGGGTTGTCACTATAATGTGGCCCAAAAAAAAGAAAAAAATGGAATGCTAAATGATACTCACTTCCCCAGCCCAATGAAAGGGAAGACCACGACATAGTAGCACACACAGATGATGAAGATGAGCCACAGCGGTAAGGAGAAGTCCTTCACGTCTGTCAGTTTGATGACCTCCCCTGGAGGACAGAGAACCATCATCAGCACAGCTGTGCACACCCCAGGAGCTTCCCCAGGGCCAAGATGACTTCTTAACAAGTGATTAACCTTTGCAACTCAGTTCAAAACACACTTTCCTGGCATAATAAACAAGCATCATGTCTGGGATAATTTACCAAGATATATATATATATCTATCTATATATCTATACACACACACACACACACACACAAAAGCAGAATCTAAATCTGTTATCCACCTTCCGGCTTTCTTCCAGAAATCTCCATAACTTTGTATTTATACGAAGTACAACGGAAAAGGTAACTTTAGCCAAAATGTTTAAGGGGAAAGAAAGTACTCAACAATCCATCCACACAAGCAGAAACAGACTTGGAAACAGAAGATAAAAGCATGCATTAGGCTATTGGGTTTCCAACACTGCCTTAGGAACTGATACTATAAATTATAAAAAAGGTCAAAACTCCCCCAGCGTCCCACACTGCTTTCACCTGCACTCACCTGTTTTTCCTTGTTCTTTATGAAGGATTCTTTCTGCTCTCTGATCCAGGTAGGCGAGAACCAAGGCACAGATTAGGGAAAGAATACACGTTAAGCCCCCTAAAAAAAAAAGGGAGGAAGAAATTTTTAAAAACAGAATCAGAAGACCCTAAAAGGCAGCACATCATATAAGCAGAAGAAAATGAGTCAATTGGCAGGGAAGATAAAGTCACGAATAAGAAAACTCAAGACAGAAGATTGTCGGTTCTTCACAAAGAGCAGTTGCCTTCACTGGGCATTATTTCTCAGGAGAAAGAGGCAGATGAGAAGGAAAAGACTAGAATAGACTAATGCAATGTTGTAATGCAGAACACAGGTTAAGGAAAGTAAAACCAGTAAACCAGTCCTCATTTAATTCACTCTAAGCACCAACTGCTGATGGATGCCAAGGGGGAAAATGATAAAATCAGTCTGACTCTGTAGTCACGACTGCCCCAACGCCTTCCTAAAGTCTATAACCCACGTCCCTACCCTTGGGCAGCCCGAAGGACAGGCACACTTTCAAAGCACCTCTCCCTCAGCTTCTTTCCTGCAAGCTCAGCACTTCTCATTAATGCCGATTCCCCATCATTAAAATCAGTAAGACAAAACAGTGAATCAAACTTCTGCTTCGTGAAACGCAAGAACTGTTTTCTAAAGAGCTTAGTGTTAATGAATGCAGCTGGGGTGGGCATTTGACACAGCATTTAAACCACTGCTTGAGATGCCTGTGTCTCACATCAGATAATCCAGGCTCAAGTCCCAGCTCCGCTTCCAAGTAGATTCCTGGCACACTGTGAGCTGTCTCCACCCATAGGAGACCAGATGGAGCCCCAGCTCCCAAAGGCTGCTGGCCTGCTCTTGTGGGCATGTGGGGAGCGACCAGGCTGAGAGGTTAGTCTGTCTCCCTGAACCTTGAATTGGCTGACAGTGTTTGATCTAACTGGGGGGAAAAAGTGTTGAAATCAAAGTCACTAGGCCAGGCTCTAGTGTTGGTTTTAACTAGTTGAATAATCTTGGAGCAGAGCTAAACCTCTGGGCTTCAATTTCCCCATCTGTAAAATAGGAGACTTTGATCTAGTAACAGCACAGGCCTTCTCAGGCTCTAAAATCTCTACTAAAGGGAAGCTAGCCAGATAGGGGAAGCCATGGAGAGCAAGGAGGGCTCATTGTTGCTATGGTTTTATTCAAGCGTCAGAGAGATGGAAATAAACAGATAGGGGCTAGCGCCATGGTACAGTAGCTTAAGCCTCTGCCTGTGGTGCTGGCATCCCATATGGGTGCCAGTTCGAGTCGCTACTGCCCAACCTCCAATCCAGCTGCCTGCTAATGTAACTGGCAAAGCAGTAAATGACAGCCCAAGCTCTAGGGCCCCTGCACCCATGTGGGAGACCCAGAACAATCTCCTGGCTCCTGGCTTCAGACAGCGAAGCTCTGGCCATTGCAGCCATTTGGGGAGTGAAGATCTCAATCTGTGTGTGTGTGTGCGGGGGGGGGTTACATAAACCTGCCTTTCCAGCAAAAGTAAAGAAATCTTAAAAAAATAATAATAATAAAGCACATTTTAAAAATATAAAGAAAAAGAGACAGAACTCCCATTCCAGTCTCCCTTGTGGGTGGCAGGGCCTCAAGTACTTGAGCCATCAGCTGCTGCCTCCCGGTCTACATCAGGAGGGAGAGCCATGACTTGAATTCAGGCACTCTGACACAGGATGGGGGAATCCTAATAGGCATCTTAACTGACAGGCCAAATGACTCCAGGAAAAGGTTTAAGTAAGACAGAGGATCGGAGAGGAAGGATTTGGAAGACGACTTTAAATGCGTTTGCCTCCTTTGGGTTTCCTCCCCGCTGTTTTCTTACAGGACAAGGCGTGCCAGTAAGGGGCACAGACCTTTGATGGCACCACAGCACAGGTGCCCCTGGAGTCCTGCAGGTGGCCGTATGCACACTGTGGTGCAGCTGGACCACCACTGGGCAGAGGCAAGCAAAGGGCCAGCGCAGAGATGTGCACATCTCAGCAGCCCACTGAGCCACCGGCACCTCGAGCCTTCCCCAACGGAAATTACGAACAGCAGTATCGACAAATTTGTGTGAAACACCAGCAACGCCACAGAGGAGAAACCTAAGACCCAAATGCTCACTTTATTGTCCAAGACAACAAAACTGGAACCAGCACTAAAACTCAAGCTTCTGACTCCCAACTTTCAGGACTTTCAATCATTTAGATACGGTAATTATAAAATCTGGGCTCTAGGGAAGACAAAATTCAGCACATTCTCCCTTTCATGTGAAAGTTAAAATTTACAAAGGTCTATTGCTGAAAATACAGTTTTATAAAACTTTGTTTTGTACCTTTGTCAAATCAATGGCTAAGAATGTTACGCTAGCATAGCCTGAGCGGCCTGAGATTACTTTAAAATGTACTGCACAAGGGTGAAATGGTCATTCTGCCATTCAATTATTGTTTATGGTTGTTACCCTACATTTCCACTATTTGGTCTTTTTGCTTTAAAGTCTTTTTGCTTTTCTATTCGATAAGCTTCTTATTCAATGAAATATTAAGCCTTTTTAGTACAATGTAAACTTATGATTTGTCTCAAAAACTACAAAAAGAAGGGAAAAGAAAGGAAACTGGAAACAGAGAGAAGTAGGAAGGAGAGACAATCATTGTGTTCTTAGAAATAACACTGAACCTGCTAAAAGCCGATTAAAGACCACAATTTTTAAAATGGAAAAAAAAAAAAAAGCAAAAATAAAGAAAGAAAATGCACCTCCCTGAGCACACCAGCTGAATGCGGTCAAAGCGGAACGGCTCTTCTTTCCGCTACAGACTATAAACAGCCCGCATACCCAGATTATCAGACAACTCCCACTAAGTCGTTCAAACAAATAAATACTTTTAAAACATAAAAGAAAGTAGAAAGGAGAAAACCTTCCTCTCTCTCCTCCTCTCTATATATCTGACTTTCCAAAAAAAATAAAAAATAAATCTTTAAAAAAACAACGCCCAAGCACAATGCAGAGCTACAAACTACGACCAAGCACTTGGCGAGCAGGTGTGGCATGGCAGGCTGCACTCACCAACCATCAGCGTCACCCCCAGGGTCGTGTGACCAGCAGAACCCAACAAAGCTTCCATCTTAGAATACAGCCAGCCCATGAGGTTCATGTTCACTGTACTTCCCTAAAGAGAAGTGAAGAAAAGTTAACAGAATTTTCAATCATTTATACCTCTACCTTGTCCAGGAATAAAGCACTGCAGTGCCTTTGGGAAAGAGGCATAACTGGACTCCAGAACAAGCAAGAGATAATTTTTTTAAAAGGAAGAAAAAACTAACACTAAGATAAAGTCACTAAAAAACATCTACTTATTGGAAAATGCTAGTATCCAAAAGAGCACAGGACATTCAGAATGTTCTAGCAATCAAAGCACAAAGCAAGCATGAATTAGAAAACTCACAGAGCACTCCAGATAGAAATGTGAACTATATACAGTAACTTGACGCCCGGGGCAGGAACCTGTGGCTAAAGTCCTGGTCTTGCACACACCGGGATCCCATTTGGGCACCAGTTCTAATCCCGGCACCCGACTTCCCATCCAGCTCCCTACCCGTGGCCTGGAAAAGTAGTCGAGGATGGTTTGAAGCCTGGGGACCCTGCACCCACATGAGAGACCTGGAGGAGGCTCCTGGTTCCTGGCTTCAGATCAGCACAGCTCTGGCCGCTGCTGTCATTTGGGAAGTGAATGAATGGATCGAAGATCTTCCTCTTTATCTCTCCTCCTCTGTATATCTCACTTCCCAATAAAAATAAAATAAATCTTAAAAAAAATTATATATATATGTATATATATATATGCAGTAACTCAGAAAAAAGTTTTTTTTCTGGTACTAAAATCTGAAATAAAAAATCCTTCCTTTGAACATCTGTAGACAGTGAGTGTAAGTGCAGCTCACATCTCATTCATTTACTCATTCGCTCAGCCATTAGCGCTCACTACATTTTAACCACTGTGAAGGTATTGACAATAAAGAACAAAACTGAAAAGCAACAAACTTTTTTGCTTTGATTTGTTTTCTAAAAGCACCCAACTTTCATACAGTTTATATTTCAGTGGAGTTTAAAAACATATGGATATAGAATGACATATGTTTTCAAAAGTAAGGAAAACAATAGACCAGGGTAGGAGAACATAAAACTTGGAGACATCACTGTAAGCTGGACTTGAAGACGGCTGTGATGGGATCTGTGATGGAGGAAGAACATTCCAGGCACAACAATCAACACAGAGACCAGAACAGGCAGGCTGTCAGATACAGCGCAAGAATGGGTAAGGAGCACAGGGTCGGGCAGTGGAAGGGAAAACTCGGGCCGAGTGAGGTTCCCAAAGCAGCAACGGTGGGGAAAGACGCTTTGGTGGGGAAGATGACAGTAAGAACTTTCGGCCTGTATGTTACGTGACACGGCAGGCCAGTGGGTCTGTGAGGAGACAAAGGACTCGGTCCACTTTGGCTTTGACACACATTGTGGCTGCTAGACAAGTGTACTTCAAAAATTTGTGTACAGTGGAATTTCAAGGTGAGCTTATCTTATTGCAGAAAACACTTTAAAATCCATGCGAGTGAAAGGTCTTCAAAAAGCTCTCGTAAAATGGTGCACTATGATGGGCCTGCGGTGCTAGCCTAGCAGTTAAAGTCCTCGCCTTGCACGCACCAGAATCCCATATGGGCATCAGTTTGTGCCCCTGCAACCCTGCTTCCCATCCAGCTCCCTGCTTGTGGCCTGGGAAAGCAGTCGAGGACGGCCCAAAGCATGCACCCGCGTGGGGGACCCGGAAGAAACTCCAAGCTCCTGACTTTGGATTGGTGTAATTCTAGCCATCGTGGCTGCTTGAGGAGTGAATCATCGGACAGAAGATCTTCTGTCTGTCTCTCTTCTTCTCTATATATCTGATTTTCCAATAAAAATAAATAAATAATTTTTTAAAATGTGTACTATGAGCAATTTTGAATGAATCTCAATTTTTGCACCAAAACAAACTTATTTTTAAATTCCACCTTTTGTGAACTTTTGAAGTATCCTTGCACGCAAACCAGACTCCACGCGGGAACCAGGCTTCCTGAGGGCCTAGCCAGAGAGCCCAGCAGTCATCCACACGGACGTGCCTGGCGTTGGACACGGTGGCCGGGTGAGATGTGACCAGAACACAGATGTCATCTTAGGGCGGATCTGAAAAGCTGTGCTACCCAAAAGTACATGAGGGGAGAGGAAGGGGCTCAGGTAACAACAGAGCTGCCCTTACCAGATGATGCGAAAACCACAGCAGCAGGTGTTCTGGGACGGGGCAGAATGCCAAACACTGGGTCTGCAGCACGTGAGGAGAGTGCTCCGCCCACTAGACACCCGAGTGGAAATGTCAAGCAGGCAGCCGCATGCACAGGAGTGCAGCAAAAAGGGCTGGGCAGTGACACGAATTCAGAAGTGAGGAAATGGTATTTAAAATTGCAAAACCAGACAAGATTACCAAGGCTATGAGCCTTCTCAAAGGGCTGACGGCCAGTGACTGAGCTCGGGGCCCTGCCCTGCTTGCAGGTCAGGAAGAGCTAACAGAACCAACCAAAGAGGTAGAAAAGGGGTAGACAGAGAGTCAGAGGAAACCTGGGAGACCGCGCTGGACCAGGAGCCAAGATAAGAAATCAGAGAGCAGGCAAAATCCACTTCGTTGAGCGCTCCCAATGGGTCAGACATCAGTGAAGACCAAGACACAACCATGTCCTCCGCACTGCTCTCTCAACAGACAGCAGCGATTCCCACACGGCTGACCTGAAGAAGATGCTAACCTACGACGTTACAGGAGTGAGCAGTGAAACGACACACACCTGCTGGGAACTCCCAGTATCAGGCCTTCCAAGGCTAGAAATGTCTCAGTAATACTTCTTCATTCTAAACGTCTGATGACCTGCCTTAGCAGATATTACAGCGACATTTGTCTCAAAAGTAACAAACTGCAAAGGAAAGTCAAAAGGACGCTAGGCTTCCAATCCACCAGCTAAGACAGGGATTTAGAGATTGAGAAGCTGCAAAGCAGGTATTGGATCACAGTCCATATGTGTAAACTCAGACAAGCTCAGAGCTGGAGTGGGCGGGCCGCCCCGGCACTCGGCGGTCTGCATCAGCACAGATGTGCAGGCAGAACCGGCGTGGCCAAATGCCTAACAGGGATGCCAAAACTGGGTAACGGGCCAGATGACACGACTCACCAGATCCTTCTCTATGCTGGATCCTTTGAATTAACAAAATGTTCACTTGACTACTTTTTACAAACATTAGCAATGTGTTACTTGCAATAAATGCTATACTGGGTTTTAGAGAAATAAAAATCAATATCTAGTTTACCACGCCCCAACATCCTGTGATTTTTTTAAAGATTACTATACAATCCAATCCTTTGCTTCTATTCTGGTGTCAGGTTTATCATCATACTTACAATTCTAGCCATGCTAAGTTGGAGCCCAAACACCAGGTTTAATTCTTTGCCTTTAAACCAGCTCACGGCGTATGTATTCTGGGCAACAGCTAAGGACTCCCCACCAATCCTGAATATAGAAAAGAAAGAAAAGTCACCTTTGTAAAAGAAATACCATAGTTGTTAATTTAGACGCCTCTCCTATCTATGTGAGCTTGTGTCTGCTTCAGGCTCATAACAGGTGGTGTGTGCCTTGGTCTACACTCGCATGAGCCACCCTGGACTTGAGAGCAAGCTGCACAGGGGCTGCACACAAGCGCTCCAGTCAGCTGTCCCACTCTCCGACACGTCCCAGCCCAGGCATCAGACACAAGAGTTAAAAACCTTCTGGATGATTCTAGCCCCCAGGCTTCCATGAATTTTCCATCTGAAGCCCAATTCCATATTCCTGACTCAGAAAGTTTAGATGCATCACAGCATGGGTGTTCCATACCGCGTCGTCCTGGAGTCACTTGACCAGCCACACTCCAACTGTGCCAGGCAATGAAAGGAGCCTGGCTACACCACCATCCACAGTGCATGTCGATTCAGGGAGAGGGAAAGACAGAAAGCTGCCCAGCCATCCTCCAGTGCACCTTCCATGTGAACATTATACTCCTCCTTGCGTACGTCCCTGGCAGCAAGTTCCGAATGCTTACCGTCCCCCTCAAGGGCTTCAGTTGGGAGCTCCCTCGCCCTCCTGTCCTAGTAAACCGTCCTCACTACTCACAACCAAAATCAGGGCCCCTCACTTCTACCGCTACGAGTCCAACCCTGCAGGCGGGCCACTCTGCGCAGAAGGCCACCTCCGACCACATTTCTGTCTCTGGGCTCCTCTTTCATCTGTACCTGCATTTCCTTTCTCTCACTTAGTACAATGTGGCGTATGCCACATGTGTACAACTCCCTGGCAACTGTGAAAGGAACTGGAATTACATGATGCTCTCCTATGTATCCCTCAGGACAGAGAGCCTGGCCTTACAAATGACACATGGAAATTCACACAGGGCAGTCAGTCTCACTCAGGGATCTTGAATAAGGCTTTGGCCTCATGGCGACGGTACTCGTCAAAACTCCTGAGCTTAATTCCTGGCTACAGCTCCTCATTCCAGCTTACTGCTAATGCACACACTGGAAGGCAGACGTAATGAGACAGCTGCCAACCACACAGAAGACCTCAACTGCATTTTCAGCTGCCAGCGTCTGGCCCCAGCTCAGGCCTAGCCATGGCAGGCGTCTCGGGAGTGAACCAGTGATGAAAAGAGCACTTTTACTTTTTCACTTTCTCTTTTTCTCTCTCTCTCTCTCACACTCACACTTTTTAAAAGATTTATAGAAAACTATTTTTAATACTCAAAACCCACCCATAGTTAACCACGATTATTCAAAACTTTTGTTTTTCTAGGAAAATTAAGACAATGAATAAGTAATCCTATGTATTGTAGCATGATTTCAAGGATTTGCAATAGTTTTTTAGAAAACTAATAAATTATTCTTTTTTTTAATTTTTAAAAAATATTTATTTATTTCTATTGCAAAGTCAGAAATACAGGAGGAGGAGAGACAGAGAGGAAGATCTTTTGTTCGATGGTTCACTCCCCAAGTGACCCCAAAGGCTGGTGCTGAGCCCATGTGAAGCCGGGAGCCAGGAGCTTCTTCTAGGTCTCCCCCGTAGGTGCAGGGTCCCAAGGCTTTGGGCCACCCTTGACTGCTTTCCCAGGCCACAAGCAGGGCACTAGATGGGAAGTGGGGCCGCCGGGATTAGAACCGGCACCCATATGGGATCCCGGAGTGTTCAAGGGGAGGACTTTAGCCGCTAGGCCACCACGCCGGGCCCAGATAAATTATTCTTCAAATATTTAATAAAAGAACACTAAAATAATGTTAAATGAAATTACGCACAACTCACCCGAACACAAACCTTCCAAATTCCATCAGCCAAAAAGCATTAAATATTCCACCCAGAGAAAAAATAACCTACAAAGAATTTAATAATGATTTAATAAGAAAATAAACTCAAGGTATTCAAGATAATTATTTATGATCAATCACAATTGATACAATGATTATAATACTCCTACCTAGTAAACTCCTGAAATTAAAACATTACTGTTCATTTACTTCAAGATTTAAAACAGAATATGGATCATGCCACATAGGCATTTATAGATCCTATTTAAGCTGGGCAGTCATTCAACACATATTTGCCAGTGGGTTTAATCAGGCAATTATACAATGGCCATTTTCAAATAATCAGTGAAAGTTTGGTCTCCCTTACCTGTCCAATGCAAACAAAGCAGCTAAAAATTATTGTGCCCCACCTGTTTGAGAGGAAAAAAGAGAAGGGAAAAGATGTTCTGAATCTCTTTTTACATTGTTTGTAGTAACTACAAAGTCCTTTGGTAAAAATTCATTTACATTTTGCATAGTCTGCATTGCCTCTGAGAAACCAAAATGAAGAGCTCAGTTACCCTCAAGCCAGCAAGGTACTAACCTACAGAAGCACAGACTTGCACGGCTTTGCATGAGTTAACATAAGCCACGAGCATCTCTTAAATATAACTTAAGTCATCCGCAAGATCCATGGGTCAAAATTTTTTACAAATGGAATTTTTTTATATATATAAAACTGATAGTAAGAGTTCAAAATTAATTCCAAGAAATTCTATGCTAAGTAAGTTTTTTTAAGCTATTTCAGGTCTTCATTTTATTTTTATTGCAAAGTCAGATATACAGACAGGAGGAGAGACAGAGAGGAAGATCTTCCGTCGATGGTTCACTCCCCAAGCGGCTACAACGGCTGGAGTTGAGCTGATCCAAAGCCAGGAGCTTCTTCTAGGTCTCCCACGTGGGTGCAGGGTCCCAAGGCTTTGTACTGTCCTCTACAGCTTTCCCAGGCCACAGGCAGGGAGCTGGATGGGAAATGGAGCTGCCGGGATTAGAACCGGCGCCCATATGGGATCCCGGTGCACGCAAGCCGAGGACCTTGACCCCTACGCTATCGCGCCAGGCCCCATAATTATTTTTCAGTGTTTATACCCCATGATGACTTATATTACTTTCAAAGACACAAGCATCATTTCAACCTTATTGATACAAGTCCAATATTCTACAGTCTGAATATCTGATTAATGTTCTCCCTGAATAGTAAAATGTCACATGAGAAGAGCCATAGAAGTCATAAGTAAGCCACACACCTGAAACTTACTTCCTCTTAATATCCTTATGGAACAGCCACACACATTCTAGGAAGGTTCTTAGCACTGGAAAGCACGCAGAGTCTCCAGTCACGCTACCTCACCTCCCATCACCACAGCCACACAAACCTGAAGCATGTGTTCTGCCCAAGTTTCCAGCTAGTTCTTCCCTCGAGACCAAGTACAATCAGTTCAATTTTCCTTGCATGTTCTAACTCATGCACACTTGCAGAAGTTAATCCCCAAGGGGAAGGTGTTTAACCTTGAGCTTAGGAAACCCACAGCCCATGTGGGAATACCTGAATTTCATTTCTCGTTCTGGCCTCACATTCCAGCTTCCTGCTAATAGACACTGGAAGGCAGGCTTGGTACCTCAGATGACTCGGTTCCCAGCACCCACGCGGGATATCTGAATGACTGCCTTCCAACTCTGCTGAAGCCGAATCTTGGCGTTTTGCAGGCATTTGGATTACGGACCACTGGATCAAAGGGTTTTTTTGTATTTTTTTTTTCTCTTTCTTGCTGTCTGCCTCACAAATAAGCTTGTAAAAAGTTAATCTCCAAGTCGAAAGACCTACAGCTTCTTCTATTCCCATTCACAAGACAAGGTTTTAGGTCTTCATCATCTTAACATCTGTCTGCTCAACATATTCCCAAAGGATTCTGTCTCTCTCTCTCCCATGCTTCCACTCGCAACACACACACACACACACACACACACAATCATGAGAATGAGGAGTAACGAGGCCTATAGTGTTAACATTCCTCAGCATGAAAGAGAAATAGTCACAGAACGTTTGAAGTCCTGGGCCCGGCGCAGTAGCCCAGTGGCTAAGGCCTTTGCCTTGCATGAGCCAGGGTCCCATATGGACACCAGTTCGTGTCCTGCTGCTCCACTTCCCTTCCAGCTCCCTGCCGGTGGCCTGGGAAAGCAGTAGAGGACAGCCCAAAGCCTTGGGACCCTGACCCACGTGAGAGATCCAGAAGAGGCTCCTGGCTCCTGGCTTTGGCTCAGCTCAGCTCTGACTATTGCAGCCACTTGGGGAGTAAACCAGCAGACAGAAGATCTTTCTCACTGTCTTTCCTTCTCTCTATAAATCTGCCTTTCCAATAAGAAAAACAAATCTTAAAAAATTTTGAGGTCCAGGAAAATCAGAAATTAAAAAATCTCACTGAGGAAGCACATACTACGTTTGTGCCCACTATTCAAGGCAGAAATCAGAAGCCTTATTTTCCTAACGAGGAAACAGAAGCTCAGGAAGCCAAGTGCCTGACAGCCATTGGCTCCACACTCCACCTTGCTGACCCAACGTGTGAGCAAAATTAACCATGGGCAGTAGGATTAACTAATATAACCAGAACTGAGGTATCAATTGCATTTCAAAAAGATATAACAATGATGTTTTAAGAAGCCATCAAGCAGATTATCATAGTCAATGCAGAAGTTTATTCAGTTCTTCTAGAAGTATCTAAATCCAGTCTGCATGTTCCTAACAACAGGTGAATTTTTTTTCAAGCTTACCGTATTCCAAATACTCGGTCTATCAAAAAGCCACCAAAGAAACACAGGACTACATTGGGCCAAGAATACCAGGCGTACAACAGCATGAACTTCGTGGTATTCACCTGCATATCCTACAGGAAAAGAAAACAAAACTATTTTCCCCAAACAGTTTCTGTTTAGCCATCAAACTTCAACAGTTCAAACAGAACATGATTATGTTATTCTGTCATCTACAAGTCACTAACTGCCTTGAGAATCTCACCAAAAATACGGCTTTGTGCCCACAAAAATGGCCACACCTAGGAACAAGGGAACTCTCTGGGCCCACAAGTATTTCAGGGACTTCATGGATTCCAGGACTCAAGCCTGTGACGCTGGCCCCAGGCTCCCTCTGTTACACATTCCTACCCCCTTAGTGCCTGAATTGAGGACTTCTCACCACAGGAAAGGACATTCCCAGCCTCTCCCTGTCTGTTCTACTCTCCTCCTAACTTCCACCTCCTTTCTCGGTCACTCTAGTATGAGAAAGGTCAGCTTTCCTCCCTATCCAACAATAAAAAACACAAAGCAAAATGACTATGTCAGTCTCCAAGAAACTGTAAAAATCAAATGGATTTTTACAATGCAAAACAAGGCGAAAAACTGCTAACACACAATCCTCTGGGATCAGTATAACATCTTAAACACAAAATGACATCAACAAAAAACCAGGCTGATGGGCAAAAAAATTATCCTACCAAATCACCTGTCACTCAGATGATTAAGCAATGAGAGAATGAACCAAACACAAATCTGACATCTTGGCAAACAACTACTTAAGGTATGAAACAACTTCAAGTCACACAGAGGCTCTGCATGAATCCCCCATGTCTGGCAACTCTTTCAGCTGAAGAACACCCCGCGTTTCCGCAGTGGCCAGAGAAGATAAAATACATTCCGTGCACACTTCAGGCACCTTGACAGGTGAGGGCTCAGCAGCCAGCCCTGCTTCAATGTGAACAAACAGAAAGTGAGCTATCCTTACCTGTTTCACCTGCGTCTGCAGAGCAGCGGGATTATCATAGCAAAAATAGCTGCCTAGGAAGAAAGAAGGGCGGGCGTTACACGGAACAATACTGTCCATGTGGACGTTTCCAATCACACATGGTGCCTTGACATGTGCACGGTCCCATGGGTTTCACAGCTCAAACTGCAGTAATTCAGGGGCACAAACCGCTTACCCACCAGGACTTCCCACTTGTAGCCAAGTAACTTCTGCAAATTGGCAGGGTACATATACAGAAAATACTGGCAGCCCTAAATCAAGCAGCCAACCACTTTATTAGTGTCTTCACCAAGCAGTTATATTTTCCTCATGTAACGCTACCTACATACACACTGAAACTTTTTACAAATATCCATGTATTACTGGGTTCATCACACTGAGCGCAGAATGGAGTCTGCCTCTTGTAACTAAACCAGTATTTGAATCAAGTCCTGATTCTACCAAGTCTTCAATGTAAAATCATTTAGCAACATTACTGTGAATTAGAAAAATTAAATGTAATAATGTCTGCTGGGAGTTTAGAAACAGAAAAGTGGGGAGAGATTTGATATTCACACATGCCAATTCATTTTCAAGGTAGAATGATTGGCAGAGCCTTTGTATGGTCACAACACTGCCTCCACGTTCCCACTCACTGCAAGCACAGCAGCACCAAGTTCAAAGGACTGAAGACCACGGTTAGGAAGGTAGGGCGATGGCTTCTGAAACACAGGTGGATAACCAGGACTTACATGATGTCTACTTTGGTGGGGACAATTTTCCAAAGTATCCCCTTCCCCAAGCCCAGAATGTCTGGTTCCTGCATCAAGATCCAAGCCCTGCATTAAAGCTGATGGCTGGGAGATGGGAGAGGGGGAGGGAAGACGGGGGGGGGGGAAGGCAGCAAAAGAAAGCAGTGTCCAAAGCACCCTTTACGCCTATTTATACAACCCAGCAACAGCGTGAAGTTAACCAGGTCAAGACCTTGAACGCCAGCCAGCATTCCACATCAAACTAATCTTAACACTGGAATACCAGAACAAATGAACACTGTAGGAAGGAAAGTGCTTTCTACGGAGTCAGATTTTGCAAGTGCATGCCACGGCTACCGCAAGCCTCCTCCAGCCCGACTGCCTCCCAGTGGCGGAGTGCAAGATGAGAAAGGACCACCCCTCTACAAGTATTCAGCAACACACTGCGGGCGTTTCTCCAAAGACGGGGAAAAGCACGCAAGACGGCCAAGGAAATGATGGATTTCAATAAAGGGAGAAAAGGGAAGACATTTCGGGCTTGTGAGAGGGAAGGAAGTAGAACAGGGTAGAGGAGGCGGGTAGTCCGTGCTTTTTAAACTTCTTCAAGCAGTCTGTGCGAGGAGGGGAAACTGCGAGATCCGCAGTCGCCGTCCCATCGAGGGTCCCAGAGGACGAAGAGCCGGCCGGGGAAAGGAAAAGGGCCCAACTCGTCCAGCTCAGCCCCTACCCGTCCCACCGGCCGGGCCGGGGCCACCCCGGGAAGCACCGAGCACCGCGGCACCGGCCCGCTCCGCTCACCGAAGCCCAGGAAGCACATCAGCAACAGCACCACGAGGCGGTGCGCCAGGCGGCTGGGGTCGCACAGGGCCGGCAGCGGCCGGGGCGCGGCGGGGGCGCCCGCGTCCGCCTCCCCGGCGCCGCCCGCCAGCAGCGCCCGCGCTTCCTCCTCCTCCTCCTCCATGGAGCCTGAGACCGGGAGACGGAGAGACCTAGCAGCAACTGCGGCAGAAACTCCGGGAACTGGAGGGAGCGCCTGGGAGGTCTACGCAAAGAGCGATCACGTGATCCGGGCGCTCACATGACTCCGGGGCAGTCACGCAGGGCTGCGCTCACGTGAACGGCCGCGGTCACGTGGGGCAGAGCGGAGAAGAAGGTGGAGGCAGGAAGTTGTGATCCCGGGAGTGACACGTCTTTCCCGGCTCGAGCCGTGTAGACGTCCACTCCGCCTGCCACCTTAGACTGCGTTGTCCCTTTGTTTTCTCGCCTAGCTGTCACATACTTTCGTTTTAGGGGAAAGTTTGCGGGTCTATGGCAGACTCGTCCTCCGGAGAGAACCAGCCTGCGCTCGGGACCCCACAGCTGGGCAGCCCTGTGGGCCCAGCGACCGCTCCCCAGCATGTTAGCGCTGATGGCGGTGACGCTGCTTCTGATGTGGCCAGCCCTGTACTGGGAATACACATACCTCAGAGGGGCGGGTTAGTGGGAGACGTAGCTAGAAAACGAGTACTTAGAAACGCAGGATGATGACTGAAAGAACGGGATGAGAACAGCGACAGAAGCATGCGCTGAATTCCACTTGGGAAAGAAAGAGAGAAACGCAGTTTAACGAGCGTTGGGTGTGAATAAAGCAGGTGAGCCTGTCCCAAGGGGTCGGTGGGAGGACGAATGATTAGGAGGGATGGCAGACACGGTGAAACAGGTGGGGGATAGGAGGTGACTGCGGGAACATCTGGGAGTGGAAGAAGGACCTTAAACGTACAACCACACAACCTATTCGATAAAGAGGTCTTTCAGGGATGTTGAACAGATTTGTTACTGGAAAATTCAGTTTGGGATCAGGCTGGCCTACATCCCCCAGCAGAGGACATGGGTTCTATACTCCGTAATTCCACAGGACAGACCCTAGGAGTCAGGAGTGGTGGTCCAGGTAATAGGTTCCTACCACCTAGCTTGGGGAGAATAGCTAGGTTGAGTTCCCAGTTCCTGGCTCAAGCCCTGGCCCAGTCCATACCGTTCCAAGTGCTGGGGAGGAGGAAGAGCATCCCCTCACTTGTGCTGTAAAATTCCGTGTGACAACTCTTAGCTTTTGGGTGTCCCGGGATTCTGCAAACAGAATTTTGAGGGCAGCAAAGCTAAGGGTTGCGTAGCTGTGTGGAGTATCAGGGA
The DNA here is from genome assembly GCF_030435755.1 of Ochotona princeps. Lineage (NCBI taxonomy): Eukaryota > Metazoa > Chordata > Mammalia > Lagomorpha > Ochotonidae > Ochotona > Ochotona princeps. The sequence continues at coordinate 17,209,738 of NC_080834.1, read as the reverse complement.
GCTGCTGCAGTGGTAATGAGGGGTGCCAAGGGCCTGCCCTGGGGAAAAAGCCAGCTTGCCAGGAAGGAGACAGCTTGATCCTTGCTCAGCAAGCAAAATAGGAACGGCCTGTGACTGCAGGAGGTTTGAAAGAGGAAGGATTTGAGAACATCTTCCAGATTTCTATCTTGGGGGGTCCCCAAAAAGCATAGCATTAGAGGGAGGTGGAGGAGCGTGTCAGGAGACCGTTGGAGTGTGTTGTTTCCGCTCACCCTGGCCATCTGGTAAGGAAGGGCTACGCTGGGCAGGCACAGTGTCTCCTGAAGAGCAGGCTCTAGGTCCTCCGTGGGGGTTCGGGCAGTGTGGAGGTGGACGGTGGACGCATTCCCCAGGCACAGGGCTGGACATGAGTGTCCCCTGAGGCTGCTGCTAACCCTCTGGGGAATTTATTGGAGGAATCTGTGATTGACTTTCACAAGGAGAGGGGACTTTTTTTAAGATTTATTTTATTTTCATTGGAAAGTCAGATATACAGAGAGGAGGAGAGATGGAGAGGAAGATCTTCTGTCTGATGATTTACTCCCCAAGCGGCTGCAACAGCTGGAAGTGCGCTGATCCGAAGCCAGGAGCCTTGAGCCTCTTCTGGGTCTCCCATGCGGGTGCAGGGTCCCAAGGCTTTGTACTATCCTCTACAGCTTTCCCAGGCCACAAGCAGGGAGCTGGATGGGAAGTGAGGTGCTCGGATTAGAACCAGCGCCATATGGGATCCCAGCGCATGGAAGGCAAGGACTTTAGCTGCTAGACTACTGCACCGGACCCGAGGGGGCTTTTTAAAAAGCATTGAATTGAGTTGGGTGTTGATTCATCGAAACTGGTTAAAATGGATTCCAGCAGTGTGGAAACTTGCTTTGGTTCTCAATGTTCTTTAAAATGTAAAAATGTAAAACTTACGGAACAATCAGTAGTAGGGAGGACCCCAAAAAGCATCTTACTCTCACCAACCTGAGAGCTAAAGGAAGACACAGGAGAGCTTAGAGTGAATGCAAAATCCCCCTGCTTGGGTGAGAAGTGTTCCTTGGAGGGTCTTAACCTCCAGAGCGAAGTTCAGGGTCCTTGGTCACACCCAGCTGCACCCGATGGTGTCAGGGATGTGACTTGGTGCTGTAGCTGACGTTTTCCTCATTAAGGAAGAACACTGATTTCCCCTAAGTACAGGGGAAGTCTTTCCCCCTCAATTTTTACAGTAAATTAGATACTGGCACTTTTTATCCAGGTTTTCTCAGGTGCTTTATTTGTGTGTGTGTGTGTGTGTGTGTGTGTGTGTGTGTGTGTTTACAATGTTCCAGGCTCCTTTTGTAGTAAAATATGTTCCTTCCTGAGATGGAGTAAAATTCACCAGCCTTTCCTGTTACTCCCCCTTGGATTTTGAAACATGCCAGGAACCCACCTCCTGCCCCAAGTTATACATTTTTTGGTGTGTTTTGTCCTAGTATTTGTATGGTTTTGTTGTTTTTACCACCACGTAAAAACCCATATATGCCCGTACAATAAACTTGCTCATTCCAATTGCACTGACCTATTTTTGGATATTGTTAACCCTTTCATTTTATTTGAAATACAGAGAGAATGAGATCTTTCCTCTACGGGATTGCTACCGAAATGCCTGCAACAGCCAAGGCTGACCGGGCTGAGCCCCAAGGCTGGAACTCCAGCCAGGTCTCCCACACAGGTGGGAGGGGCCTGAGCGCTTGAGTCATCAGATGTTGCCTCAGTGCATAAATTAGTACTGGAAGCTGGAGCTGGAGGTGAGGTAGTTAAGACTTGAACCAAGTCCTCCAAGATGGTACGTGGGCATTGCAAGCAGCTGCTCAGCTCATGCAGGCACAGGCGTTACAGCAGGCCTGTCTGGATCATCAGCCTGATTTCACTGGTGTGAGAGTGACTGTGGCCTCCAAACTTGCCTGCACAGACAAGGATGTCACTCTCAGGATGTAAGTTCTGAGTTGAACCTTCAGTTCTGTTTCATTTCTACCACCCTTGCTATGTTCTGCGTGGGTCAGAACCTGCCATTTGTCTCCATCCTGTGCAGAGGCAAGCTGGGAAGCTCACAGTCACCCTCAAAGCCTGCTGTTCTCTCCCCAGTCTGTCTCTGCCCCACCACTGCCCACCACCAGTGCAAGTTTCTAATGGGACAAGAGTATCTGTCTGGTTCTGCTTGGATGCCCACAGTGATGATGGTAAATAAACTCAGAGACTGGAGTATTGCTGGAAGTGAGGGCATTTGACACACAAGCAACATCATATGAAAAATTTGCAAAGATTCTGCAGTTCCACTGACTGGGCATTTTGCTTCATCCAGCTCTGCATACATGTGCAAAAAGTCTGGTAAGAGCAACTAAATTGGTTGTGAATCATAGGACTGTAATGTAAGTCACATTCACTTCCATGTTATGACTCATGAAAAGTATTTTATACTGTCTGCTTACGTTTATATAATCACAATAATGAAAATTCTACATGCTTCTATTTTAGTGAGCCAGTTTTACAGGGAAAATGCTTAAGGGATGTAACATTGTACTTCTATTTCAAAGCTGGGTTGTCAACTCCGGAAGGCATGGAGGGCCTTGCATCGTTTGTTTGTAATCATTCTATGTCATTTTTTGGCATACCAACCATAATCAGGCACCTGCGTCCCTCCCCTATTTTGCTTGCCTCTTGACCTTTCCCTAAACCTTGGGCTGCACGCAGTCTGAGGAGAAGGCTCTTCCTTTTAGTCTTCAGCTCTGGACTCAGGGAATGCATTTCTATCAGCAGAGTGTTTATAGGAAAGTCTTCCCAGTATCCCCTACCTTCACCCAGGATGGAAAACTCACACGTTTATAAAGAACCCAGCATGCATAAATTGGGGCCCATTGTATATTTTTGCACCCTAATTTTCTCATCAGGACGAGTCAAATTGGTGACCTGAATAATGTAACGGGATTCTAAGTTGGTCATTTGGGGTCCTCATAGTCAAAAAAAGATGAATAAGAATAAGCAATAAATACTAGTTTTAATAGTTTTTTTGGGGGGTACACAGTTCTGCAATCTTTAAAGCCAAATGAACATTCTTTATGGATCTGATCATCTGTGGCCATATTTTAAGGGCCTGGAAAAGTACTTATGCTATTTATTACATACAAAATCCCCCAGAACTATTTAGATTTACTTAATTCCGTTCCAATAAAGTAATTCTGTTGTTTTCTTCACTTATTTATGGCAACCTTGAGTTCTGAAGGGATCAAAATATAATTCAGGGGGATTACTAATACAAACTAGTCACTGAACAAAGATACAGTTACCATATATCCTTTTTACAAAAGCTGCTTATAAGAAACATATTACAGATGATACATTAATATGTACATATATATTACAGGTGATACATTAATATGTGTATATATATGACTACAGTAAATAAAGATTCATTTGGAAAAATGAATCCATAGAACTATTGGAAATGCATAAGGGAATAAGACAAAGTAATAAATACAGTTTCTCTTTGCATAATGAGAAAGAATGCATAAGAAAACAGTGCTCAGACTAGCCCCTTGGAAACCAACATGAGCGATTCCTACAGGACCCCTGCGTTCAGGGGAAGTGTGACAATGAGAAGCAGAGAGCCCTTTCTCCCAGGGGGCCGCTGACCCTCACACCCGACTGTGCCTCTTAGCACTATGTGTATAGTATGGTGTGGGACTAAATAACTGTGTGTCTCCCTTCACACTCTGTCTTCAAGATTGGCACATTCTCTTTTATTTCATCATATTTGAAAAGCCAAGAGATCTCTCCTTCACTGGTTTATTCTGCAGCTGCTCACTCTAGGCAGGAGTGGGCCAGGCCAAAGCCAAATGCACAGAGCTCCTTCCTGGCATCCTGCGGGCATGGCGGGTACCCAAGACCAGCAGCGAGCACCAGCTGCCTCCCAGGGTGCATGCCATCAGGGAGCTGGATCAGGAGCAAGGAGCTGGGCCTTGAACCAAGCACCCGGACAGGGGCTGCAGGCTCACCTGTTGTGCCTACCGCCTAGGCTCAGGTTGACATAATGTGTAAGTTTTATTTGAAAGCCAAATTTACGGAGAGGAGAGAGGGAGAGGGAAAGATCTCCCATCCACTGGTTCAGTCACCAGATGACTGCAACAGTAGTAGCTGAGCCCATTTAAGCCAGGAGCAGAGACAGGAGCCTCTTCTGGGTCTCCTACGCGGGTGCAGTTGGGCCATCCTCCACTTCTTTCCCAGACCATAGGTAGAGAGCTGGATTGGACGTGGAACAGCTGGGATATGAACCAGTGCCCACCAATCAGCTGGCACTTGCAGGTGGAGGACTGGTGTGCTGAGCCGCGGCACCAGCCCCTGAATTGGAAAAAAAATTTAAAGGGTTCCTCTAGCTTGGTAAAAGAAACAAACACAAATTATGCAATTTTTAAAATCTGCACAAACTTAAACACACACTGAAAAAAATGAAAATTATGAAAAAATAAGTTTTTGAACGTTAACTAACGTGTTGGAGGAACAGCCAAGGGAGCTATAAATGGACACTCCTGGAGTGGATATTGGATTAGCCTCTAGGCTCCGAGTTGATCCCAATCGCCCCCCCCCCCCCCCCCCCGAAGAACGTCCGCTGGCGCGATACGAGGCTTTGTCGGTAGATGGCGCCGGAGAGCGGTCTCGGGATGAGCGGGTTTGTCAAAGGTCTCCGGCCCAGGGTCCAGCCCGGCGCCGGGCAGCACGCTCGCCGCAGCGCCGGCCGCTTCGTCCACACCCGGCTGCTGTATGCTTCTAAGTGGGAAAGCGGGAAGGTCCCAGCAATTAATAGGAGAAACAAACATATAAAGCGAATACTCCACAAAACTGTAAAACAAAAGATGCCTCTGAAATTCTGAGTCAGAAGAGAAAAGAGAACAGTACGAGAAACTAACAAAAAGAACCCGTAGTTATGTCCCTGATGGAAAGGGAAACTGTATACACCTCTACGGAGACAGGTTTTACAATTGGGAAGTAGCAGGACCGCCTCCCCCAGTGACAACCCTCAGCTTTTCACCCGCAGCAGCACTGCCGCCTCAAGGGACTGGCTTGTGCCACTCCGGGGAGAGCTGACCTGAGCTGCCTGCGCCTGGCCTGCCTCGTTGGAGCCAGCAGATAGCAGCGCCACTGCTGCTGAACGAATGAATGTCTTCACAAGAAAGGCTATTAGAAATGAGGCATGCATTCAAATAACCACATACGTCAACAGATTAGCATAAAATCGCTGTGTGAATGATCTCCCTGAGGGTGGTTGACTGCTGTCATCCACCCTGTAGGATTTGTGAACACTGCAACATGGCCTGGGCAAGGTCTATTCAATCAATCCATCCACGTAAACCCATCCATGCGTGCCGGGATATGTACCTTCATCTGTCCATTCAGAGAAGTGACCTGCCCAGGGGACGCTGCCTTAGTGACACGTCAGAAGGGTTGGGTCTCTACCCATCTGCACCATTCCCGGTTCACCTCAGACGTCAAGTACCAAAAATACAGCTCAGGTCCTGAACTAGCTCAAAAGACAGCAAGGATATGCATGGCAGCTTTTAAAAGTTGTCTCTCTCTCCTCAACGATGTGCCCTGCGAAAGTGTTGCACACCCATTCGTATAGATCTTTCTGGTTTTTTTACACCTGCGTAGTACTGAGGTATGTGTATATACTACAGTTTATCCAACTATTCTTTTATATTTGGGTGTTATAGTATTCTGCGATTACATATGTTGTAATGATCAGTGTTAGAGCGTGTATTTTCATATTGTTGGAAGTGTGTCTTTAATGGGATATTACTGGGTAAGGATAAAAACATTGATGGGACTTCAAGTAGAATTAACAGAGAAGCTTGTTTTTGCTACAAGTATATTTTGAGTGCATACACTTTTTGTAATGTACATGTCCCATGAAGCTTTGGAAGCATCCTCATATGATTTTAAGCATGCCCAAATTTCCCTGTAGAGGAGCTGTAGCATTTTGTGTTAGGAAAATCTCTCTTTCCCCAGAGCCTCCACAAGAGCGTGTATTGTCAAGTTTTTGAATGGTTGCCAATCAGAACCGGCATATGCGGCACAGATTTCCGGAAACAGCATGGATAAATATCTGCAATAACAGATATAAACTTTTGGAAATAGAAGCCATTTGTGCGTGGATGTGTTTGGCTGTTTAGAGCGTGTGTCCGGAATGTTCTCTGGCCGGCACATCTCTCACACAGCCACTGCCACGATTTGACCAGTGGGTGTCGCTCTAGCGTTACATGAAAAGGCCGATTCCAGCCTTTGGCCCTCTGCATGCTTGAGGACAATAGCTCTCTTCAGAAAGCCACTTCAGGGGACTGTCTGGGTTCAAGCACAGGCTTTCCTCTCAGTTCAAGCTTGCTTACATCCTGGGGGTAGCAGGCGGCTGGGTCTCAGCTTACTGTTCCAGCTCCTGCTTCAGCCTGGCTCAGCCCTGGCTGTGCAGGAATCACAAACAGGAAATACCACCCTCAATCTCTCTCATCTCTCTCCTCTTTGAATGAATTTCTGAAGCACTAATAACTTAAAAGAGGCGAGATGACCTTAAGGATCAGATACTCCTTTAATTAATTAGTTTATGAAATAAAGGGAAAGAGAAAATTGGTAATTTAGGTTATTATTCTTATATATTTGTCATTTTTTTATTTCAAAAATTAGGCAATTTTCGAATACAGAAAGAAAATGTGCTTTTTAAAAGATGTATTCGTTTTTTGTTGGAAAGTCAGATTTACAGAGAGGAGGAGAGACAAAGAGGAAGATCTTCCGTCCGATGATTCACTCCCCAAGCAGCTGCAACGGCTGAAGTTGAGCCAATCCAAAGCCAGGAGCCAGGAGCTCTTCTGGGTCTCCCACACAGGTGCAGGGTCCCAAAGCTTTGGGCCATCCTCGACTGCTTTCCCAGGCCACAAGCAGGGAGCTGGATGGGAAGTGGAGCTGCCGGGATTAGAGCCGGTGCCCATATGGGATCCCGGCGCGTGCAAGGCGAGGACTTAAGCCACTAGTCTGCTGCGCCAAGCCCCAGAAAGAAAATGTTATGCTCACAGATTACAACTGTGTTGGCATCAATATCAAGCAGGATATTTATTTAAATTAATTAAATGTAATTTAGATAATACTTTTAAATGTGTATCAGTAGAGTCCCTGGGAAAAAAATAACACTAGGGCATATCAAAAACATCTTGATAAAAAAACAAACAAAACAAAAAAGAAGGATTTGTTAAGAATAACAAAACTTCCCATTTTGGAATAAATTCAATATTCACAAAGCATAAGCAGGACTAATAAAACCAATGACGAGTGATAGACTCCTAGATTTCTCCTTCTGGCAGCTCTCAGCCAGGTGTGGCTGAGAAACCAGCTTCATTCTCTCCCGTGGAAAGTTCTGCTGCTACAGCCCTTGCTGCAGCTGCTGAGCAGCGAGTACTGCTTGTCCTCTTGACCCGAGGTCACCGGAAACAAGGTCTTGCTTAGGGAGTTCTGCAAGTGACCCCTTCCTTCCACTGTTAGTTTGTGCCCTTGTTGCTAATGGCCCATGGCCATGCATTCTCCTGCCTCATTGTGGTGGCCTGACCCTGCAGATCTGGTGTGTTTAACCTGAGCATTTTTAACTTTCTGATCTTGCTCCCTCTGTAACAGAAGGAGGTGTTTTATTTTATTTTATTTTTTTTAAAGATTTATTTCATTTTTATTACAAAGTCAGATATACTGAGAGGAGGAGAGACAGAGAGGAAGTGGAGCTGCCGGGATTAGAACCAGCAGCCATATGGGATCAAGGTGAGGACCTTAGCCACTAGGCCACGCTGCCGAGCCCAGAAGGAGGTGTTTTATAGTCTTCTCAGTAAGATTGGACTAGTGAAATAAACAATATTCTCTTTACATACTGGGATGTTCCCTATATCATTAACAATAACTTAAGCCACGATATAGATTTTAATGGGGTATCAATTAAAACTAATTTTTCACATAGCATTAATATTTAAAAGATGATTTCTTTCTTTGAAAGCCAGAACAGGGTCCGGCGGCGTGGCCTAGTGGCTAAAGTCCTCGCCTTGAACGGGCCGGGATCCCATATGGGCACCGGTTCTAATCCCGGCAGCTCCACTTCCCATCCAGCTCCCTGCTTGTGACCTGGAAAAGCAGTCGAGGACGGCCCAAAGCTTTGGGACCCTGCACCTGTGTGGGAGACCCGGAAGAGGTTCCTGGTTCCCGGCTTCGGATCAGCATAGCACCGGCCGTTGCAGCTGCTTGGGGAGTGAATCATCGGATGGAAGATCTTCCTCTCTGTCTCTCCTCTCAGTATATCTGACTTTGTAATAAAAAAATAAATAAATCTTAGAGGAAAAAAAAGAAAGGCAGTCCAGCCTGAATCCAGGAGCCAGAAACTCCATCTAGGTCTCCTACGTGGATGGGGTCCCAGGCACTTGGACCCTCAGTGACTGCCTTCCCAGGCACGTGGGCAGGAACCTGGATCAGAAGCAGAGTACCCGATGTGTCACAGTGCCAGCTCCCGGAAAAAAATCTTACTAATGATTCCTATTTGCTGCGTTTTACAGTTGGGTTTATTGCCACTTTTTTTCCTCTCATGCTGTCAGAAAAAGATATGTCCACGTAGTCCGTTAATTTATTCATTTGTCCCTGCCATGTTGTTTAGCTGATAAATAATGACATGGGACCAAACTATGGGTGGCAGAGAGGTGGCAGTCAAACCAACAGGCAGCGGCGTTACAGCAAAAGGGTGACGTATGGAGGAAACTTGACCGCAAGCTCAGAAGCTGTCCTTGACGAGGCCTGCAGAGGCTGTGCTGGCCCTCGGCTGCCACCTGGGACCTTAGACTTTAGGAGTATCCCATGTCGATGAGGGACTCAATGTACTAAAAACTTTATAAAAATAATAATGTTTATGCTGAACATCTGTCTTTTTGACTATGTGCTAGACAACACAGGATGAAGACCGGAGCCCAAACAGCTGCTGTCATAGTCACTGCTGAGCTCAGGGTGCCATGTGTTACTCCATGAGCTCGTAGGACCTCCCGGGAGGCCGCCTCCAGAGGTCAGCCACACCTGCTATCTTAACAACAGAGCCGTTGGGCAAAGAAAGGCAAGCCAAATTTGTGCCTTCGACCAATGCATATTTTATTTTCCATGACTTTTGGGCTGTGTGTACAAAAGATGAACTCAATAAATGTTGATTCAAGCTGGCAAATGCTGCCAATGCAATGTTTTTTAAAAAGTGAATCATTTTCCGATTATTTTCATCCGTTTTTGCTACTGTTTAAACATCTCCTTTAACATTAAGGAAACAGTTTCTTAATTATGCTGCCAACCACCTCATATGTAGCTAAATTCATTTTTTCGTGTGTGCAAACTTGCTATATACTCTAAAAAATCAACATTTCTCACTAACAAGGACTCATAAAATAATATTGCCCTGTAGTTACTTTGAATTTGGACTACCTTTTTGGCTTCTACTGAAGTAATTCTCAAATTAGTTGAATCACACCGCTCTGTCTGTTAACTACTCTCATCAAACAGTGGAAAACTAAACTGATTTCAAAGGAATTATGCTGAGTGGGGAAGAAAAAAAGCGATCTCCTGGGCTCCAGACCATGTGATTCCATTTATACAGAACCCTTGAAATAACCAAATTCGAGAGATGAGACAGAGATGAGTGCTTCCCAAGGTTGGAGACTGGGGGAGGGATAAGCATTAAAAAAAATCAGATAAAGAGAATGTGGTTATTAATCCAGAATGTACAAAGATGAACTCCCATATATCATTTATTTTGAAAATATTTATCATTATACACTTGATCTTTTTCATTTTCAACCACATACGGTTTTCACCTTGGTGGTGACCTTGCTGAGTAGGAAACATAATATCTTTAATACATGAGTTAAATCCAAGATGATGTTCAAATGCACTGCAGGTAACTGTTTATGTCAATAATAAATACAGTAGATTACTTTTAAAACCCATACTTTGGACTTTTTATTACAGATGCAATTGCTGACTTACCATAAATCAATGTGCTTAAAGTGCCATATGATGTCAAATGTTTAGTTTAAGAGCATAAAATTGAGCAGAAACTGTTAGACATTTTTTATAGGTGCCATAAAACCAAAGGCTGAGACTCCTGCTCGCTTGCATTACTCTGATTCATCAAGTCCGCTGGAAATTCTAGAAGGTTGATACGCTTGGGATTTAAAAATTGGCTTTCCGAGTTTCACTCCGTGCAGTTACGACGACCTCCAGAGCAACATCGCTTCCTACAGGGGGAGGCAAGGGGCCGCACAGTGGCCATTGGAGGACCTGCAGAGTCCACACACTTTCCCACGGTGCTCAGCGCGTGGCCATCTTGCTGCATCTGGCCGCCCAGATGAAGCCAGGTGTGTCCTTCACCCATCAGAAAAGGACCAGTTTGTGCGGCAAGAGCATAGCCTCTGTTCGTCTTAAAGCATTTGCTTTCTGTGAGTAGTGGGATCCCATAGATCCTGGCTGCTCCTATTTCCATCCAGCTCTCTGCCTGGGCACAAAGCTTTGGGACCCCGCACCTGGGAGATTCGGAAGAAGCTCCTGGCTTTGATTGGCTCAGCCCCGGCCATGTGGCCCATGGACAGATCTTTCTCTCTCTCTCTCCATCTCTCTGTGTCTATGACTTTCCAATAAAAATAGATAAATCTTAGAAGAAGGAAAAGAAGAAGAAATAATATTTAAATAAACCCAGAGAAGGTAAGGGGAAGGGCAGAGCACAAAATACATAGGTGGGGTCCTCTGCTGTGACACAGCATCTTAAGCCTCTGCTTGCAACTCCAGCATCCCACGTGCTTATACTACATGCATTTAATATATAAAACATAGAAAAAGATTGAATATGGGAGATGAGAGTCACTATGCGAATTTTTACAAGACCTCTGTGGTAGCTCTTCTAGTCTCAGACAAAGTAAAGCAAAAAGCATCACCTTCATTACGGTCAAGGAGGTGAGCCAACACAGAGATACCCTCGTCATCCTAAACCCTAACACACGGCAACACAGCTTCAAAATATAAAAAGCAAAAACTGGACAGGTTGAAAGTCCACTGAGGGGAGTCATGGACACAATCCATGAATCTGAAGAGTGAATTGCTGCGAGCGCTGAGCACTTCGTCCACAAAGCGTCTGACCTGTCCAAACCCTGTTGGCTGTTGCGTTGTCTCAAGGACTTGGGCAGGCGAAGTGACTTGGAGCTTGGCTGTATACATCCGAGACTTCACACACTATTTCTAGGCACATCAGTTGAGCCACTGTATTTAAGCAGTTACATCATTCCATTTGGTGCATACTGCTTGTCTTTCTAAATGAATTCCAATCAGAGGCTCTGTCCCCTCCAGGGGATTCTCCAGTACCAATGCCGTCTAGGAGCAGGCATTTGGCCTAGCCGCTGGGACACCACTTAAGGTGCCTGTGTGCCATGGCGGAGTGCTGCGTCCAAATCCCAGCTCCGGTCCAGATCCTGAATTCAGCGTTCCTGCTAATGCAGTGATCAAGAGCTGGATTCTTGCTACTCGCAGGAGAAGCCTGAGTAGACTTCCTAACTCCTAACCTTGGTTCCTTACCCACCGCAGACATTCGAAGTGTGTGCCAGCAAACAACACCCCCTCCTTGTATACATGTAGCAAACGTCATATGGTATCCCGTTAATATGTAACAACCTTTAAAACACTGATTTGTCCCCATCAAGGAAAATACTACCCAGTTCCACTGCACCACCAGCAATTTCTGCCCCAGAGCTACTGTCTTAAGACAATCTGTTCGCTTCCTCCATCTTGTCTGCCAAGGGGGCTCCACCAACTTCCCCCACAACATCCGTTGCCCGTCCTTGGCAAAACCTTAGATCAAAGTGTATGCATCAGAGCCCTTTCTCTCGGAACAGGAGACCAGCCGGCTGCACTCTCCAAGCTTATCTTTCAATTTCCAGTGTGCTTCGGAATCACATCCCAGCCACGTGCAACGATTCTTTTATTCTTGCATCTCATAGATCAATGTGTACTTCAAGAGGAAAAAACCACCAAGACAAGATTGACTTGCTTGCAGTTACCTAATTGTCAACAAAGGGAGAATTTGGGGAGCAAAGTTGCTATGATTTCGGTGGAGTTTGTGTTCTCCAAATGCCGATTGTGATTAGAGGCTTGTTCTTAGGGTACTGGTATTACAAGGCTTCCAGGACACTGGTGAGGAGCGTTTGGAAGATCTCATTCAGCTTCTTGGGTTCTCTTGAGAATCCTGGTAGAGTAGCTCTACTTTCCTCCGTCCTCTCTGCCTCCTGGTTCTAGGCTGTGCTCTGCCCGAGCCTGTATTCCCCTGCTGCCCTCCACCACCGCCTGCCCAGAGCCCCTCACCAGAGCCTGAATCATGCTGTGTGGACTCCGAACGCCACACTGCTTGCCAACAAAATCTCCGTACTTGGTAAGCAGTCTATGGTGGGTGTTTCGTTGCCATGGTAAAAAGTTCATGAACCCAGAGGTGGAGGGAGTCTGGCATGCTACGGGACTCTGACTTCTTTTCATTTGCCAGTTGTAACATATGGATCTGCTTATTTTTTCCTTAAAACTTCCTTTTAATAAGGTAAAAAAAAAATGAAGCAAAAGACACATGGTGAATCAATGTTTCTCCTTAAATGTAAATAGAATTCCTTCAGATACAAATTCAAAAGCAAAATGAAACTAGTGAATGAATGATTCCCCTACTAGTGTCAGCAAAATTGAGAGACAGCAGACCTAGAAATGCCATATGATTCAATTATGGAAAGTCAGAAAATTAGCAAATGTGGCTATCTTTTCATCTGGCTTCTTTCAATCATAAGATGGTTGAGTGACTTGAACAAATCCAATGGTGTTGACCTTAAAACCTCTTGGCTCCAAAATCAATCCTACTTTCACTCTTAACACAGGAGCTACTCACAGTTAACTTGATTGAACTAAACTGGTCAGTCTTTCAAAAAATTCTCTCTCCAGTATCTCAGGGGACCTCAGGGCTATTACATGATCCACACCCCCTCCCATGGTTCCTCACCCCCCGGAACCCCTCAGCCCTGCAGCTGGCACCTTCTCCTGCAGCACCCCTCTCTGGGCTCATCTGGCCTCCTGCCTCCCAGCTTCCTCCTGCACAGCTTCTCTTGGACCTAGACTGGACCCACCCCACACTGCGTGGAAAGAACCAAGACCCTTTTAATAGCACTCCAAGGGCCCCAGGGCCGGTGGGGGACAGCTGTGGACGATGGCCCCACCCGGGACCCTGCCTTCTATGTTGTTCAACATGCTCCTTTTCCTCCAGTCCCCAGATTCACCTCTGCACATTGGCCAGACCCAACAGACTGTTCACGAAGTTTTCAGGACAGCATGAAGCAAGTGGAGTAAAACTCTCAAAAAAAGGCATCAGCTTGCAGCTAAGAACTAACAGTCCCCTTGCTTAGGAGGTCCATGCCACCCCTGCCCTGGGGATTCACCAGGGCCTGTGCTCCCGGAGGTGACACTCCCTCCATCTCTCCACTCACCTCCCCATGTCTTCCCCTGTTCAGGGCTCTTTGTCCTTGCTGGAGCTGCCCTGAAACTCCCAGCTTAACAATCTGGGTGCAGCTGTCCCCCAACTTTTCCTCACCTTTGTCCGAGGGGTTTTCAAAGCTGATTTAGGCCCCTGGTGCTATTCCCAGAAGCCATGTGCCTCCAAATAAATTACAGCCCTCTCTTAAGAGATAAAAGCAGTCATTTGGATTTTAAATAGCACTGTTGTCTTTCAGGGAGTGCAACGGGGAAGGGGGGAAGGACAGACTTCCCTCTGGAATCATGTCTGCCAGTGGTCTCCCCGCTGTGCGGCCAACAGACTCCCTGCAATTACCAGGCCACTTCTGGGGACCTGATGGTGCCGCCCTCAGAGTCGCTGCCACGTGGGAGGGGCCCTTGGCTGGGCCTGTGGGATTTGCTTAGGAACACGGAGTATTTCTGGGACACAGGCATACTGATACTGGGAACTGCAGTCTATTTCCTTGGTGATCACAGGAAAAAACTCTGTTATAAACAAGAATATTTCTTTTACTGTCTCAGACAATAAAGACCAAAGGACTTTGAGCGTTTGGGGGAAAACAGTGGCATGATTAATTCAGATATTTCATGCATGGCCTAGAAAATGAAAAGAAGCAAATCCATAATTGAAAGGGCACAGTGAGGTATCACATTCTTGCTTCCCAGTTCATTAGAATTTTCAGTCAAAATAGCTATCATGTAACAAATGCCTTGTAATTTTCTTTGGCTGAATAAAGGAAAACGTTTTCTTGTGAAGTGGAAAACAGTGATTTGTAAATACAGGAAATACCACTTATGAATCTTCTTCAAAGTGTCTGGGTTGACAGTATGTTTCAAAAGTTCAGTGCTTGGAGGAAAACAGTACACTGTTTGCTTCAGATTCACCATTCTCTGATGTTTTAAGAGAAAGAATCTGTGTATTAAAATCAGACTGTCTCCAAATCCAAGCAGATAGCACACCTTCACTTAGGAAAGAACCCTGGGCCTGGTACGGTAGCCTAGCAGCTAAAGTCCCAGCCTTACACACGCCCCGGGATCCCATATGAGTGCCAGTTCTGATCCCTGCATTCCACTTCCCATTCAGCTCCCTGCCTGTGGCCTGGGAAAGCAGTTGAGGACGGCCCAATGCATTGGGACACTGCACCCGTGTGGGAGACCCGGAAGAGGTTCCAGGTTCCCGGCTTCGGACCGGCGTGCACCGGCCCATTGCGCCTCACTTGGGGAGTGAGTCATCGGATGGAAGATCTTCCTCTCTGTCTCTCCTCCTCTGTGTATATCTGGCTGTAATAAAAAAATGAATAAATCTTAAAAAAAAAAAAAGAACCGGCGCCCATATGGGATCCCGGTGCGTTCAAGGCGAGGACTTTAGCCGCTAGGCCACGGCGCCGGGCCCACCATTAGTCTTGAAAGTTCATCTGAGAGTCAGGAGTGGGTCCTTGGTTCTTGCTGAGGGATGTCACAAATGCTTGGTGGAGTCTTTATTCCTGATTGAACCTGCTATGATCCTTTAGTCCAAACAAACCTTATCACCTAGCCCACTCCCCTTATCTCATTTCAAACTATTCCTCCCTATATCTAGAACAGATCCAGCCCACCCTAACCTTCCTTTCAGTGGGTTAGATACCCCAGCTTCATAAATTACCTCCTTTCAACTGTATTAATTCCAAGCTGTTCCACATAGCCTTCTGCTTCATTCTCATTCCAAGCATGACCCTTACTTGTGACAGGCACATACCTTGCTATGGATATCTATGAAACTCTGTAAAAGATTGCTTGGGAGGGCAGCACAGCCCTCAGTGATGCGCTGGGGAAGCGGAGTACTTGGTAGGAGGAAGCCCCTTCCAGATGCAAAGAAGGACCCTCTTCGTGTTGCCTTCACCTCAGAGCTCCTCGTCCATTGCTTGGCCTTCCGAAACTGAAGAATTTGATATTCTATCCCTGCTAGGGAAGTAAATCTATATATTTATTTACTTGTCAGTGAATTTAAACTATTGAGTGCTACAACATCACTTGGATTCAGTGCCCAAAGGTCTTGTGGGAACACGGCTTGGAATTAACCATGAGCCCTGCCACGCTCTTCAAGGTGCAAGTTCCCTTCCCCTGGGTAGTCCTGGCTTTGTTCCATCTGCTGCCAGGAGGCTCTGTGCTGTTCTCGGGATGTCACAAGCACACCTCTTGCCCAGATAGAATTGCCTTTTATCTCAGGCATAGCTACTTTTGATTTTAAGAACTGTATGCTTTCTCTGATGTCAGAGCTCACACCTGAAGCAAGAAGAGGTGGTCTTCAACCATGACCTTACAGAAATATTTGTCATTTAGTATCCAAAGCTGCCATAGGCTCCAAGGGAACAGAGAGAATAAATTTGTTATATTTTTTATACGATAAGAATCCCTCTCTAGTTAGAAAAGTGTTTTTTTTTAAGATTTATTCATTTTATTACAGCCAGATATACAGAGAGGAGGAGAGACAGAGAGGAAGATCTTCCATCCGATGATTTACTCCCCAAGTGAGCCGCAACGGGCCAGTGCGCGCCGATCCGATGCCGGGAACCTGGAACCTCTTCCGGGTCTCCCACACGCAGGTGCAGTGTCCCAATGCTTTGGGCCGTCCTCGACTGCTTTCCCAGGCCACAAGCAGGGAGCTGGATGGGAAGTGGAGCTGCCGGGATTAGAACCGGCGCCCATATGGGATCCCGGGGCTTTCAAGGCGAGGACTTTAGCCGCTAGGCCACGCCGCCAGGCCCGAAAACAGTGCTTTTTAATACATTTATCCCACAATAAACTGTTTGAACAAATGGTGTAGGAATAAATATAATCCTAAATCTTACTCATATTTCATAAAACTAGCTTTACTGTCCAGAAGGTTGGTCCCTGATCACATACTATTTGTGCTAAATAGCTCCATTAAAGATCCCATCCAAGAAAAATAGCCATTTCTCACTGTCAAGGTTGGAAAGACGATGTATCCGTTTATGTGGACATCTCCCCCAAATTCACGTTAACCTCTAAATGATGTGAGTAACAGTTCTTCAGGTCGGGGTGCAGCAGGAAAGGGTGCTAGTTATTTGGAAGGCTGTACCCCTCTCTTTGAATCAATAAATGAAACATCCAACACTTCTGGGGGGCTCTTGGAACCCTGGACATCCCTCCAAGCCCTGCCATGGACTCGGCATGCTCACATGCTGACCACGGTCATATTCACAAACATCATGTAACCTTCGTCCTCTGTGCCAGTGGACAGCATGCAGGAGAAGACACTATCCTGACCGGGTACCCAAGATGGCAGTGCCCCTCCCCCAGAGCTTCCTACATCGACTCTGCCAGTTCCTACCTGTTCACAGCCACCACAGTGAGCCTTTCCCGCATAGTATGACCGTGCCACACCTCTGCTTAAGAGTTTGAATGGTCGCACGTCACTCTCAGAACACAGACTGAATCCTCATAGGTGTTCAGGACTTGGTGTCTGTCTTGGTCCATTTGGGCTGCTATGGGAAAGTTATAAACAACAGAAACTTTTGCTGTTCATTCTACACATGAGGCATTTCAAGATGAAGCCATCAGAGGATTGAGTGGTGAGGGCCTACAACCTCAGGAAGCCTTTCCACTCCAACCTCACAAGGTAGACGGGCTGAACAAGCTCCTGCAGGCATCTCATGTAGCGAAGCTTAATTCCACTCCTAAGGGCATCACTCTAATGATCGAATCACCTCCATAAAGACACCCTTCCCTCTCCCTCCAGTGTTGCTGTGTCCTGGTGATTTTGCTTTAGTATGTGGATTAGGAGGACGTAAATATTGAGACACTCTGGCCATTTGTACACCTTCATCTTCCACTTCCTGCCCACACAACACTGGCGTTTCCTGAGCTCCTGGAGTGTTTGAGACAAACAGCTTCTCTCCATGGAGCTTGCCCAGGCTGCTGTGCAAGAGGCTCCTCCCTCCCTGTGCCTTCACCTTGCTTCCATCTTCAGACAGAGCATCTCATCTCAGCTTCAAGGTCTGCTCCTCATTGACTTCCCACCCCTCCAGGTATCAAATGCCTTTCCCTCAAGAATTCGCACAATATCCAATGAGGCCCTGATGGTTTGCTTAATGTATTCCCTCTGTCCCTCCCTCTCCCGCCCCCAAGCTTTGATCTCTGAGTGACAAGACTAATGTCTGTTTAGCTCCCCTAATAGAAATGCCTGACACAGGTGCGTCTCATCGTTCTAAAGGATGGTGTAATGCCCACCATCTTTTAGAAGTGGAAGGTGCCAGTTCACTCCCATCATTGCAAGCTATGGTAGAATTGGTATGTAAAATTTTATCCCAAATCAGTAAAGGCTTATCCTTGCATCATATTCCCTAATACTTCACAGTATTTGGGTTACTTTAACCCATGCATCTCTGCTGTCCAAGGAGAGGAAATAATCATAGACTTATTCGGTCATAGCTGGACAGTACCAAGAGCAGGTGAATGTCAAGCCACCCAGTCAGGATGACTGAGCTGCCTAAAGTCTTCTACTATTGGAGATTCTATCCTGCCCCGAGAATGGACTCCATTCCGCTTCAGCATCTATTACTTCTAGTACACAAAGGAGATTCCCTCCTCACCCGTCATGTGACTTCCCTCCCACCAACTGGGAGATCAAAGTCAGCTGGCTGCCACAGGGCACACTCCCCATTCTTTACAAAGTCCCCTGCGTGGTTGGCATGTACTATACCCCCTTTGCTTTTGTTACATAATTTAAAGTCTGTTTTCTTTTTCAACTTTCCACAGAGTTGTCATGGAAAACACAAGTTAGAAAAATATGAAGAAAATTGCTCTGCAAAAAGACAAACACATGGCAACTGACACAGCCTGTGTTCAACTTCCCTTGCAGTAGCCATGGCCCTCTGGGCTCCAGAATGCTACAAGAACATAAAATGCCCACAATGTAAATCCTGCATCATGCCTGCCTCCTAGCAAGTGATTCATTTGAGGTTGGCTCTGGGCCAACATTCCCACTCGGGGTCACCACCCAGGTTCCAGGTGTCTGGATTCTCATCTTTCCTAGTGTCTCTTGAACACTAGCTGTTACCCCGTACCTCCTTAGAGATAGCTGCCTCTTTCCCCTTCCCTCATGGTAACCACGCTCGGCTTATTGGAAATTTTCAATGGTTTTTTTCAATCATGAGTCCCAGTTGTCAGCAGTTGACATCACTAGGAGGAATAAAAAAGTCATCTGACTAGAGCAAGGCAGCCAAGCTTAGTGGCCTGTGCCCAGCACTTGGCACAGATCAAATGCTTGTCAATGTTAGTACTCATTGGTATGTTACTTTCTGAACTAGCCAGCATCTTTACATAAACAGTATCCTATGTAGGGTTATGGGTTAGGAGAGACAAACAAATTTGCCTATCAGAACAAAACAAATAATGATCTCAAACATTAATTTGATTGACAGAAATACTGGTGATGAAATCACAAGGAGAGAAGGGAATGGCAATGAAACCGCCAGCTCTCCTCCTTGTCACTTGCAGGAAAATCCACAGCCAACAAATTCCAGACACTCACAGAGAGCTTTTGGGTATTTTTGTCATTACAGTAATAAATAGACTTTTTATTAGTCTTTTTAATAGTCTTTTTAATAGTCCTACAAGAAAGGACATCATCATGAAATATTCACAAATGTGTTCTTGAATGGAAGCCAGTCTCATCCAAGAGTTTCTGGTCCTCTCATCAGAAACTTTGGGGGAGAATAAGGCTATAGTGGTTAGACTATAACTGCTCCCCCCCCCCGAAAAAAAAATTCCACGTACTGAAAACTTCATCCTCCAAGCAAGTGTGGGCGGCAGGACCTCTCCGTGGTGGTGCTACGGCTCACGAGAGCTCTGGTTGGAGAATGGAGTGATGACTTGTTTATGGCAGGAAAGTGCCCTCATAACTTGGGATCTGGCCCCCAAGATGCCTGCTTTGCGCACCCTGTGAGATGCCTGAGTCACATTTACAACACAAGACCCGACAAGAGGCCGCCTCCCGATCTTGGACTTCCCCATTTCCCAAACTGTGAGCCAACCGAACTTTCATTATTTATGAGTTTGAAAAGAAAGTCACAAGATGCTGTTTAGAGGAAGAAGACAAGCTGGAGGAAGATGGGGCTGAGTCAGCTCAAAAAAAGATGGGGCTGAGTGAGCAACTTTCTTTTCCTGCTCTGGTGGAGAACTTCCTCCCATCCTTTCAAGCCCTCAGAAAAATGAAATGAATTTAAAAAATGAATCAACCTTCATATGGAAGCTTGGGCATCCAGTGCAGTGGTTGGGGCAGAGTATGGGGTGCCTGCATCCCATATCAGAAGACATAGAGTTGAGCCTGGCTTTATTCCTGTTCCTGTTTCCTACTAATGTGGCCCCTGGGAGACAGATGGTGACAGCTCAAATAGTTAGGTTCCTACCCCCGTAGGAGAGGCTCAGATTAAGTTCTTGGATCCCAGCTCTTATCTGGCCTACCGTTGGCTCTTGTAGGCATTTGCAAAGTGAATCAGCAAGTGGGATATTTCTCTTTCTCCCCCATCTCTCAAATAAATTCTTAAAATTAAAAAAAAAAAATTAAAATAACTGAGCCCTGAAGTAAGGTGGATTAAAGTAAATCAAACGGATTTCTTTTTAAGTCAAATGCCTCAGTATATAAGATCGTTGACCTTGGGGCCAGCATTGTGGTGCAGTGGGTTAAGCCAGGCCTGCAACACTGGAATCCCACGTGAGCAAAGCTTCAAGTCCCTAGCGCTCCACTTCTGACTTTCAAACAAATAAAAAAATCACTTTTCTTCATTAAGAAGTCCAAGGGAGATCTTGTGTAGGATACATCAAAAAGATCTACCCTACTCAACCCTACTTGTTCTCAACATAACACATTGTGTTTCCCTGGGTTTCATTATTCAGAATGATAATATCACCAAATTGAGGCCTGTGAAAGTTTTTATCTAGTTTGAAGGATGACATCACATAAATTGCAATCAGATCAGTGGGATGTGGTAATGCTCTAGCAGAGAAAATTGAATCTGAACAGACTACATCCTGCATCCCAATTATAGAGCATTCTAGAAAGTGCAAAGCTATGGAGACAGAGAGGATCGTAATGGCCAGGAGCATGGACCAGGAGGGGTGAATAGTGGAGCACAGATCATGTCTAAGCAGGGAAACAGCTCTCTGTGCTGCTACAGTCGTGAGCGTGGGTCGTTACACATCTGTACAGGCTGCTGAAGGGCACAGCAACCAGCTGAAGAACGCTTGGTTAAACCATGCTTAGTAGCAATGTGTGAAGATGGGTACATGGGCACTGCTGTAGTACCTAGTGTCGACAGCGAGGGGAGGGGAGGGAGGGCCAGGCCTCTGTAGGGACAGAAAGAAATAGGGGAACCCTCTGTGTCTTCCCCTTAATTACGCTCTGAAACTGAAACTGTGTTAAGATAAAGTGTAATTAAAAAGAAAATAGGTCTCAATTATGTAAACACCATGAAAAATAAAATACATTTTTTAATAGAAAAATAGGGAGCGGCGTTAAAAGCAGTTAAGAGACCTGTAGCCCGCACTGGCGAACCCGGGTTTGGGTTTGGTCCTGCTTCTACTCCGAGCTCCCTGCTAACGTGCGGCCTGCGGAGCAGCAGATGACCCGGCAAAGGCCTGGCCACCTGCCCTCGCAGCGGAGGACAGCTGATCTGAGCTCCTGGCTCCTGGCTTCAGCCTGGCCCAAACCTGGTCTTGGGGGTATTTAGAGAGTGAGCCGAGTGATGGGAAATATCACTCCCCTCTCCCTTTTCTCTCTGCCCTTCAAATACTGTGTTAAATAGGGGGGGAAAGGCAATAATATTTGATGAATTGTAAAGCCCCTGAGAAAAATTAAAATCTTATATAAACCAGTAAACTAAATCCAGTGACGTATACAATTTTTAATGCATGGTTTATTCCTAGAATAAAATAATGATTTAGCTTCATAAAACAAACACCAAAGCTGAACTTAAAGAAGGACTTGAATTTTCCAGAATTTTGAGATTATCGTCGTCTTAATCCATGTTGACACTTTACAAAATGAAACTATGTGGAGCTGTCTTCCATCCTGCCTAGTTCATCTCATCCAACAGAGAAGCCTTTATTATTGACAAGGCCAGGCTGCGTCAATTCCTCACATGCCAGGGATACCTGCAGGGGTGGCAGCCCTGCAGGCGGGGCACTCCTACAAATGCAGGTCTCCATAACAGCAGCCGACACAAACCACGAGGAGAAACCCAGCTGGTGCCCATCCCTGCACTTGCGTGAACCTCCGTTGGCTGCAGGCCACACGGGACTCTTCTGCCAGCCAGGGACTGTGATGTGCGTCCTCATGTGCTTAGCAACATTCATGTTCAGGTAGACTGCCATCTTTTCCTTTTTTTTTTTAATTTTTATTGGAAAGCAGATATACAGAGAAGAAGAAAGAGAGGAAGATCTTCCCGTCAATGATTCACTCCCAAGCAGCCGCAATGGCTGGAGCTGAGCCAATACAAAGCCAGGAGCCTAGAGACTCTTCTGGGTCTCTGACGCGGGTGCAGGGTCCCTAGGCTTTGGGCCATCCTCGATTGCTTTCCTAGGCCACAGGCAGGGAGCTGGATGGGAAGCGGGGCTGCCAGGATTAGAGCCGGAACCCGTATGGGATCCCGGCGTGTTCAAGGCAAGGAGTTTAGCCACTAGGCTACCATGCAGGGCCCAAGACTGCCATCTTTTAATTTCAAACACTCCTAGATATTAAAAAAAAAAATCCAGTAGCCCTTCAAGTCTGGTCATAATATAGGACACATCTTTTCATCAGTGTGCCACTGAGCTATTAGAAAATCATGCTGTGGGAAACGTGGACGAGGAATGCAATGAGAACTTGGCTCCCTGTACCAGAGAGAAAGACAGGCCAGCTTACAGCGTAGGTATTGCCGAATCAAGCATATCTGATTTTTTTGTTATAGGCTAGTTATTTCCTGGTTATATCTGCACAACGTCTAAGACCTATTAGAGTCTCAGACTGAAAGAAAAGCAAGGGAGGGAACAGGCTTGAATGAGGCACCAGAGATCTTTCTGGAGTGATACGCCTGATCTGTACCTTGCCTACGGTACTGACTACATGGATTCTATGTTCATTAAAACTAACAGAACTGAAAACCCAAGATATTGGAATTTTTCTATAGGGATTAACTCAATTTGACTATTAAACTTTTAAGATTTTTTTTTTCTTTTTTGAGGGACAGAGAGAGCAAGTGTGAGACTGCCGCTCCCCAAATGCCCACAGTGGCCCATGGGTAGGGCCACCACCGAGAGCCGGGAACTCCGCTCAGATCTCCCACATGAGCGACAGGAATCCACTTACGTGGTCCATAACTGTTTGTCTCCCAGGGTCTGCATTCGCAGGAAGCTGGGGATCAGGACCCAAAGGTGGGCACTGGGCCCACGCACTCACATGAGACCCAGGCATCTCAGCCAGCGTCACAACCACTGAGCCAGAAACTCAGTCCTATACTTTCTAAGGTTGGTTTATTTGGGAGGCACATCAACAGTGTACACAGAGAGGAAAATAGAGACAAACACCTCCCATGGCTTATTTCCTAAATTCCTGCAGTGGCCACAGCCAAGTCAAGGTCAAAGTTAGGAACTCAGAAGGCAATCCTGTCTCCCACAGGGACCACAGACACCCAATACTTCAGGCACCAGTGCTGCCCCCCAGGGATGTGTCAGCTGGAAGCTGCAGTCAGGGGCTGGAAGCTGCAGTCAGGGGCTGGAAGCTGAAGTCAGGAGCGGAAGCTGGCAATGGGACTGATGCTCCCTGATGTGAGATGTGAGTGGATAAACTCTCACTCCTGACTCAGCTTTTACAAAAGATTGAATATACAGGGACACAAAGTTAAAACACAAGTTCTAAGAGGTTACAAGGGGTCCTAAGGTTGAAGGTATATTCCACTTCACTGTTACCATCCTGTGGTGAAATAAAATCTTGGAATTTTAAGTCAATTGACCTGAACTCCCCAGGAACTTACCAATAATTTCTGGTGAGGTATGACTCAGTAGACCTGTGGCTGGTGAAAAGGAGCCAGCTGAGGGTTATGCTTTGCTGGGAGCAAACCACCCACATAATTACAGGGCCAACACCTCAAGTGCCTGGACTCCTCCAGGGAGGTGCAATCTACTCACACTCTAGTCTTTCTAGAACAAGTTTCACACCTCCCCCCACCAGCCCCGGCCAAGAGAATTATATTTTTCATGGACACATGACTCGAGATTGTGGGTGTTCTCCTGAGGACCAAAACTCAATCAGAACTGCTTCCAGTTGGTGGGGGGAAGGTAGGTTATCAGCTGACAGCCTGTCATCAATATGAATGTGTGTCCCAAGACTCAACAGTTTGGTTGAGGGTTCAGATGATGTGCATACCCAATGTTCAGAAGCCACACGCCTGGGTGAAGCCACCAGGAAGATGGACCACAGGCTCACAACTTAGATCACCCAGCCAGGGGTGATGATGAGGCCCAGTATGAATGAATGGACTTCAGGGTACAGAACCTATTAGAAGGCCCAGGTCACCAAGGAAAGAGTTAAGTGCAGGCAACATGTTGTGCCTTAACAAGGAGCCAGGTGACCCCCGGAGCAGAGCGACCACAGTCAGCACTGGGCGCTGGGCAGCTTTGTTTATGAAGAACAGCACAGTTGGCAACAGAAAAAGGATTGCGTAAGTCTTTTTGTTAAGAGTTCGGCGGAATTGGCATCAGTGTTCAAAAGAATGCTCTACCAGGACCCACTGTTCTAAAAACAAAAAAACAAAATGACTGAAGAGTGGGCCAAGAGCAAGCAGGCCATGCATAGGGTGGGTGATTTTACAGGGTTTGTGGAACAGGGAAAACACGAGTGCTAATCTTGATGGCACCATGTCTCATCCCTAGCTCTGATCGCCTGCTTGCTGCCTGCTGAGGCTGCTAGTGCCCACACTGAGGTACTCATGGGAACCCAGCTGCCTCCCAGCACCTCCCTGTTTCCTCATTGGCGCCCCCTGCAATGTCCTAATTCAGTGGCTCTTCAAGTCTGGACCACAAACGGGAATGGCAGCACCTTCCCACCCAGGAACTGGATAGAAACGCAGAACATGGGCCTATTGCAGGCCTACTCCAGTCCGCACAGCCAGGAAAACCCTGCATAAGCCTACAGTGAAAGCTTTAATTAAAAAAATCTAATAAAATCATCTCTTTTCACCTACTCTGAAGCTTACAGAAAGAAACAAAGTATTTGCAAAAAGAGATCTGGTCAGAGTTTTTGGCGTCAAGTATAGGGACCAGAGGTATCAAATGCTTTTCTCATCATTAACATTGATTTAGCTCCAGTTCAGAAAGAAGTTTCTATTTGTTTTAAAGATTTATTTATTTATTTATTTGGAAAATCAGATTTACAGAGAGAAGGAGGAACAGAGAGAAAGATCCTGCATCCACTGGTTCACTCCCCAAATGGCCACAACTGCCTGAGCTAAGCCGATCCAAAGCCAGGAGCCAGGAGCTTCTTTCGGGTCTTCCATGTAGGTGCAGGGCCCCAAGGCTTTAGGCCAACCTCCACCATCTTCCCAAGCTAAAAGCAGGGAGCTAGAAGGGAAGTGGAGTACCCAGGACATGAACTGGTGCCCACATGGGATCCCAGCCCGTGCAAGGCGAGGACTTTAGCCTCTAGGCTACCCTGTCGGCCTGAAGGCTGTAAGTTCAACATCATTTCTGTTGTACACAAAATTGCAATCCCCCCTGCACCTCTCCAAATTCATCATTGAAGTCCTAATCACCAATTCCCAGAATGTATGCTTTAAAGAGATACCCAAGTTAAAACAAGATCACCATGGAGCCCCTAATCCAACACAGCTGCTCTCCAGGTAAGATGAGGACATGAAGACACAGACACAAACCAGGGAAGACCAAGCGAAGTCACGGGGGTATCCTGTCCACGGGCCAACAGGTGAGGCCTTGGAGGAGGCAACCCTGCCAACAGCTTGACATGAGATCTGCAGCCTCAGAATGCTGGGCAAATTTCTGCTGTTAGATCCATGCAACTCATGACATCTTGTTGTGGCAGCCCAATAAACTAACACAACACACTGAAGACCCTCCTTACGATGGGACCTGGGCTTTGCCTAGCAACCACTGATGTAGCAGATATTCGTGTTATCCCAAGAATTTATAGCTCTTCGCTGGAGAGTAAAATGATAGTGTATCTTCCTACCCCTTGAAGAACTTGGGCCTAGCCAATAGACATGCTTGCTTTGACCCATAAAAGGGCAGTGTAAGTGACATGTCCCTCCTGGATAGAAACTTTAACTGGTAAAGCAGGTAACGCATGCCGTTTTATTTTTCCTGCTCTCTGGACACAGCTGTGAACAGAGCTCCAGGGGGGTGTGTTCCATCCACCTTCCCATGGGCTAGGGCTAATGGTGATGCCACAGTGGGGCCCCCCAGGCAGGAGAGCCACGGACATACCCTTGCCATTCAGTTCAGAGAGGTAGATACTGTTTATTATGGAAGCATACCTAGCCCCAACCCAACTGCTACTTAGAATTTAAAATACGAATCACTTTTATTGCATTTCAAACATCCAGTTGTTTCCTTTAGGTCAGATAACAGCCCATACCAATTAGACCCCCTATCTTCTAGGGGTTTGAATTTTTAGAAAATTAAAACATTCAGTATCCTGGCCCCAGGATCCAGGCACTGATCTCTGCATAGTGGTAGGAAGCCACAGGGCTTCTGGCAGGTGGGAAGATGCCACAAAGGGCTGGAGGGCCATCTGGTGAGGCCCTGTTCACTGGGCAGGTGCAGCTAAAAGGGAGTAGCAGCACAGGGCTCCCAACTGGCAGCGCCCGCGGGCGATCACAGAACACAACGCCCGCCCAGCACTGTACACAGAAGACACGGAGCCAGTCCGGGTGGTTGAGCTTGGACTCGGCCGCATTCCTTTGACCCTCACACCATGGCCGTCTGCACCGTGCCACACTGACTAGTCCTTGAAGAACCTAAACCCAGTTTCACTTTAGCCATAGTAATTCCTTGTCTTAAAGCCTGATCATAATGCTGTTACCTACCAGAGAAAACCATTTTTGTACTTGCATCTACTTCAGAAAGAATTAGTGTTCATCCACCCCAAATCATCCAGGGCACCCGAAAGTCTTGTCAGACCAGGTTGTGCAGGAGCTCCCGAGAAACCTCCAAGAACAGATGGCCACTGCTGGGCTTGGATGTCGTCTGTGCTTGCCCTCATCCCTGTGGCCACTGACCCCCTTCCAGCCAGACTTCCCAGCACCCTGTTCACGATGCACTCACTCAGGCCCCTCTTTCTGCCTGAAACAGTCTGCCCCTTGCTCACTCGAATGAAGCCCCCACAAATCCAGCTTGGCCATTCAACCATGGTGCCCTTCACGCCAAGCAGGCGGCCCACATTTGTCATGTGTATTTCTGTGTTCTCGGTCACCCAGTGGCTATGTAGTGGCATCTATGTTTTAGGTGGTTTACCTCCCAGTACTTTTGTTTGCTCCCATTATGCACACGCATGTCAGGAGGGGAGCAGCAGGGCCTCCTAACCAGTGTCTTCTTAGCCAGGCTGCCACATGTGAGCAGGTGTTCCTTGTGGTATGAGGAAACTGGTGTTGCTTTGGCCTGAAGACACTAAGCACGGCTGACCGAAGATCACTTGGATTGTGAAACTGTCTCATATATCACCCCCTCCAGGGCTTTCATGGTGTGCAAATATTAACAAGTATTATGGGTTTTTCTATGAGATTTTCTTTAAAGAACATAAAATTCTAAGAATTACTGCCAGAAAAAAATGAACCTTAGTATCTTAATTTCACTGTGTAGTGAACTCAGATTTTCTCACACAGGAGAAACGAAGTTTGATTGCAAGCTTTATTTAAATATACTTTGATTGGAAAAGTGAGGCAGTACTAATTTAAAGTTTACTTTACATCACAGTTTGTGGATTACCAGAGAGAAGGTTAATTCATTCTGGAATGACAAATTCACCAGAAAACATGCATTTGAGGTGTAAAGATACTGTGTTCTTAATCAGCGCGCATGCCAAACACAAGGACCCACTTCAGAAAGTTGCAACACCCAACTCTGAACATTTGGGTTTGCTACAGTTTTAAAACCATCTCTTGGCAATTATATGTCAAAGTGGGCTTGTCAGATCTTTCCAAAATTTTCCTCAAATCCATATAATGTGGATTATGTTTGCTTTTAAGTGTGAAGGAACAGTGAGTTTTAGAAGAATGATTCCCTGCTCATATGTGAGCAGAGAACTGCAAGGACATTTGCATTAAGCTACTCCAGCTTAGGCGTAGGACACCCGCACATCAAGAGGAGTTGAGCAAAAAGACTGTTCTCTCTGCTAACTCCTGCTAACAACCAGCATTGGGTTGCAAATAATTCAAATATGAGAAATCCGCTGTTTCATCTTCTTTAGAAGGCAAAAGTTGTTAACCCAACTGCTACACACACAGGTGTCCCAAGGACCAGACCTGCGGCCAGGCTTGTGAGAATGTGAAGAGAAAGGCCCCCAAGGTCAGCAGCGAGGTCTATTACATTCTTCTGGTACCCCCAGATCAACAAGAATAAAGTGATCTAGTACTAGGGACAGCCAGCTGTTCCCCCCTACCCGTGACCTCTCAGGGACAGCCAGCCGTTCCCCTTACCCGCAGTCTTTCAGGGACAGGCATGCTGTCTAGCGGCTAAGACCCCGTGTCCATGTCTGAGTACCTGGGGTGGGCGCTGAGGCTCCTGATGCCAGCTTCCTCGGAGGCAGTAGCAAAGACAGCAACAGTAGTTGTTCCCCACCTGGGAGACCTGACCTTAGCTCTTCACTCCCTATGGCACTGGGAAAGTGAACCAGATGGTTCCAGCTCTGTCTCTGTGGAGTAGATACATTGATTTTTATAAAAGAAATAACTTTATAATTTAGTACTAAATAATTCGTTTCCTTAAAAAGGCACAGTCTCTAGCCCTTACAAGACAGCTGCTGACCTCTACGCCCCTACGTCCCCCTCAGTCTCGCTGCTGTGGAATGGATCAAGCTGTATTCAGGGCCAAGCCCCAGCTGGAATCCCTTTCGGTCTCTTGCCCGGGTTGCAAGTATGGATGAGTTACTGAAGCTCCCTCCAGGCTCGGGTTCACTCTCCCACCTCATGGAGACTACACACCAGGATTCAGTAAGAGGATGCATCTGGAATTGCATCTGAAGCGCCACAGAGTATTCTTCCTTTCCCTAAACAGCACTGAAGTGAAGCTGCAGGTAATGATGCTGTCCAAGCAGCCATCCCCAGCCACTAGGGCTATGGATATTTACATCAATTGAAACTCAGTTTAACAGTCAGTTCTTGCACTGCAGTAGCCACACAACAGGTGCTTGGATTTTGAGACTTCTGGACCCTTCTAGAAGTGTCCACTAAAGCTCTGTCACATGAATTCTTGGTGACAGAAATAAATGCCACTGCTCTGTTACCTGTAGCAGTTTGTTTTTTCCTTAGAAGGAATCTAAATCTCATCTGTTTTTGCATCCCCAAAGAATTCAGTCTCAACACACTCAAACATGGAGAAGGCTACCTCCCTAACCCCACAGGTGTAGCAATCTTAAGCTAGCCATTCATCCACAGGGCCTTTGCACAGCGACCTTTGCCTGCCCATGGAGAGTCAGGTGCGAAGTGAGCCAGAGGTGCGGGGTCTTGACACTTGCTCCAAATAAAACACCTTCTTTGGGGACTCACTGCAGCCAGCATGTGCCTCAGGCAGGCCACAGACACAGTGTTAGGACTCTAGGACCCTGCCTCTCTTGAGGCCCCACCACTTGCATGGGCCAATGAGCCAAACGCTATAGGGCAAGCAGGTTGCTCCACTGAGTGGGCCCTCTGTCCTGTGAACAGCTAAGCTCCTCCTACCAGGCTTTCGGCTCTGACATTAGGATTCTTGATCTCGGCATGGAAAACGAGCAGATTTCCAGGACTTGGCCTAAGCAAAAGCCAAGGTCACCTTAGAGCATGCACGGTGCCACCCAGGGAACCAAGTGACCTGCATTGCCCCACACGCATTCCTGGCTCCAAGGCTCCGAAACAAGCATGATCTCACCCCGCCCACGCTCCGAATAATCAGCCCTGCCATCAAGGCTGGGCTCTGCACGTCCTCCGCCAACCCCACCCTCACCTCTGCCAAGACGAGGCCACAAAGAAGCAGACTCGTTCTTCATTGCTAATGGCTCCAATATGATTAAGAAGGCTACAGCTACAGCTAGGATTTAATTTACTGGACCGGCCTCACCATTCCTTTTCAAAGCACTTGTGAAAGGAAACCCACAGCTGATTGCATGCCTGTCCAGACTGTAACTAATTGTGTTTAGTTAACAGCAGGAAGATCAGCTTGATGGCTGCTGAGACTCCGGGCGGGCACAGTCCCCGGGCTTCACATACACACAGCTATTAGTGCAGTCCGACTCACAGACAACTCTGCGAGAGGGGAGGCGCGGGAAGGTGACGTCACCCACCTGTGCTCACACAGCCCGGCTGCGGGGCACACCTGGAGCCGCTGTACTCCTACAGCAGCACTAAAGAACCAAAGGACTGACAGCGAGAGGAAGCCCCTTCCTCCTCAGGGCTCCCTCCCTCTCCCTTCCAGCAGCAACTGCCCCGGGCCTTCTAACTTGCACTTCCATCAGGACCCAAAAGCAGTCAGGGGCAACACCGCTGGCTGTCTCAGGCTTACATAACGTGACCGTCTGGTTTTACAGTGGATAACACCTTTGCTTCCCAGGTGTCTATGTGAGCACAGGGAAAAGCAGAGAGTGGAAAACTTACAAGTATTGATTCAGTGGGGACAGCTTTACAAAATACCCCGTCCACCTGACATTCTCTTGCCACAGCCTGAGCCAAAGTTTTTATCTGGGGACGCTTTGTCCTCAAGTTCCTTACCCTCTTCATGCCCACACCCTGCTCTTCCTCCCAGCCTTATTGGGGGCAGACCAAAGACAGCTGACCTGTTGGAAGCGGTCACCACCCCCTGAGGTCAATCTGACCTATGCCCTGAGGCCCTCCAGACAAGATGGGGTATTCAGGGTGGTATGGCCATAGACTTTGAGGCCCTGCAGCTAGACAAGATTGTGCCCTGGCCAGGTGTGATGACTCAATTGGCTAATCCTCCCTTTGCAAGTGCTAGGATCCTCTGTGGATGCCAGTTTGTATCCCAGCAGCTCCACTTCCCTTCCAGATCTCTGCTTGTGGCCTGGAAAAGCAGTGGAGGATGGCCCAAGGACTTGGGACCCTGCACCCATGTGGGAGTCCTAGCGGAAGAATCCCTGGGCTCCTGACTTCGGATTGGCTCAGTTTTACCATTGTGGCCATTTGGGGAGTGAACCAGCAGATGGAAGAGATTTCTCCCTCTCTTTCAGTAAAAATACAATCTTTAAAAAAAAGAAAAAGAAAGACTGTGCCCTCTCCAGCTGACTTAGCCCAAAGTGGGTGGGACGGAGGGCGATGGGATGGGTGGGAGACATTGTGGTGGTCCCCAGCCAGGGCATCCCGGTATCTCGATTCCTGCCAGGACTACCTGCCTCAGCAATTTGCTAGAAACCTTCAGCCAACATCAGACGCACTCTCACGCTGGCTTCAGCAAGAGTTGGTTGATGCTGGTGATGAGGCATGCTTCAGCTGAGGCAGGATTTAGGGGCCATCAGACTGTACTGGCCCCATCCACCAGTGCTTTAACTCCCTTCCCACTGAGCTGGCTGCATCTGGAGCTTGGCGCACAGGTTCCTTCTCATGGGTGCAGCAGGATGGGACCGGGTGGCAAGCATATGCCCGCAAAGTAGCCAGAGAGCCTCCTTCCAGAGCCCACCATCCATCGTCCTCCCAGACCTTCCCAGACTCCTTCCTTTCAGCCCAGTTCTCAGCCTATCCCGGAACTCATCCCAGTGCCCAGTGAGGGGAGAGTTGACAGGCATGGCCCCTGGTTCCAGGGGCACCCAGCAGTGCAGAAGGGGAGTAGGCAAGATTATAAACCAGCACAGCAGTACATCAAGGAACAGGGAACAGCTATGGACTGCCCTCTGCCCCAGCCTACCAATTCCTGGAGTTTCTCAGGCCTTGGCCAAGAGAACACAGGGCCTGAGCCTCCCTGCTCCCCTCACATCCTCTGCTGAGCCAGGGCGCGCCGGATGGGTACCCTTCTTCCTCCACACACCACTCACTGCCAGCAGGTCCTCAGGTCCAGTTCTCTCTGACACCTGGCATCTAGCCATCCATGGGGAGGAGCATGCTTTGGACAACAGTGTGGCCCCTCCAGATTCATGCACTGAAGGCTCCCCCTCCACACACACTGGTGTGACGGCATTTGGAGGTGGGGTTTCTGGGAGGTGATCAGGGTTAGATGAGGTCATGGGTTGGGAGGCAAACATGGCATCGGTGCCATTGTTAGAAGACACACTGGACACCTTATTTCTTCTCCTTGTTTCTCTGCCATGTGAGGCTGCAGTTCCAAGTCAGGCCAGCCAAGAAAAAGGACTTGCCGGGACCTGAAGCAGCTTGGGCTTTGATCTTGAACTTCTTGAGATATACTTATTTATTTAAAAGGCGGAGTCAGAGAGGGTGAGGGGAGAGATCTTCTATCCAGTGGTTCACTCCCCCAGTGGCCACAACAGCCAGAACTGGGCCTGTTCAAAGGCAAGAGCTTCCTCCAGGTCTCCCATGTAGGTGCAGGGGCCTGTCCTGCTTTCCCAGGCACATTAGCAGGAAGCTGGATCAGAATTGGAGTAGCTGGGACTCAAACCGGTGCCCTTATCCAGGTGCTGGCCTGGTTCCCACTATACCACAACCCTCTTCCATATGCTTCCGATTTTTATGGAGATACCTGTCGTTTGAGCCACCCCAGCCTGTACCATTTTCTGTGGTAGCCTTAGCCAAGTGGTGAAGAATCAACCGACACCCTTCAAGCCTTCCCTGCCTGCTATGTGGCTTCTTGATACACTTAAAGGGCAGTAGAGGGGCTACTGGATGCCTCTATGCAGCACACTGTGCAGGTGCCAACATTTGCATTCAGGTTTCTGGTTCAAGACTTTGTTCTGATTTTTTTTAAAGATTCATTTATTTTTATTGGAAATGCATATTTACAGAGAGGAGGAGAGACAGAGAGGAAGATCTTCTGTCGATGATTCACTCCCCAAGCGGCTGCAATGGCTGGAGCTGAGCCAATCCTAAGTCGGGAGCCAGGAGCTCTTCCGGGTCTCCTGTGTGGGTGCAGGGTCCCAAGGCTTTGGGCCATCCTCGACTACTTTCCCAGGCCACAAGCAGGGAGCTGGATGGGAAGTGGAGTTGCCGGGATTAGAACCAGCACCCATATGGGATCCTGGTGCCTGTAAGGCAAGGACTTTAACCACTACGCTATTACGCCAGGCTGTTTGTTCTGATTTAAACGCTGCTTTTGGGAGAAGCAATGCAGTGAGCCCCAGCGGTCATTTGCTCCACAGTTCCTGGAGCAAGTCATTTGCTCAGCTACTTTCTTGGAAGGTTTAACATGGGAAACATGACTGGGCCTGGGGCAAAAGAACAGTGTGAACAAGTGGAACCCAGCAGGCAGGAAGCCAAGCCTGAACTAGATGACAGAGGTGCAGGGCAGGAGGGGCTGGGATGAAAGGCAGCTCCAGCGCCCCCAGAGAAGTGGAGAGTCGGGGCAGGACGGAAGCAGAGTCAGCACACTGATCGCCCATTCGTGTGTCTAGAAGAGAGAGTGCACTTGGCACCAGAGCTAAAACCAGGGGCCGAGGCAGTGGCATAGCAAACTAATGCATCAGCCTTCCGTCTAGGTGCTGGTTCGCGTCCTGGCTGCTCCACTTCCAGCCCAGCTCCCTGCCTGTGGCCTGGGAAGGCAGCAGAGGCTGGCTCCAGCCCTAGCGCCTCTGCAGCCAAGTGGAAGACCCGCAGCAAGCACCTCTCTGCAAATCAGCTTCAACCATTGTGGCCATCTGCAGAGTGAAATAACAGAGTCCTCGCTCTCCCTATCTTTCCTTCAACGTCTATGAAATCTGCCTTTCAAATAAAAAAATCCTTTAAAAAATTAAAAATAGCATTCTATGTACTGATTTCTCTAGAATAAGTAATACATATTGCAAAAAAGCAACAATCCCCCACTGCAGAAGAGTATGTGGTGAAAAAAAATCTCTCTTCTATGCCCTCCCTCCATCCTGTCGCCAACTTCTGCCCAGTGTTTCTGAGATGGCCACTGCCCGTTCCCAGGCGGCTGCGTGTGAAGGCGTGTTCTCTGTCCCTTTTCCAACGCACACCCGCCCACTGCTGGCCCTATCCGTGCCTGGCTGAGCATACCACCACGTCTTGATCATGGGTCCATAGCTACACAGCTGGCGCTTCACCAAGACTCATGGTACTCCACACAGATCCTGGGGCTTCCCCCCACCAACCCTTTAGTCTTTCAAAATACACGCTGGGTGCCAGGCACTGTTACCAGGAACGTTGGGAGCAAGCTGTCAGTGTGTCTGTCCTGGAGGAGGTGACAGTGCCCAGGCCAGGGGACGAGCCTGCAGTGTTTGCTGTGCCAAGTGTCCAGCTTACTCTCACAGAACACTCTGCAGGTGGAACAGCGGGGCCACACAACCTGTGCCTTTGACCCTGAGGCAGACTGCAAACGGCCCACTACATGGGCAATGCCACCCTCTCTCTCTCAGTCCTGAGCATGTTTCACACAATATGTCACCACAGCTTACAATACCATGGTACACTTAAATAGCAGAATGTTACACTTACAACTATTACTAAAGGACTGGGGAGGGGAGTGATGGCAGGAGAAAATAGAAAGAGAGGAAGAAGAGAGAAGAGGAGGAATCCTAAGGCCTTTTAGAAGAAAATGTTGGAAATACTCTGCAAGATCTAGGGGTAGGTTCCTACTTCCTCAAAAGGACACCAAAGGCAATAGCAATCAAGACCAGAATAAACAAATGGGACCTCATCAAACTAAGAAGCTTCTGTACAGCAAGGGAAACAATCAACAAAGTAAAAAAGAAACCCACAGAATGGGAGAAGATCTTCGTGCACTACATAGGTGATAGAGGGCTAATCTCCAGAATACACAAAGAACTACAAAACAGCCAAAACACCAAAACAAACAAGCGCTCAAGAAATGGGCACGGGAAATGGACAGACATTTCACAAAGGAATAAACACAAATGGCAAATAAGCATATGAAAAAATGCTCAAGTTCCCTGGCAATAAGGGAAATCCAAATTAAAACATCAATGAGGTACCACCTAATGCCAGTAAGATTGGCCCACATGAAAAAAAGCACCAACAACACATGTTGGCGAGGTTGTGGAGAAAAGGGAACCCTACTGCACTGCTGGTGGGGCTGCAGGTTGGTACAGCCTCTATGGAAATCAGTATGGAGAACATTCAAACAACTTAAAATCAACATACCGTATGATCCAGCAATAGCACTCCTATATATCCAAATCACCTGTTTTATGAGAAGCCAACATGTATCCCAATGTTCATAGCAGCACAATCAGTAATTGCAAAAACATGGAAGCAACCAAAATGCCCATCAGCAGAGGATTGGATAAGAAAGCTATGGTTCATCTACTCCATGGAATACTACTCAGCTATTAAAAAAAACAAAATGCAGTTCTTTGTGGCCAAATGGGCCAAACTGGAAACCATAATGCTAAGGGAAATGAGCCAATCCCAAAAGGTTAGATACCACATGTTTGCCTTAATTTAAGATGATATGATGTTATGTAAAACATGTACTGCTATGTATGTTATGTTACAAGTTGTATATAAACTAAAATTGAAATGTCAATGAGGCGGTCAAAGAATGTGGTTAAGAACTCGCATTTATTTTTAACATATTGGTTACTCATTACTATGCCAACTAATTCCATAATGATGTAAATTTTTGCTGATGATATACGGGAAGGGTCTCCCTAAGAAGCCGTTGAACTAGGCCGGACAGCAAGATGCTGGACTCTGTTTGGTATACGCTTGCAGTGAGGGAATCTCAACTGACCTTGAACTGTGGTTATGTAACAAGGTGGAGTAACCCAACATGGGGGGAGGGTGTGGGGAGAGGTGGGGGTATCCCTTACCTATGAAACTGTGTCACATAATACAATGTAATTAAATAAAGTTAAAAAAAAAAAAAAAGAACCGCGTCCCTAGTTAACCCTGCGGCCTCGGTAACCCCAAGCAGCCCGCGCGCCGCCGTAACCCCGCGCCCCCCGCGGCCCAGGTGGCTCCCTCTCCCGCCCCGCGAGCGCGCCTCCTCCACCTGCTGACAAATCACAGCCCAGCCCTCGGAGCGCGAGGGCTCCGCGCGAAAAGCCACCGGTTGCGACCTCGCCCCTCCGCGCAGGCGAGAGGCGGGTTCCCGAGTGGGGTCGGGGCGCGGGGTGGCGTCCGCAGCGCGGCCCCGCCAGGCGCTCCCCGAGGCGCCGCCGCGTCCTGGCCCCGAGCGGACGAGCGCGGAGGGGAGGGTCCCCGGCGAGGGCGCGGCCGAGCGGGCCGAGGGCGGGGGGCGGCGCCGCGGCCGCCCTATTTCCGCGCGCCCCGAGCCGCGCGCTCCGAACCCGGGTCGCTGGAGCGTCGCGGCAGCCCGCGCCCATGCAGCCCCGCTGGCAACCGCCGCCCGCGCCCCGGCGAGGGGCCCCGCGCCCCGCCGCCCGGTTGCTGGCGCTGCTGCTGCTGCTCGGCCTCGAGGCGGCGGCGGCGCCCGTGGACGTGGGCGTCCAGCGCAGACTCCTGCAGCAGGCGGCCCGCGCGGCGCTGCACTTCTTCAACTTCCGCGCCGGCTCGCCCAGCGCCCTGCAAGTGCTGTCGGCGGTGCAGGAGGGCCGCGTGTGGGTGAGTGCGGGCCGCGCCGGTCATGGGAGGGGGTCCGGGCCGTGGGTATTCCACGGGGCAGCGCTCGGGACCGCTGCGGTGCATTGCGGTGGGACGCAACGAGGGAAACGGAGCCGCAGGTTCAAAGGGCGCCGCTGCTCAGGACTTGGGCAGTATTTCTGACGTCTGAGCTGGGTCCCTCTCCGGACTGGGACAGCTGTCTGATGTGACTTGCCAGTAAAGAGTTCCAGGCCAGCGTGGTTGGAGTGGACACGCTGTTTTACCCTGGGGGAGCGACGCGGGATGGTTTTTTTCTGAGTGGAGAACTTGGGTTGCGAATCTCGACTCTATCGTGGGCCTCGTGTGTTTGCGAAGTCGTGCTGCTTTCTTGATTTAATAGAAGATGGCTGAAATTACACGGCCACCAGGGCGCTTCCCAAAGTTCGTGGAAATGGAATTTGAAAGATGGTTTCGTTTTGGTGGCAAACGTTTGAAATCCGCGCATAGCTGTTTTCATAGTGCACGTTTTCCTTGAACTAACTTGTTTAAAGCTTCAGTGGCAACCTTGCTGCCTGTGGGAGCTTCCAAGCGTGCCCTTGCAGCGTGCAGACCGGTGCGCTGAGAAGACCCCTGGATTCGCTTATAGAATGGACATAGGCTTCCAAGCGTGGCCAGAGGGTGGGAATTTAGACTCCTAGACCCGGGATCAGACACCCGTGGCAAAGGCCTGTTGGAAACTCAGCCTCAGTTCTTCGAAAACTGAATCCTGCTCTGTGATCGCAGGATGAAATTAAATTGTTCTTAGAAAAAGGCGGTCTTTCTTGGTATCTGTTTTAACAGTCCTTGCTGTCTCAGGGGCAACAGTGAGAGGAAGAAAATGAGCTTAAGAACTTTAACTCCAGGGTGGGTGTTGAGGCACGTGGGGCTTCCCATCCCGCTGAGCTGATGCACCTGCCAAGGCGGCAGGGGGTGGTCCCCGTGCCGGTGGGCCTGTACCCACCCGGGAGGTCTGGAGGGAGTGCCGGGCCCTGCTTCAGCTGGAGGGGAGGTCCAAGTGGAGCTCTGAGCTCCTGGCTGCAGATTGAGGCTTAATACCTCCTCAAAATCATAAAACTAGCTCTCAGAACCCAAGTGGCTTAAGTTAAAATGCCCTTTCTCCCGCACAAGGCAGTCTAGTATCGTGTTTCTAAATGGGAGAGAGATCTCGGAGTAAAAGCAGACAGAAACGTCTTGGTAAACTAGAGGTGATGTGTACGGGGAGAGCCGAGGACCCGGAGAAGAACGTCCTGTCCTGCTGGATTCTGAAACACGGCTCACCTGTGAAAACCAGCACACCAAAGCTGCCAGCCGAGGCCCGTCTGCACCGTCAGAAATCTCCAGGGGCCAGGAGAGCAGTACTTTGCTTCCACTGTGCGCTCTGCTCCAGGCAGTGCCAGGGCACTGGGGCCTGGAACCACTGTGCCCTCTGCTCCAGGCAGCGCCAGGGCCTGGGACTACTGCCCTCAGCTCCAGGCAGTGCCAGGGCCTGGGACCATTGTGCCCTCTGCTCCAGGCAGCAGCAGGGCACCAGGGCCTGGGAACACTGTGCCCTCTGCACCAGGCAGCGCCAGGGCACCAGGGCCTGGGACCACAGTGCCCTCTGCTCCAGGCAGCGCCAGGGCCTGGGACTACTGCCCTCAGCTCCAGGCAGTGCCAGGGCCTGGGACCATTGTGCCCTCTGCTCCAGGCAGCGCCAGGGCACCAGGGCCTGGGAACACTGTGCCCTCCGCACCAGGCAGCGCCAGGGCACCAGGGCCTGGGGCCACTGTGCCCTCAGCTCCAGGCAGTGCCAGGGCCTGGGACCACTGTGCCCTTAGCTCCAGGCAGTGCCAGGGCCTGGGACCATTGTGCCCTCTGCTCCAGGCAGTGCCAGGGCCTAGGATCACTGTGCCTTCTGCTCCAGGCAGCGCCAGGGCACCGGGGCCTGAGACCACTGTGCCCTCAGCTCCAGGCAGCGCCAGGGCACCGGGGCCTGGGACCACTGTGCCCTTAGCTCCAGGCAGTGCCAGGGCACCGGGGCCTAGGATCACTGTGCCATCTGCTCCAGGCAGCGCTAGTGCACCCGGGTCTGGGACCATTGTGCCCTCAGCTCCAGGCAGCGCCAGGGCACCCGGGTCTGGGTCCGCTCTGCCCTCCGCTCCAGGTAGTGCCAGGGCCAAGTCCTGGGACTACTGTGCCCTCTGCTCCAGGCAACGCCAGGGCTCCGAGGCGTGGGACCACTGTGCCCTCTGCTGCAGGCAGCGCTAGTACGTCAGGGCCTGGGATCAAGGTGCCCTCTGCTCCAGGCAGCGCCAGTGCACCAGGGCCTGGGACCACTGTGCCCTCATCTCCAGGCAGTGCCAGCGCACTGGTGCCTGGGATCACTGTGCCCTCTGCTCTAGGCAGTGCCAGGGCCTGGGACCACTGTGCCCTCTGTTCCAGGCAGCGCCAGGGCATCAGGGCCTGGGATCAAGGTGCCCTCTGCTCCAGGCAGTGCCAGCGCACCGGGGCCTGGGACCACTGTGCCCCCTGCTCCAGGCAGTGCCAGGGCCTGAGACCACTGTATCCTCTGCTCCTGGCAGTGCCAAGGCACCAGGGCCTGGGACCACTGTGCCCTCTGCTCCAGGCAGTACCAGGGCCTGAGACTACTGCCCTCAGCTCCAGGCAGCGCCAGGGCACTGGGAACCCTGTGCCTTCTGTTCTAGGCAGCGCCAGGGCACCAGGGCCTGGGACCACTGTGCCCTCTGTTCCAGGCAGTGGCAGTGCACCGGGGCCTGGGACTACTGTGCCCTCTGCTCCAGGCAGCGCCAGGGCCTGGGACCACTGTGCCCTCTGCTCCAGGCAGTGGCAGTGCACCGGGGCCTGGGACTACTGTGCCCTCTGCTCCAGGCAGTGCCAGGGCCTCTGTGCCCTCAACCTGGGATGGTTGCTGCAGGGTTCTTCCCACGGGTGGTAGAGGCAGGTCATGGCCACCAGGGGTCAGTGTTGCGGCCCTGGGCTGCCTTTACTTGGTGTGAGGCTGCAGCTTGGGGAGGTTGCAGGGAACATGGAGCCCAATCCCCGCCCGCCCCATGTCCACCTGCAGCGAATCCCGTTTGCTAGAGAAGATCGCTCAGTCTTCTCCAGCCAGCTCCCCATTTGGAAGGAACATCTTTCATTCCCTGCCAGCAGTTACAAGTGGTTCTCGGGGTCTCCTAGGACGACGTGTAGATTCATGGTGAAGTCTGAAAATGTGAGCTGCCGTGGCACCATCGGGGAGGCAGGTCATGGCCCATTAGCGGTTTCCTGAGCACTTGCTGCGGGCCGGGCGCCGAACAGACCACGGGGACCGTCGACTCTAGGACCCGTCGACTCTAGCGTGCAGCATACTCCTCTGTAAGGCAAGAGGCAGCTTGAATCAGATTTTTTCACACTGAGGAGCATAGCAGATGATGAAATCAGCTTCGTAGGGTCCAGTTATGTTTATTAGCACACTATTGCAGATGCCTGTGTAGTCTGTATCTCAAACGGGTCGCAAGCGTGCGTTATAGAGTAGGTTATGAGGAAGAGTGCTATCCTTGTTGTGGGTTGTTGAGGAAACCTGTGGACCGAGTAAATGCCTCAATACCCCTTCCAGCTGGGCACTTCTTGGGATTCTTGCCCAGGAGAATCCCTCATTGTAGAGGCCTGATGCCCTCTAGTGGTGAAAGGCAATAACAGACCTTTAGTGAAGTGTCTGTGGATCTCAGTGCAGCCCTTGCCTGATGCCATCTTTCCAGCCCTCACTACATCCCGACCATTTTACAGCCAGCGAGGCTTCTCCTCTGGCATCTCATGACACTGGCTCGGGAACCACAGTGGGAGTGGTGGGAGATTTGGAGGTGGAGAGTGTCCTGGGTCAGCCCTCCCACGCACACTCGAAGTTTCCTTTCCTGGTGACTGCCCCAGGCGGCCCCATCTACCGTGGCAAGTTCTGGGCCTGCCTGCCTACCATTGGCTAAGCGGAAAGGCCAGTGCGGTTATGGAAAAGACACTGAGGGAGTCTTCATGGGCGGGAGCATTCCATGAGTTGTCAGCCACTGCAGGGTCAGCTCTCTTGGACAGGGCCCCGAAGGGCTAGGTCCAGTAGTTGGAAACATAACAGCTGATTGAGGAGAAGGGGGCATTATGCAATAATTTAATTGGTTCCCCTTTAGGTATGTGTAAAGTTTTAAACTATGTAAAGGGATCAGCTTTAGTGCATTGCATATATGCAGTTTTAGGAGCATAATGATACCTACCTCTCCCCCTCCCTCCTTCCTTCCTTTTTATATTTTCAAGTTTTACTATATTATCTTTATAATCACAAGCTCAACCCTCCACTAAATAAAGAACTCGACAAGTATTAAGAAAACCACTGTTCTCCAGTAACACAGACAAGGACCGTAAATCAACTTGCAAAGTGTCAATTGCACTTACATACATTACATTTTTGTGT
Organism: Ochotona princeps; assembly: GCF_030435755.1. Lineage (NCBI taxonomy): Eukaryota > Metazoa > Chordata > Mammalia > Lagomorpha > Ochotonidae > Ochotona > Ochotona princeps. Next base: position 17,168,806 of record NC_080834.1, on the reverse strand, counting down.
ATTAGCTACGGCAAATCAAGAAATGACTGTTCCTCAGGTTATGAACAAAGGCTGTTCAGTCACAAATCCCAGATCACACACCTGTAGATTACATTCTTTTTTTTTTTTTTAAAGATTTATTATTATTGGAAAGCCGGATATACAGAGAGAAGGAGAGACAGAGGAAGATCTTCCATCCGATGATTCACTCCCCAAGTGAGCCACAACAGGCCAGTGCTACGCCGATCTGATGCCAGGAACCAGGAACCTCTTCCGGGTCTCCTGTGTGGGTGCAGGGTCCCAAGGCTTTGGGCCACCCTCGACTGCTTTCCCAGGCCACAAGCAGGGAGCTGGATGGGAAGTGGAGCTGCAGGTATTAGAACCGGCGTCCATATGGGATCCTGGCACGTGTTCAAGGCGAGGACTTTAGCTGCTAGGCCACGGTGCCAGGCCCTACTTGATGCCTTTCTAATTTCTTAACGTAAGCACTGATTGAAATGAACTTTCCTCTTAGCACAGCCTTGATTGTGTCCCATAAGTTTTGATATGTTGATGCCTTCATTTGTTTCAAGCAATTTAATTTCCGCTTTGATTTCTTGTCTGATCCATTGCTCATTTAGTAACATATTATTCAGTCTCCATGTGTTTGCAAGTCTTCCTGGGCGTTTTGACTTCTTGGTCTCTAGTTTCACTCTTTGATGGCTTGAGAAGATGCGTGATGTAATTTTGATTTTTTTTTTTAAATTTGCTGAGGCTTGTTTTGTGACCTATAACATGGTCAATTCGGGTGAAGGTTTCGTGCACTGATGGAAAAAAGTGTTCTCTATCTGTAGGATGAAAGGCTCGGTGGATTTCAACTAAGTCCTTTTGCTCTAGAGTTTGGGTGAGTTCTGTTGTTTCTTTGGGTTTAATTTCCAGCTTTATTCCATTGTGTTCAGAAAAGATAAATTTGACCATTGTGATCAGAAAAATTGATTTCTGATTTTTTGAATTTGTTGATTTGCTTGATGGCCAATGGCATGGCCCATCCTGGAGAAAGTTCCATACACTGATGTAAAGAATCGGTATTGTGCAGCCGTCGGGTGGAATGCTCTGTAGACATGTTAGGTCCATTTGGTCCACAGTGCAGGTTAGCTCTGTTTCCTTCTTAATCTTTGGTCTTTTTGAGCTGTCACTTGATGAAACTAGGGTGTTGGAATCCCCAGTTACTACTGCGTTAGAGCTTGTGTCTCCCTTCGATCCATTAATACTTGCTTTATTATTTTTTATTAATTTTTTGATAGTCTTACATTGTTGATTAGGATACACATGGTCAAGGGCTAAAGGAAAGTGGATAAGACCACTGTTTCCACACTAATATCACCATTTTCCCCCGTGTATCTGGGGTCAGAGGAGAAACAAAGGAAGAAGCCCCACCCTGCCTCCCACTCATCCCAGGTCCCCAATGTGAGGCACGCTCCCAGAGTCCTGCTCGTGCTGTTTTGATAGTTCAACAGTTCCGAATTGCTGCCAATCTAGCCACTCCAAGCACAATGAAATCTCTTCAGAATCCTCTTGCTGACAGTCTCTTCATGGTTGGGGTTATGAGATCAGCGATTCAGTTGGAGGGATCTCCAAAGAAACTTCCTCTGAGGTGTTCCCAGACCTGATTCTTGTGTGTGCTTGCCAGTACAGTGTCCGGCACAATCTGTCACCCCAATCAGCCTATGCACATGCTGGTCATTTCAATTGCTGGGGGTCAGTTCTGTTTCCAGCCCGGTCATCCACACAAACCAATGGTTGTTGCAGTCCAGCCCAATCCTGCCCACTTCATGATCGGCCCTCATCCAATCCAGTGGGAGCTGCAGCCTAGTCGGGGTGACTTCCCATAACCCTCACCAGGCTTGCTCCCTACCTTGGTCCCTATGCTAGCCAGTATGTACAGCAGACTTGTACAGTCTGTCCCATATCCTATTTAGCTCTCATACATGTCAATGGGCATTGATGCCTAATTCAACCCAGTCAGCCCGACTATTCAGCCCACACAAATGCTGTTGGGTGCCATTCTGTCCAGCCACCCCTTCCCCTGTCCTGGTTTTCGTGCTCTTCAGTGGGAGTGGTATCCCAAGAGGGAGGTGCCCACTATTTCGCTCCTAGGCCACTCCCACTCCTAGATCATGCACTCTCCAGGTGGTTCTGGGGTTTAACCTGACAGAATTATCCCCCAGTGCCAGCATCTGGCAACTGATGCTATGGCAAAGCCCAACCAATCCTCACCCACTCTAATTTGTGCTTGCACCAGTCAGAACAGTCAACCTAGCCTGTCTTTCCCCGATCTAGCTCACGTGAGGCCCACAGGTGTTGCAGCCTTGCCTGGTCTGGTCTGCCCTCATCCCAACTCACGCTCTCCAGTGGGAGTGGTTGTCCAGCAGGGGAGCACACATTCCTCCTGCCAGCTTTGCCCCCTCCCTCCCTGGTTCTCACATGTGCTGTTTGGGCACTGCAGCCACATCTGATGTAGCTCACCTCACCTTGACATTTCCATAATGTGCACTGGTATGTGTTGTGTCTAAACCCGGCCCAACCCACACTGTTCTGGTGCTCGGATTCACCAGTGAGTGATTTGAACTGGTTCAACCTGTTCTGCCCCTGATCTTTGCCAAATGTGTGGCGGTGGGCATCTTTCTCTGGCCTGGACTGGATTGCTCCCTATCATGGTTCTTGTGCTTACCTGCAGGGACTGTGTCCCGACAGGAGTTTCCCAAGCTCCTCCATCAGAACCTCTCCCAATGCCAGATCTTGCACATACTGGTGATTCCATGGGCCAGCCCTCCTTGCAGGCTTTCAATCCATTCTGGTTCTTAACTGTTAGATGTTTCAGCCCAGCCAAGGCTTGTCCATACCCAGACACTGCTCACACATGGCTCAGTAGGGGCAGAGACCTAGCCTAATCCATCCTGTATCTACCCTGGTTCTCCAGAGCACCAGATGGTGTTGGCGTCTAACCCGGCTAGGTGTACCCAGCCCCAGTTCACACTTGTGCCAAGGGAGATTGCAACCATATCCAGACCAGAACGCAGCCCCCACTCAGGCCCAAGTACTCTATCGTGGGCACCCCAACCCAGCAAGGGTGTACTCTCACAGCTCCCCAGCCAAGCCTCTTCCCAGCCCTAGATTACACACGTGCCAGTAGTTGCTCTGACCCAGTTGGCTTAGCCCCTCACTTGTCTCAGCATTTGCCTTCGATGCTGTGCCATAGTATCCCTGCCTTGTGAAGAACAGTTGGGGTAAGAGCCTAGCTCAGCATAACCTGTGCTCCAGTCTGATTACTGTTCTTCCCTGTGTGCTAAGGTCTGCTCGGCCCTGCCCGGTCTACCCCATTTCAGTTGCAGCTTGGCCCACCCCACATCCTATTTCAGGTTGCACATTCAGGTGCTGCTGCCTTGACCTGCGCAGGCTGTTGTAGGTTCCTTTACCCGTGACTGATGGCAGGTTTTGTGCTCGCACCTAGCTCAGCCCATCGTCACCCCAGTTTGCAAGCTAACCAGCAGAACTTGTATTTCCACAGGGTTTGACCCACACTTCCCCCACAGAATCTACCCCCGGACCTGGTTCCCTCATGTGCTGGCTAGTGTCTTGACCCTGCCAAGTGTGACCCTTCCACCGTTCCACCACTCAGTCAGGTACTGGTACCCAGCCCTGCCAGACAGGCCCCCAGCCATAGCTTTCGTGTGGACTGGTGTGTGGCAGTCAGTGATGCTTTATGTTAACAACCCATCTCAGGATTCCCATGTGGTCTGGTGAATCAGTCTGGCTCAAATAGATGTTATTGACTCTCCCCTCCAAACCACCAGGTCTCAGTCCTCACGCTTGCCAGCAAGTTCTGTGACCCTGTTGCTGGGTACCACCCAAAATTCATCCCTCACCTGAACTCATACTGGCCTTATCCATGGATGTCCCTAGGCAGCAATTACATATCCTAAACACTCCAGAGTTTGCCGCTGCTCAGCCAGCAGGTAGAGCCTGGAGCCCAAGGGTGCACTGGCCACCCAAAGCCTGGGACTTGGTCACCACCTGGCGAAAATGACTGACCTGAGTTCCCAGCATTGGGTCCAGCCTGGCTGGGGCACCCCCCACAGCCACCACACTGCAGGGAGCTGCTTTTGCACCTACCCCAGGGCCAAATACTGCCCAAACTCTTCCTGCAGCAAGATGTTAGCAGCAGGAAGGAACCCTAGTGTATACAATTACTAGTCACATCCTCTAGCTACATTGATCTTTTAATCACAGTGCCCTTTGTCTTAAAGTTTTCGTTTTAGTCTATTTTGTCGGATGTTAGGATAGTTACAATTGCTTTATTAAAATTTCCCTTAGTATGAAAATCCTTCACTTTCAGTCTGTGTGTCTTGGTTGGTGAGATGTTTCTTCCAGCCAGCAAATAGAATGGGTCTTGGGTTTTAGTCCATTTAGTCCATCTGTATCTTTGAATTGGAGAATTTAGACCATTTACATTCAAGTTAGTATGTTTAAATTTGTCAACTGTATTTTGATATAAATCCAAGGCCATTCAATTGGAGTAGTTTTTTTTAAATAATTTTTTAAAGATTTATTTATTTTTATTGTAAAGTCAGATATAGAGAGAGGAATATCTTCCATCTGCTGATTCACTCCCCAAGTAGCCGCAGTGGCCAAAGTTGAGCCAATCCAAAGCCAGGAGCCCAGAGTCCCCTCTGGGTCTCCCACGTGGGTGCAGGGTCCCAAGGCCTTGCCATCTTCGACTGCTTTCCCAGGCGAGAAGCAGGGAGCTGGATGGGTAGCGGTGCTGCCAGAATTAGAACCGGTGCCCATATGGGATCCTGGCACATACAAGGTGGGTCCTGGAGTAGTTTTTTAAAAAATTTATTTGAAAGGTAGACCAGTAGAGAGATGGGGAGACATTCTGTCCCAAATGTCTGTAACCCCTAGGGATAGGCCAGGCTGAGGCCGGGGGTCCTCCGCTCCATGGAGGCCTTCCAGTCCTCAGGCCACTGTCTGCCGCTGGACCAGAAGCACCGACCGCCAGGACTCAGACAAAGCACTGTGATACGGGATGTGGGCATGCCACATGTTGGCTTCGTCAGACGTGCTGCAACACCTGCCCCATCCTGTAGCCCTTGTAGCACGGAAACACACTCCTGGCTTCGCTGTTCCAGCTCCATTTGCATAACTGGGATTTGACATGACTTTATTGTAATGCTCACTCTTCTCTAAGTTCATTATCTAAAAGGTAGTAAGGATACCCAGCAGAAGCAGGTCTGGGGACATGTCACCTGACCTTTGGTCAGCTGGAGTCCAGCCCCAGTGCCCATGACAGAGCCCATGCAGCCCTCATGTTGAGGCCTGTTGATTGGACCATAGAACCAGGGCAGTGAACCCGGGCCACAGGGCAGTCAGGCGAGCACCTGCTTCCTAAGAAAAACTTGGTTCCTTTAATCACTTTCCAATGTATAAAGCACTCCAACACGATACAGTTCACCTAATTACGGCTCTTCTTGAAGCCCTTACTCCATTAATGTCAATAATTCAGAGTTGGTCATTCAGAAAAAGACAAAACCAATACATTAAGTCGCCCACAGGAACAAAAATTGAAGAGTGAGAAAGGCTGAAATGCGTGGGGAAGGAAGGGATAAATAATGAAAGGCTGGAGTGGAGCTAAGTGCTTCTGTGGCTGGCACGAGAAAATAGCCGGGGAGAGGCCGGCTGCAGGTGAGCTGGCTCTCACGCGGCCCTGAGGGTGAATCAGGTGACCCTTTCTGATGCAGAGGCCAAGGGACCCCAAAGTCAGATCCTTTGTCCTCGGACGTGAAGCCAGTGACAGAACGAAGCTGAGCATCAGCAACACATGTTTAACTCGGGGGACCAAAAAGGGAGAAGCCAGGGCGAGTGCTGGGGTCTGTGGGCCATGGAGGCCGGGCAACAGGGAGGACGGAGGCTGTGCTCACAGGGGGAAGAGCATCTCTGATGTCCCGGGGAAGCGGTGGTGGAATTCTGGGAACCAGGAAGGCATTCTCTTCTGTCCTTTACTGCTCTCTTCTGCCTATTATGGACACTGTTGCCTGTCATGACACCCATGGGAGTGATGATTAGCTTGGAAATAAGGTGACAACCAGGCTTGAGTTCTTGTGGGCAGCCATCTTGAATCTTGCCCATTCAAGCCACTTGGCCTGAAGCCATTGTGCTGGCAAGAGAAACCCATGTTATGGCAGGCTTAGAACCTTGGCTAGGCTGTGCAGGTGCTGCCCTGGTAACGATCGTGCTGCTGGAAGGAAAAGAAGCTCAGGCCTCTTCTCAGACACTGTCCCTGCTGCGGCGGCACGCGTGCACCATGGTCTCGGTCCCTCGGTACTGCCCTCGTGCACGGGGGATAGGAGCACGGGTGGGAAAGGCCAGCAGGCCCTGGGAGCAGAGCTGCGTCTGGCCTCCTTGGCACTCTGCCCCAGGCACCAGGATGAGCTGGCCAGTAGGAATGTGTTCTGACCCTCTTGTAATAAATTGGTTCTAAACCACAAATGTTTTCCTGTTGGCTCACAACATACTCCATCTGGCTTTCAACACATGAAAGTCACAGATAAGGGTTCATATACGCTTGGTAGAGCCCCAAATAAAGGTGTCAGGGGTGGTCCCGAGTGTGGACCACCAAGAGCGGGCGTGACTGTGGATCCTCCTGCCAAGGAGACGGGTGAGTCGGCCAGAAGGCTGAGTACCTAACCAGCTGTTGCTGACTAGCGCTAATGAAGTACAGCCTGTGGAACACACACACACACACACACACACACACACACACACACACATTCTCCTCCCTCTGTCTCTCCGTCTGTCTGTCTCTCCCTCTGTCTCTCCCTCTGTCTCTGTCTCTGCCTCTGTCTCTGTTTCTCCCTCTGTCTCTCCCTCTGTCTGTCTCTCCCTCCGTCTGTCTCTCCCTCCCTCTGTCTGTCCCTCCGTCTGTCTCTCCCTGTCTGTCTCTGCCTCTGTCTCTGCCTCTCCCTGTCTGTCTCTCCCTCTCTCTCTGTCTCTCCCTCTCTCTCTCCGTCTGTCTGTCTTTCCCTCTGTCTGTCTCTTCCTCTGTCTCTGCCTCTGTCTCTCCCTCTCTCTGTCTCCCCCTCTCTCTGTCTCCCCCTCCCTCTGTCTCTCCCTCCCTCTGTCTCTCCTGTCTGTCTCTCCCTGTCTCTGCCTCTGGCTCTCCCTCCCTCTGGCTCTCCCTCCCTCTGTCTCTCCCTCTCTCTGTCTCTCCCTCTCTCTGCCTCTCCCTCTCTCTGTCTCTCCCTCTGCCTCTCCCTCTGTCTCTCCCTCTCCCTCTGTCTCTCCCTCTGTCACTGTCTCTCCCTCTGTCACTGTCTCTCCCTCTGTCTCTGTCTCTCCCTCTGTCTCTCTCCTCCTCTGTCTCTCCCTCTGTCTCTCCCTCTGTCTCTCTCTCTGTCTCTCTCTCCCTCTGTCTCTCTCTCCCTCTGTCTCTGTCTCTCCCTCTGTCTCTGTCTCTCCCTCTGTCTCTCTCCTCCTCTGTCTCTCCCTCTGTCTCTCTCTCCCTCTGTCTCTCTCTCCCTCTGTCTCTGTCTCTCCCTCTGTCTCTGCCTCTCCCTCTGTCTCTGCCTCTCCCTCTGTCTCCCTCTGTCTCTCCCTCTGTCTCTGTCTCCCCCTCTGTCTCTGTCTCTCCCTCTGTCTCTCCCCGCCTCTGTCTCTCCCTCTGTCTCTGTCTCTCCCTCTGTCTCTCTCCCTCTGTCTCTGTCTCTCCCTCTGTCTCTCCCTCTGTCTCTCCCCCTGTCTCTTTTTCTCCCTCTGTCTCTGTCTCTCCCTCTGTCTCCCTCTGTCTCTGCCTCTCCCTCTGTCTCTCCCTCTGTCTCTCTCCCTGTGTCTTTTTCTCCCTCTGTCTGTCTCTCCCTCTGTCTCTCCCTCTGTCTCTCTCCCTCTGTCTCTGTCTTTTCCTTTCCCTCTCTCTCTCCCTGTCTCTGCCTCGCTCTGTCTCTGCCTCTAGCTCTGCCTCCCTCTGTCTGTCTCTCTCACTCCCTCATCCAGCCGGACGTGAATCTGAACTGCTGTGAAGCGTCGCTTAACCGCAGAGATACAGCCTTTCTCCGGCAGCCTTGGCATTCACTTGCCTTAACAGAGCTAGCCCATGGCACCTGGGATGGCAGCCATCATGAGTACCCGTCTGCTAGGGAAGTAACACATGAAAGAAGTCTTGTGCCATGGATACGTTTGAGACGTGTGTGACTGCACGGTCACCCCAGGGCACATGCCCTCAGTGGGACACTACGGAGCAAGTCGTTCTGTGAAGTGTGTGTCCTGCAACAGCGGGCCCCGCGCTTACAGGGTTAAACCACACAGGCAAGCTCCCTGGGCAGTTCTAGTGGACCCAGGAGGCGAATCTCGGAGGCTGAGGCTCTAGGGAGAGCCTGTCCCTGCTTTCCCAGCTCTGGTCTGCTCTGCACAGAGCCAGGGTTAGGGCATGGGTATCTGTGGGCTGCTGTCAGGCCCTCTGAATTCAACCTGCAGGGAGCTGGGAGCTCCTGGGAGAACATCCCACACTGCCTGACAGGTGCAGGCACTGGGCATGGCGGCTCCTGCTCCCCCCCACCCCACCTCCACCAGCCCCACTGCCTTCTTGGCCCCCTACCTCGTTGGTTTGCCTTTGTGGGCTTTGTTCCAGCTCCTGCTTGGCCAGCATGGTGCCACCGTGCATGGGAGGCTGCTGCTCGCAGGTGAGCAGGCCATACCACCTTCTTGACACAGCAGGGGAGAAGGTGGAGAGCTGCCCTAAAGGCCTCCTGAAATAGAAGGATCTGGAGGGTTGCTCCTGCAGGTGGGCCATTGGGAACAAGAGGCCTGGCCCTGCCTGTTAGGAACTCCCCACCCCGCACTGCAGCCCAGAGGGGACCGGGAGGGAGGCAGAGACTGCCTGTCCCTTTCCAGCCTTCTCAGGGTCAAGGGCTGACGCCTGGGCAGGCTGACCACACATCCCGTGTCCTCCTTCCCACTGCTGCCTGGCCTGAGAAAGCCACAGGGTGCACGCTGGCCGGGCCTGCTGGGCGGGGCTGGCCTGAGGGCAGCCAGGGACTTGGCTCCCACAAACCCTCGGGCTCTTGTCTTGCCCGGGTGAAGGAAAATGCAATAAAGTTCTCCCAGGGTCTAATGTAATATACTGATATCTGTCTGTCCTGAGCACAAGAATAATTTTTATTCACAAATGAGTTGTTTACTTATCTCCAACCAAGCCTGACTCATAAAAGTAACCTTATAAACTGAGCAATTTTATTTTTACTGGAATAGCGTGACATTTGTGTTCTCTCAACAAACGCGCAGGCCCGGGGGACATTTAGAAGCCGGGCCTGATAGACTGGGGGGCGGAGGGGAGGGCTGAGTGGCTAGTGAGCTCCTGGCGTCGCAGGCTGGGTCCTCACCCGCACAGCCACCCACTGGTCGACCCAGAAACACCAAGTTTTTCAGATATCACAGCGGACTCCAAGGCAACAGAGGGACCAGCACTTAGCAACCAATAAAGGGGACAGTGGGGAAGTGCTTAGCCAAAGTTCAGGGTTTCCAGTAGAATCGTGTCTTTGGAGCCAAGGGCATTGTCACGGCCTCCCATGGCAGCCACGGCCTCCCATGGCAGCCACGGCAGGGGTTTCTCTCCGACTCCAGCCCTGCAGTGGTCTTAAATAGCCCCTGCTCTAGCGTGGCTACTGGCATACAAGGCTCAACTTCTGGGTGCACATGCAGATGCCGGTGCATGGTGGGCGTACCCTCTCCCAGCCCATCCACGCTTGGTTTCTGAGGTTTTGCTTTCTCCTGTCAGCTGTGCCCGTTTCGCGTCGCACGCAGCCCTGAGTGTCGTGAGCCCTGGGTGAGCATGCCCCCTCCACCTGGGACGCAAGTGCTTTTCTGTTCAGTGGACCCGCGCGGGTTTGCTGCCCAGCTGTGAGTCACTGGGTAGCCACCCTAGGATGTCGCAACCTGAGGCATTGATTGCACTTACACATGGCCACATAATGCAACCTGTGATCAGTGCATTCTTAGTCGGTCCGTGGTATTGCTACTCATGGACAGTAAGCTCCGAGCATCCCTGACATGAGTGTGTCTCATGTTTGCATAGGACAAGGCACAGGACATGTATAGTTCGGTGCCAGCCGGGGCTGCAAGCATCTACTGGGGGTCTTGGAACACATTCCCTCAGGATAAAGGGGGGGACCTTCTCTACTGCAAGACAGTTGTGCGCCTGTCAGAAAACAGGGAATAGATTTTCTTTAGATTATTTCAGTCTAGCCCGCCTGCTCCAAATGCCACTCCCAGAAAAGCCGCACATCCGGTGTTGCCATGCAGTGTACGACCTGGGGCCTCTGGTGCAGGAAGCAGGCCCTGCTGTCATGGGGGGGCGTGGTGACCCAAGGTCTCAGCGGCCAGGGTCCCGAGGACCGTTGCTTGGAGAGGTGACGTCCTTGCCCTTCATCTGGTCCTGGTGATGCCTTGGGCCATGGAACTGCCCCATCACGGGGTTCCTAGTTAAGTTTGGCTGTGTGCTAGGGCCAGTCTAGCTACTTCCTGGTAGCCAGAGAGAAGTTCCCCAGCTGTGGCAGTCTAGACCAGCAACATCAGCGTCCCCAGAAACAGGTCAGAATGCAGGATCCTGGGCCCCACCCTGGACTGGCTGAGTGAGAGCCTTGGGCTCCGGGCCCTGCTCACTGTCTTTTAGAAACTCTCCTGGGTTGTGAGTGATGCCAACTGCTCCAGAGGCAGCTCTGCAGGAGACCTCCACTGTCACCTTGACCTCAAACTTCATCCTTAACCCACACATCTTAGCAAGCCCAGGCTGCTGTGGGAACTTGAGGGGGGGCAGGTTGCTAAAGCCAAGAAGGCCAGCACATCTGGAGGGCGGGAACCGCTGAGTCCCCTGCACTCTGAAGGAGCCATCCTCCCGAGCCCGGCAGGCTGTTGTTAACAAGCATAAGTGCTAGGGCAAACAGAGGGGTGGGGGCACCAGCAGAGGTGAAGGAGATGGCAAAACTCTTGGTCCTTGATCAGTTACCTTGGAGAAGGACCAGGTCGAGCTGCTGCCAGAAATCCTCCACAAAATGTATTTCTGTGCTGCCCTGCTGGTCCCATCAGGGCAGGAGAGCCCCAGGTAGAGGCCCAAGCTGCAGGCAGGGTGTCTCCCGCTGCTCAGTGTCCAGCGTGGGCTATGGGTGTGAGTGGAAGGAAGATGGCTGTGGGGCTGTGGCACTCAGTCTCCCGGGGCTGCTGGCCTCCTGCCCCCTCCCCGCTCGATCTGCCCCTGCCCTTGCTTGGCTTGCTCCCGGACAGTCCCACAGCAGGTGGCTGCGTGTTCTACGCGTGCCCTGTCTGGAGAGGACTGCATCTAGGGGGGGTGCCTTCTCAAGTCCGGTCAGCTCCACTTCCCTGCTGTTTGGAGCTGAGCTGTGCACCCCTGGAAAGCCCCGTGCAAGTCTGAACCCTCAGTGGCTGGGAACACAAGCCTGTTAGGAGTCTTTGGATATGGCGGGTGGAGGTGATGCCGTGCTGGTCAGCCCTCCACCAGAACCGGCTGGTGGCCCTGCAGGGTGGCCACAGGAATGCAGGGCCGGCTGCGGTGGATTCTGGATGACATGCTGGAACTGAGGCCAGGCAGACAGGTGAGGAGGAAACAGCCCTTGTCAAGGTTCCCAGCCCCCTGACACCTCACTGCCCTGTCTCCAACGCTCGGACCACAAGGGAATAAGCAGCTGCGCTCCAGAGCCAGTGCCATGGGCTCCTGTGGCCCGCACTCTTGGGAGTGAACCAGCATGCCCTTCCAGCTCTCCTGTGTGGAGGAAGGGAGGGGGCAGTGTTCGTCTGGCAGCCTGGGGTGCAAGCACAATGCAGAACGCCGAGGCTAGCGCACTGGCTTCCTTCTGTCCTCTCACAGCCACAGCAGCCAGCTTTCTCTGCCTTTCCTGGGAGCAGGCTGGGCTGTGTGTGGCCATCTCGGCAGCATCGGCACTGTGGAACAACCAGGGGCTTTGGGCCTTGTTCCCTACTCGCTCCGTGACTTGGAGCAATTCCTTAACTTGAAGCAAGTGCCTCGATTTCTTCATCCTTGAACCTGAGGTAGTAACAATGGCTTATGTGAAGGGATTTTGTGATACAAGGTGGCTGTCGTGCCAAGTCAGGTGAGGCGTGGGATGAGAGTGCAGTGTACGCTGTGTGTGTGTGTGGGGGAGGCGACCCTCTCTGTGGCCAGCAGGGAGCTTTATATGCAAGCAGTGCTTGGACTGATAACCGGATGCACGTTTCCCTCACCTCTCCTCCTCGAATCTAGTGTTATGAGGTTTTTCTAGAGATTGCATTGAGCACTCGCAAACAGAAAGGCGGCCTGCTTCCCCCAAGTGCTCGCAGCCCCACGTAGTCAGGGCTCACCTGCTCTTGGGCCCCGCCCTGAACAAGGGACCACAAAGGCAGGTCCGACTGGGGGAGGTGCTGTCTGTTGGCCCAGTCCAGCAGGGCCGAGCATTCAGAAACCGCCCAGCAAAGCCCAGATCAGAACCTACAGCATTAGAGGCCCACGGTGGCAAAACATTTAGTTCCCAAACTCGTCTTCTATCATTCATTTCAGAGAGCTAGAGCCAAGAGCCACTAATTCATTCCTTTGGATTATATAGACGCAGGTTCGTTTGCGGTGTTGTTATAGACGGTGGTTCGTTTTTCTTCATCTAAGTGCTTTTTCCTGGAAAACATTGGCCCAGTGTGCTCCGCCTCTGGCTGTTTTGAGTGAGGGACGTGACATTTTGGGAAAGGACATGGTTTACACGGGCAGCTTGGCGGCTGTGGAGATGAAAGGAATGAAATCCTGTAGTGGGCGGGTGACCCCTTCCCGGGGACCGGGGCCTATTCAGCGCTGCAGAGCTGTCACCAGCTTTTTTGGGGGAACTGATTTGGAACATAACAGACTGGCTTTTCCGCTGAGTGTGGCTGGAGCCACATGATGTGCAAGTCACAGCGTTAGACCAGTGGGGAAGGCGAGAGGGGCCAGCTGTACTGGGGGAGGTTACCGTATTCTTCAGCTCATATCACACCAGCACTGTGAAAGAGACCCGAGTTTAAGATAGTGGTGGGGATGTCCCGGTCAAGTGACCTTGGGCCAGGGTAAGGGCTTTACACCTTCTGGAAAGCCTGCCTGTGAGCTCCTCGGCCCCAGGCACCGAGGGGAGTGGGCACGGCACTCTTGGGTCAGGCTGGTCCCTGCGCCTCTTTCCTGCCCACTGCTGTCCCACTGCCCGCTCCCGCCTCTGGCAGCCGCCGCTGCAGGTGGTCGACACACGCTCTTCTGTGCTGTGAAATAACGCTGGGCAGTATGCAAATCTGATTTCATTTTTGGTTTTATTTGAAAAACAGACACATACAGAGATCTTCCTTGCACTGATTCACTTCCCAGTTGCTGACCCAGTCAGGGCAGAAGCCGGGAGTTGCACCTTCGTCTCCTCCATGGTGTCAGCAACCCACAGCCTTCAGTCCTCCCGTGTTGCCCCCGAGGCTCATGTTAGCAGGAAGCTGGGACCGGGTGCAGAGCTGGCCCTTGACCCAGACCCCCAGGGATGGCAGTATCCCAGGCTGTCTGGCCTGCCTGAGCTGCTGTGGGCACTGCCTGTCTTAATATGAAATGTTGTAGTTCCATGATTACTTCTGGCCTTGAATGATCTTATTTATTTAATTTTTTTTACCTCTTAATGGTATTTTTTTAAATGTAAGATTGATTCATGTGAAAGGCAGTTACAGAGAGAGAAGGAAACCTCTCCATCTGCTGGCTTACTCCTCCGAATGGTTGGCCCAGACAGAAGCCAGGAGCCACGAGCTTTCTCAGGGTCACCCACAGGGGTCCCGGGGTCCAAGGACTTGGGCTATCCCGTGCTGCTTTCCTGGCATGTAAGCGAGCTGGATGGAAAGTGGAGTGGCCAGAACTCAAACCAGCACCTGTGTGGGATGCTGGTGCCACAGGTAGTGCTTCACCAGGTAGGCCACAGGGTCATCTAGTAGCATTTCCCTCTGCCCACTTGGCCTGCCCGCTCTACAGCCTGCCCTGTTCAGTCACCTTGCTTTCTCTGGACACTTCCTCACGCCAGCAGGGACCGGGCACACCCATGCAGGGGGAGAGGGTGTGGTCCGTGGCACTGCAGAGGTCAGTAATTCACTTGGTCTGGGCTTGGCACAGCGATCACAGTTGGGACTCGAAGTTCAGAGCATCCATAGCAGTTTCATTTTGAAGTTGACCATCTGGTTGGGCCCCACCCCGTGCTGGAGAGAGCTTGTCAAGTGCTTCCTTCAGGCTGTGGCTTCCCACTTCTAGAGGAGCGGAATCCTCCCCGGAGGCACAGGAGTGAGCCTTGCCCGCGTGATCAGCCTCTGCATCCTGACTGTGCTGGCTGCCTTTGGCCCCACAAGCTGTACCTTCCACACCACTCAGGCCCCAAGCCCTGGGAAGGGCTGGCCAGCCCCTCCACAGCCCGAGTCCGTTCCTTCTAAATCCTCTGCGTGGCTCAGTCTGCCTAGTGTCCTCTCCCAGTGAGGATAATCAGATGAGAGCTGGCCTGCCTCTGGTCCTCCCACCAGACCGCCCCGAGGGCAGGTGCTGCGCCGTTTCGCTGCCTGCATTTCCCGTGTCTGGTACCACGCTTGGAGCACAAAAGTGGCTCCCTAGGCCCTGGAGTGGATGCTATGGTCCAGTGGAGACCTCGGCAGCACGCCAGCGTTCAGGGCAACCCAAAGGCTGCCCTCTGCACGTGCATGCCCAGCGGGAGGTGGCACCACCCGTGAGAACAGCAGGGCCTCAGCTGAAGGACGTGTGACTCCCAGGGAGGGAGAAGGGGGCGGCCTGTGTCGGAGATGCACCGACTTCATCCTGATACCTGAGGATGAACTCTGGGTACTTTTAAGAGTGTCTCATTACAACAAAATGAGGAAATCCAATTAGCAACAAAACCACTTTGGAAGACAGGCCCCATGCTGCCTCAGCCCCCAGCCTTGTTCTTCCAGTTGTTTCTTTCTCTTGCAGAGAACAGTTGCGCACACCTTGCTTTGCCTGTTTCCAAAGCACAGCTGCATCAGTATCTTCAATGTGCCACTTACACAGTCTGCGCCATCCGACCCAGATGAAGCAGACCTTTGTGAATGACCTGCCGCATGACTATGGGTGCAAAGACTGAGGCTCCTCATTCTCCACCTCTTCCTGGGGGGCTGCAGCTACCTCCCTCAGAGCCCCCGCCCCCGGGCCCGTCCAGCTCAGCTTCCTCCTGCTCTCCAATGGCCTCACCCACTGCAGCCCTCTTAGCCTCCCAGCAGAGAGACAGGGCGTTGCTGACTCCTGTGGAAGGGGCTGCACTCAGGCC
Organism: Ochotona princeps; assembly: GCF_030435755.1. NCBI lineage: Eukaryota > Metazoa > Chordata > Mammalia > Lagomorpha > Ochotonidae > Ochotona > Ochotona princeps. Next base: position 17,153,462 of record NC_080834.1, on the reverse strand, counting down.
ACCCCTAAGGGATCGTGAAGGTCAGACCAGGCCTTTCCAGGGCAGGAAGCCTGCCGGCAGGTGGGAGCACTGCCTTCTCTGGGTATTTGTTATTTGGGACTGCCATTGTGGCTCGGGGTGGCTAAACATAGGCCCACCAGGTCTGTTCGCCATGGGCCGGCAGTAAGGACGCCGAGGCTGGGGGTGCTGCCGGCCACTGCCATGCATCTGTGAGTGCTTCAGGAGCAAACCCAATAAGGATTGATGGAGTCCATGATGTTCTTCCCTGGCCTGGAGCGTGGGCCAGCCTCTGGTTTCAGCTCGGCTCTTCCCCTCCCTCGTGTCTCCAAACTCACAGTAAATCCAGGCACTGTCCTGAGCCTCTCGCTGCCTTACCCTGCCCGGACAACATCTCCTAGTTGCTTTAAGAGACTTCCCCAGGCTTGAGAGTCAAGTTCCAAGCTCAGCGCTGCTTACCCCAACCCCTTTTCCACCGCTTCCCCATCCGGGGATGCTGGCTGCTCCAGTCCACTCCTCTCCCCTGCCTGGTTAACACTGACGCCTCCCTTAGTGCAGGCCTCACCTGCTCAGCAGTTCCAGCACGGCCTGGGACACCTACACCTCAGACCCACTCACTGAAGTGCAGGCTTGGCTTCTGATCAACTTCCTGCTAATGTGCCTTAGGAAGCAGTAGGTGATGCTTGGGTCCGTGACACCTGCGTGGACCAGATGGCTCTGGACTGAATTTTAGCTTAGCCATGCCCATTGTGGGCATCTGAGGAATTGCCAAGTAATGCCCCAACTATCTTGAGGCATTGCTATAGAATTCCCAAACTGGGTCCATTCGCCTGACTTACTGACATCGAGGTGGCAGCAGAAAGTGGGTATTGCAACGCTCAGAGCAAGGTAGCTGAATTGCTGGGCCTCCCAGGTACTTAGGAGGTAAGGCTCTTACATATTGAAACAGGAGCTGAACGGGGCATCACCAAGTTCCTGATGATGTGCTATTTAGGGTATCCATGACGGCCAGTCATGCTCCTTGGCTTGGTTACATGAAGGGGCAGTTACATTCTGCCCAGACCTGGAATTCCCCTACCTGAACCACCCCCTCCCCCAAACACTGGCCATCAGGGTCCCCATCTGCTGGAGAAGCAAACGCTTCCTTGTGACTAGGACCTTGTAAGTCGGTGAACTTGTCTGACAAAGGGCAAGCAAGACACCGGACCCTGCTTCCACAGGACAGAGGTTCAGCTTCAGAATCAACAGAGAAAGATCTCTGTGTTCCTGCCTTTCAAATAAAATGTAAACGTTACTTTCTAAAAATGTTTTAGATGCAATAAAACAAGCCTTCTTGATCTCAGCCACATCACGGCCTGTCCACCTGCCTCAGTCCGGCCCAGCACCGATAGTAGGTGCTGTGTGCTCGTCCCGCTGTGCTGAAGATGAGCACGCAGTGTGCGGGGGCGCCCTTGGGGACCCGGCTCCATGCCGATTCTCCACAGGGGCCAAGACCACAAAGTTCAGTGCTCTGGCCTGCAGCTTCCCGGCATTTTACAGAATTTGTAATAGGAGTGGATGATATCTGGCCTAATTAAAATAGGATGACCCTGTCTGGTTACTGTGGTTCCTGCACTAAAATTCAAAGGAAACAGATGTTTCCGGAGTTTAATCAAGATTACACGAAATAAACTTCAGCTCCATAAACAGTAGAAGTGCTCCCTTCTTCAAAAATACTTTTTATCACATGACCGTTTTTCTTTCAACAAAAAGGTTGATGGCAGACAACAGTTCTTCCAAACTGTTTCAGCTGCTCCGATAAGCATGTACATACAGTAACAGCATGCATTTGAAATGGGTTCAATCAAAAGTTGGAAAAGGTGACCTGTGAGCATCAAGGGTCTGAAGGTATGCGTGCCTGAGAAAAGCATACAGGAGACCAGTCTGGGAGAGCTGCTCCCTCACTGGGGGCGGGGTAGGGTGGGGGGCCATCCTGACCCCAGTGCAGTGATGTCCACCTGCTGAGTGCTGGTAGCTCCCTGCGCCTGTGTGGCTGGGCCAGACCCCAGGCGGGTGTGGCTGCATTCCTCTGCCGCTGGAGTTGAGCATGGGGAGATGAGCGCCCTCCAGGTCCCTGCACACACAGGTCTCGTGTAGCACACATTTTCCAGCTTTGAACAGAAATGATTCTTTTTCAGCCTCCTACTTTGTGAAGAGGTGTGAAACTCACAGGAACTCTGGAATTAAGACTCGGATTGGAAACCCTTTTTTCTTAAATGCCATACGTTCTACCCAGGGATACATGGCAGCAGTGACGGATTCAAACCCTGTAATTCCAAGACTATGATGCTTGGCTGTGGAGTTATTGGGGAGCATCCACTTTGCTAATAAGGTCCACTGTTTCCTTTTCAGGTGAACCCAGAGAAGGGCTGTAAGGTGGAGCTGGTGTTCAGCACAGAGCGCTACAATCCGCAGGTGAGCACCTGCCAGCCGGGCAGCCCGTCGGTGTGCGTGTCTGTGTGTGTGCGCGCGTGCGCGTAATCTTCAGTGATGTGGATGTTGCCTTGCTTTGTTCTCTAGTTTTTCTTTTCCTAATTTTAAATCTTTATTTGAAACACTAACTTCTAGGGAGAGGAGGAGATAGGCGGTAGCTTCCATCTGCTGGTTCACTCCCAAAAGGCCACGACTGGGCCACTCTCCAGCCAGGAGCCTGGAACCTTCTCTGGGTCTCCCAAGTGGGTACAGTGGTTCAAAGACTTGGGCCATCTTCTGTTGCTTTCTCGGGCTTTTAGCAGAGAGCTGGATCAGAACTGGAGCAGCCGCGACTCAAATGTGTCTGTGAGGAGTTGCTGGCACCACAGGTGCAGACTCAGCCTTGTACTCCCTGGTGCCCACCTCTGCTTTGTAATTCCAGAAAACAAAGAGGTCAAGATTTAATGTCCAACCTCATGGCCTTAGGCAGGGTTGCACTTAAAATGGTCCACACCACCAGGCACCTGGAAAAGAAGTTCCCAGCTCCAGTTGGTATCCACTTAGCACCACAGTCCTTAGCATGCCTCAGTCCCAGATGCCAAGGACCAGCTTCTGGTCGCCAGCCATGGTGCCATGGGGGCGAGCAGGCTGGCATAGCAGGAGGTCGGGCCACAAGCCTCTGCACTTCTCACCACGGAGGTCATGTCACATCGTGCCAAGCTTCCTTTTCCCTGTTCTTGAGAAGAAAGTAAATAAACCCGTGTGGACACTAGAGCCAGGTGGACTTCAATGTGCTGACCAAGCTGGAGGCAGCAAGCAGGGCACGGGGAAGGGGGAGAGAAACGGCCCATGTTTTCCAAGTTGTGCACACTCGGAGCAGCCAGGGTGAGCAGGCAGCACCTGGCAGCCAAGTGTCTCTGTGTGGCAGAGCTTCGGAGCTGCAAGTGCAAGTCCCCCAGCCCGGTGCCTCTGAGTGGCCGTTCAAAACTGAGTCTTGGTAGCAGCAAGGGACCCTGGTTTGTTTGCTAACCTCGGAGCTTAGGCTTTCATGGAGCACAAGGAAGAGGCCTCTGCTTTGCAGTGTAGGTGAAAGCTGATGGGAGCCGGGCACGAGCCCCTGGTGACGGCTCTCTGGAGTTGATCCTGTAGCTGTCGAGGCATGGCTGGCTCCCTGGCAGGAGGAGCAGGCTCTTTCACCTTGGGCCAGCTGCTGTGATCCGTGCAGGTGTTTGGGGGGAAAGAAAGAGAAGGGAAACAAACAAACAACTTGGTTCTTTCTCACTCTTAGAAATGGCTTCCATGTCAGAGGTGGGGACAGGACTGTCCCCGCTGCACCTTTGCCATGCCCTTTCCTGCACCTTTCTGGCATGAGGAACATGGATTCCTCATCTGAATGCGCCACTGGCCCCTCCACCCTCCCTCCCACTGGGAAGCCTAGTTGAGGTTACTGATGGTTTTATGTGGGATGCCACCCAGCTGAACCGCTAGCCAAAGTGAAAGATGGTCGCCTCAACTGTTCCATTGATCGCCTTGTAACAGAAACTCCGAGGGGTCCATGGATGGTCAGAGAAGGCCTTGACGAGGGACCCGTGACCTCTCTCCAAACTGAGCCTACTGCTGATGGCATGGGGGGAAGTGGGTCGTTCCTGGGACCAGAATTCCTGGTATTCCTTGTGGGGTTGAAGAATCTGACCTACACAGGTGACATGCTGTCCCAGAAATGAGTCCAGCTGAGGCTGCAGACAGCGTCTCTGGACTGGAAAATAAGTGATGCTCAAACGGCCAGTCCACCTGCCTTGGAATACGAATGCAGATTCCTCAGGGACAGAGTTCTGTGTGATCTGCACCTCAGCAGACAGGACTTGGTTCAGGGAGGCTGGGGTTTGGCGTCGGAGGCGAGTTGCAGTGCTAGTTTGCCACTTACAAGCTCTGACACAGTACATTGCCTTGTAAACTTCAATGTTACTTTTTTAAAAAAAGGTTTGTTCTTACTCAAAAGGTAGCTATGACAGAGAGACAGAGGAGGTTTTCCATCTGCTGGCTCACTCCCCAAAAGGCCACAGAGACCAGAACTGGGCTGATCTGAAGCCAGGAGCTTCTTCCAGGTCTCACACGGATACATGGGCCCAAGGACTTGAGTGTTCTGCTTCTTTCCCAGTCCGTAAACAGAAAGTTGGGCAGGAAGTAGAGCAGCCAAGGCACAAACCAGCACCCACATTGGATGCCAGCACCAGCAGGCATAAGATTAGCTTGCTATACCACTGTGCTACCCCCAACTTCAGAATCTTAATCTTCAAAAATTACAATGAGAGGGCCTGGCATGAAGGTTCAGTGACTAAATCTGTGCCTCGCACATGCCAAGATCCCATATCGGCACCAGTTTGTCCTGGCTGCTCCTAGCTCCCTGCTTGTGTCCTGAGAAAGCAGAGGACAGCCCTTAGCACCCTGCACCTGCTTGGGAGAGCCAGAAGAAGCTCCTGATCAATTCAATTCCAGTCGTTGCAGGCACGTGGGGAGTGAACCAGTGGACGGAAGATCTTTGTCTCTCCTTCCCTCTGTAAACCTGCCTTTCCAATAAAAATAAGTCTTAAAAAAAATTACAGACGAATCATGTGACGGCGCGTTTCTGGGGCACCTGCCTTGGAGCTCTGCCTGAAGTGACAGTGGAGAGAACCGGGGGGCCCTGAAGCTGAGGGGTTCGTCATGGCAGATGACCTAAAGTGATTCCTGTATAAAAAGTTACCAAGTGTTGAAGGGCTCCATGCTATTGTTGTATCAGATAGATGGAATCCCTGTTATTAAAGTGGCCAATGACAATGCTCCAGGGCATGCCTTGAGGCCTGGCTTTCTGTCCACTTTTGCCCTGGCGACAGACCAAGGCAGCAAACTGGGACTTTCATCTGTTACTGTAACACCTACCAGGTTGTGCAGTTCAATCGACTGCCTTTGAGTTTCATAGCCAGCAGCAATGCCAATACAGGTCTAACTGTCAGCCTAGAAAAGGAACTTGCTCCATCATTTGAAGAATTGATAAAAGTTGTGGAAGTATCTTAATTTGACAGTCATTTTGATGTGTACCTTGTCTTCGCTGTAACAATACAATATCAAGCCAGCAATCTTCAAGACTACAATAATGCTTTTCTCTATGTACTCAAGCAAGGGCCCCATTTCCCACCTTATGCTAGAGAAAGAGCCCATAGATTTAAGTTATGGACAGGTCAGTTATATTTCCTTCTGCAGGGTCTGAGTGGTTGAAATCCGGGGATACCACAAAAATGGGTCGGTTGTCATGGCTGCCATGGAGTTAGTCCAGTCACCAGATGCAGGTGAGATTCTCAGTGGGTCAGAATCAAAATGGTACCTCGATCCACCTGAGCCATCCGGGGTCCGTTGTACAATATGCCCAGGCCTGCAGAATGAAGCAGACCCTTTTTATTGTGATAACGGGGACCTATTTTTCTTCAGATTATGTTTCATTTCTTTACATTGAAAATGAGAAAGATAAAGTGGCTTAGTAAAATCAAACCAGTGCAATCACTAACTTTTCCTTTGTAAATGTTATTTTGCAATACAGATGAATATTACTAATCGATATGATTCTTTTCAGAGCGTGCTGTTCTTTAATGAAAGTGAAAATTATTGCTATTTTTTCCCAACTTTGCTTTCTATAACCAATCAATGTTTTAATGTTTATGTGTTCTTTATGTAAGATACAAACATGATTTATTATTGAATTCTATTGCCAATATCATATGCATGTAAACCCAATAGTATGAGTACATTTTTTCATATACAAGTATAAATAAAATAGTATTTTTTAAAAAAAATTACAGAACCATTTCACAAGGCAGCATGAAGATGTGCCAGTTTTATTACATTTTTCTGTTTCCAATACAGCTAGGGGTGTGAGCCACAGACATCAGTGATAGTAATTTCAAAATTTTCATTTCAGGACGGGGAGGAACGTCTGGGGAAATGTTCCGCTCGAGTGTTTTTCAAGAATCAGAAACCCAGACCAGCCATTAATGTAACCTGCATTAGGCTCACTGAAAAAAAGACAAGACAACAAGAGGATTACCTGCTTTACAAGCAAATGAAGCAGCTTAAAAACCCCTTGGACGCGGTCAGCATTCCTGGTAGGAGTTGTCTACAATTACTGTCTGCACCATGGTACTTGGTCTCCCTCCGAGGTGGCACTCAGTCCAGGCCAAGCGTGCGTCTCAGTGCCTGTCCTGCAGCTCGAGCACACCAGTCCCCCACCTGGCACTGCCCAAGGCCCAGAGGGCGGGCACGCAAGCACTGTCTGCAAGTGGGCAAAGGGTGCTCACAGCAGGACATGTGCAATGTTGAGTCTGAATCTAACCAGAAGTGGCATTTCAGAGGTTTCTGTTGGGGGGGGATTGCCTTCCAATGCCTCCCCACTGCCCTCCCAGCCTGGTGGCTCGGCGCTCTGCCGCAGTGGGCGTCCTGTTTACCTCATCCCAGGCCAGGGGCTAATAGGTAGCAGCGCTGCCTCGGAGGGACGTGGTGCCCTCTGAAGTGACTCAGCTGAAGTGAAGCTCATTTGCTCAGGCGGGCACTCAGGGCGTGTGGGCAGCAGCAGAGACGCAGCACTTACTGGCAAATTCAATTGCCCAACCCACAGCAGCTATCTTGGGAACAGGCACTTGAGCATTACGCCTGACATCTGCCACAGCCCGCTGGCCCCACCGTTCACTGGGATTCAGCCAGGCACCTCGACAGACTTGTTGCTGGAGAGGCCCTGGCTGTCCGTTCCTGAGCCCTCCTGCGCCTGCCCATTTACCGAGACTGGGTGTTCTGGAGGGCCAGGAGAGGAACACTGCTCCACATGTGCTCGACGGCTCTCTCAGCATAGTTCTCGGCTCACCCGTGTGCTCTGCCCAGGAATCACGAGCAGGGTTGTTACGGCAGGGTTTGTTCAGCCGCCGGTAGAAGCGCTTCCTTTCTTCAACCCAGAGCACACCTGGCTGACTCGGCGTCCTGCCTCGGGCCTCAGCTCACTTCTGCTCACATCTGCTGTGGCAGCTGTGGCAGCTGCTTCCCCCTCCGTCCCCCTCAGTTCTCTCCTTGATTCTAGGTGCTCTGGCTCCTTCCCTGTCCTCAGCTGTCAGAGCAAGCTGCTTGTCCTGCCCCACAGTCAAGGTCAGGACTCTGAACCAGCCGCTCCATGGAGTCATCCCCACGCCTCCTCCTTTTTCTGTCCATTCCCCGTAACACTGCCTGCTTGACTTCCGAGCTGTGCACGCACTGCAGGTGCTGTGTCTTGGGCCATCAGGGACGAGCTCAACCACCAAGCCCTACGGTCTTTCTTGCTCCTTAGCCTTCTCTGTATCTGGCGTCATCTATCCCCATGGTTTCCTGACACTGTATTTAACAGACAAAGTCAAACTTGTTCACCTTAGTGTGGCCAAACTGTGGAAACCTTTAGGTTTAACAGCATTACTCTGTTCCTAGAGTTTGGCTGGAAACTGCCCTAAGAGGCTTGTTATTCCTCTCTATTGTGCTACTGGTCTTAACAGACAGCGTATCTTGAGCAGATGGTATAAAATAGCTCATGAACAATTCATAGAAATTACTTCTAAAATTTGAGTTCCTAAAAGTTAGGAAATGTAATTTACTGATCAACATCTACCTTCAGTAATGTCCAACATTAAGTAGGTTTCAAAAGACATGTGCTGAATTAAGATTTCAGGTCCAAAAACAATGTCACAGAACCGACCTGCTCAGTGTTCAGAACCAGGGTGAGATGCTAACACAGCGATGCGCTCTGGCGGCTGTGATGAGACAAGGGAGAGGATCAAGGCGCCGCCTGGAGACCAAGGTCGTGAGGTGCCGCGGGAAAGGTCACTGCCCGGCCTTTCAACAGCTAACGGGAGCTGCAGACTCAGTGCCGCGGGAGCAGTGAGCACGGCGACCCGCTCGAATCACGCACGTCTGCTTCCAGCTCTCGGGAGAGGGGTCAAGTTTAAACTCTGACTCAAACTTCTGACCTTTTGTCCTTCAAAAATGCCTTCATACTAACGTGCCTTTTTCCTTCCCCTCAGACAGTCATGGAAACATCGACCCTTCCCTGAGACCCATGTGGGACCTGGCTTTTCTTGGCAGCTCGTATGTGATGTGGGAAAAGACAACTCAGTCCTCACACTACAACCTCGCACAGCTCAGCGCTGTGAAGCAGTGGGTAAGAAAACGGAAAATTAGCTCGGGCAAAGAGATAAACAATGCAGCATCCTTTAGCTGAACTGACGTGGATTTCTGATTTCATGGCAACAGTCCTAATCGCATTTCATTCAGTCAACAAACATCTGGGTGCCTGCCAAGGGCCAGGCGTTGCTTTAGGAACTGAGGGTAACGATGAATGGAAAGCCCTCACTATTACCTGTAGTAAGAAATAAGAACACAGTGAACACAATCAAATGGTGGCAGGTGACACGGTGGAAAATGAGGGGGGGAATGGAGATGCGGGGTGTGGGCAGAACGGTTACTGCTGCAGTGTGGTAAGGCTACCGTGGACGGCAGTGACAGTGCAGCCAAGGGAAGGGACAGCGGGCCCTGCCCCCATAAGGGACGAGAAGCTTGGGTAGAAGAAACTGGGCAGCAGTGAGGCCGGTACAGTGAGCAAGGGAGGGTGCCAGGAGGGTGCCAGGAGGGAAGAACAAACGGGGTGCACGTGGAGAGGGGAGTCCACGTGAGGCCTCGCAGGCCAACAGGACTGTCCTGTCTCTCACTCTTCCGTCAGTAGAAGGTTTTTAGCAAAGGAGTGGCACCATCTGGCTTAGAATCGTATCATCTTGGCATCCATGTATAAAACAGACCAAAGGGTGACCAATGCTGGCAAGCGATGAGTACAGCATTGCGGAAATCCAGGCAGGGCCATGTGGGTGGCAAGGCAGGCAGGGAGAACCGCTTGGATTCTGGTAGATGGCATTACTTACTCCTGGGTCAGGTCCTAAGATTTCGGCCTGAATAACTGGAAGGACAGTTACTAGTTGCTGCCTGGGAAAGACTTTAGGAGGGACAGACTTGAGACAGAGTTAACCAAACAATTGGTTTGGTCTTCCGGACCTCTGGAGAGGCCTGGGCTGGAGTTATCACCATATGAATGGTAGTTAAAGCTACGTGAGAAAGGAACGCTAGAATATTTCTGTGTGGAGGCTGGAGATGGGGCAGCAAAGTACTTCAAAGACGAACTGAGATGAAGTCTGAGAACTGATTTGATTCAGCAGCTGGAAGTCAACAAACACCAAATCCTGCAGGCACTAGGCTTAGAGAGGATGCGAGCAGTGGATACTCCATTTCTTTCAGAGCCTAGCTACAAAGGACGGGAAAGAAAGTGACCTTGGCTGAAGCACAGGTGGGCAGGCACTGAAAGATGCATTTTTGCTTTTAAGTTAGCAGACGTAACAGCAAACTTATAGTCCATTGAGAAGGACCCAGAGGCGAGCGAGGTAGGGATTCCCATTGGAAGTTGGAGTTGAGATCTTTGAGGAGGCAAGACAGGCTCTGGTTATTCCACAGAGGGTTCCCTGGGAGGCCAGCCCGGGCCAGCAGCCCGATCTCTGGTAGAAGGGCACATGTCACGGAGAAGCCTGGGGAAGGCCCGGCTGTCCCATGCCGCCTCAGAGGCAGCAGCAGGTCATCAGCCCACAGTGAGGAGGAGGGGGCAGCGCTGGTAGCAGGGTGGGGAGTGCCAGGCAGTCCCATGGGCCCCATCGGGCTTTATAGGCATCGATTCAGAGGACCACTCTCCCTGCTGTGTAGATATGGGCACCACGTAGGTGATGTAAAGAGACAGTCCAACATCAGAGCTGACCCAGGTGGACACACGGCAGAGCGGGAGTGCCTTCCCCTGACCCAATGGCTCATACGACATAGTGCAGTGAACACACCGTCCTCTGGCCTAATGCTTCAAACAGTGTGGTGGGAAGGGACTGGGGACGCTCAGAGATAAAAGAACTTGGGCTAGGTCCTTCCAGCTAGCAGTTGGGTTTGCGCTGGTGCTGGATTTGGGATGATCTGAGCTGGAGCTTGGGAGGAGTGGAGAGAGCTCGGGCTGCTGGCTGGACTCTGCAGATGGTGGGTTATGTGCAACTGCCAGTGTGGGCAGGGCAGGGAAATGGAGGTCTGCTGTTGTCACGCAGGTGAGAGGCCCAAAAAGAGCTAAGGCTTTTTATCCTTATTCCATCAAGTGAAGAGCTGGATTTAGTCAGGGTTGCAATTTTGTCAGGCAGTATAATGGGGAAAGAGATGATTTTACTGACCTCAGAAATGCCAACTGCATTTGGAGCCAACTGCAAGAGTCCTTCCTCAACATTCCCTCCTTCACATTCCCCCCGCACGGCACTCAGGATGGATCATCGGGCTGGCACAGGGTCTGACCCATGCTGGTCGCCACCGTCAATGTCATAGTTCAGCATAGCTTCCCATCAAGAAGAAACCTTTGTTCTCCCTTCTAGAGCACTCAATAGAAATCAGTCTAGGTGATGGCTGCATGCATGTTCCAGAACTGGTTCTGTTGCTAATACAGCTGTCTCTCCCAGCACCACGAACACATCAACAAGGGGTATTTACATAACCAAGAAGTTGGGGGGAACATATGTTGAGAGTGTAGAGGCTGGTCCAGGTAATTGACAACTGTAATGACAGGAGAGGGAGAGTCGGTGGGAACAGAGCAGTACACTCATCAGGGAAAAGGGATCAGGACCTGTTTTCCTTTAACCTGCTTCCTTTGGTATCTGAATAAGGTATGTTACCAGATCGCGCCAGGTCGCACCCCCAGGCTCAGCAGGAACGGGGGCACAGTTCCCACTTCAGCTGGTCACTGACAGCCGTTATGTCTGTTGCTCTCTCCCAACCAGCCTGCAAGCAGCAAAGGAAGGATTTCAGTGTGACAGTCAAAAAGGCACAGGCAGAAAGGTCTGTAATTAGAGGAGTTTAAGGTTTAACTTCTCTGTGGAACTTAGATAAATAATGATCAACACAAACGACTTAGTCCTCATTTAATAGGCTCTGAGGATGAACAAACTAGCAGAATCCATTGAAATTCACTTGGAATGCATCTGAACCACTGGAACCAATGAGGAGATTTGGTTTTGTGGCTTGATATGCAATTTCAACTTAGGGTTCTCATAAGGAAAAGTTCAGTTATGTCCATATCCACAAAGTTTTTTAAATTCTGCTCTTCAGTGGCCACTAATAAGTCCTACCACCATTTAGAATAGCACAGCCAATAAGCAAAGAAGTGGCTTTTAAACAGTTTGACTAAGAGCCACAGGCATAAATGCAACAGGGCAGCAGTGGAGAGGGGACTGCAGATGCTTGTGGCCTAACAGGAGTGCAAGGGTTACCGTTTCCCCAAAAACTTCCTGGGGGGGATCCCCAAATGAACAAGACCTGCGGAGGGTGGGCAGTCACCAGTGCCTCACCAGCACACCGAGCTCCTGCAGCCATACCATGTGGACCGCACAGAGGACAAGGGACATAAGCCAGGTTGGGAGAAAGCGGGAGAGAACCTCCCCTACACCTTCTCCTGGAATAGAAGGTAGAAAAAACCTTAGTGTCGTTCCAACTGTTGTCAGACCAGATTCTGTAGACACCCAAACCACCTAACCAGCAGCACACCATTATCCACTCGCTCAAGGCCTTATCCTAACCAGAGGCTTCCATTAGCCAGAGGTACATTACTTATGCTATCAATTCTAAGAAATCTTCTGGTATAGCTAATATTAATAATTTAAGCCTACTTATTCTCGATTAAAGCCATATTGGTCCTGCTAAGAATTCTGTGGGGGCGTTAGGAGGAACACTGTGGGGGAGATGAGGCGACAGGCAGGTAAGGCCCCAGTAAGTGGACGGGAACAAACAACCCCTTCTGTCTGCAGGAAGGTTGAGATGCTGCGTTACCCGGCAGGGAATGTCAGCGTGAATCAGCAGCTTGGAATGCGAGATCTGACATTTATGATGATTTGAATATAAGCCAAATAGATTGATTTATGAATACTAAAAATAATGACTTCCTGGCAGAGCCTGCTTTGGGATACTTCGCCAGGCCAGGGTGGGTGGCAGCCTCATGTACAGTTCCGTCACGAGCGTGCTTTTTGGTTTGGCCTAAGGACACTTCTCCTCGGAGGAGGAAGAACTAACAGAAACAGGAGGATGTTACAAGAACTGTTGAGGAAAGGCAAAGTTTTCGTGTTAAAACACTCAGCAATTGAACTGGACCTGGAATCCTACCATTTGTTTCAAACCTTTTCTCCCTGGAAGCTGGAGAGCATTGATTTCCTTCAGAAATGCTTGTTTTAAAAACACAAAGGGCTGGGCACTGGACAGTGGACTAAGTGACCACCTGGGAGGCCTGCATCCCATATTGTACCTGACGACTAACACTTCCCGTCCTAAGCACTCGGCTTCTGCCACCCATGGGGCAGATCAGGGTTGAGTTCCTGGCCCAGCCTGGCTGTTGTGGGCAATGACAGAGGACCTGTCATTCACTCTTCCAAATAAAGGCATATATACCAAATAAGAAGGCTTCATCCTATGAAAATTTAGGTAAAATAAGAATTTCACAAATATACAGGGTAAACATGCTTGAGCAGCAACACGAGGCCCAAGATAACCATACCACACAACAGCCACACAGCGTGGACCATCCGGGGGCAAGCTGATCAAACAGGGTTAGCCAAAGCTAACCAACCCCCAGCCAGCAATGCCAGATACTCAAAACCCTTATGTAACATGGCACAGCATCCACATTTAATTCATGCATATCCTCTGTTAATCACATCTGGGTTCATTAAAATACCTAATACAGCATCACTGCTATGTAAGCAGTTGGTCCAGTGAGGAACAGCAAGTCTTGCATGTCAAGTACAGGGCCAGATTTCTTTGCAAATACACCTACTTAAATCTACAGAGTTAGAACTCACGATCTGTAAGGCCAACTGTGATTGGACTTCTGCACTCTGTCCTATGAGAAAGTTCCTGTAAACTGACGTCAGAGCCTGGACCTTGGGCAATGGCTTGGAATGCTCTTAGGAAGCTGCAGACGGCTAAGAAACCTACTCAATGAGCAAAGAGGCTGCCACAAAACCTCAATTTCTGATTAATCCAGTCCTGTTCTTTGTCTCTCCCATCTCCCACACTCTCACCTACAGCAAATTTCATGCTTTAGGCCTCTTAACATTCCTTTTGTTTAGTAGCAGACAAAGTATCCTTGCCCTCCACAAAAGGAAGGGGATGAGGTACTCACTAATAAAGTCCTTGAACTCCAGCAGGTGAAGGGCTGAGGGTGCTGCTTCCTACGGCCTGGCTGGAGTCGGGAGAGCTGTTCACCTCGAGTCCTCTCCTGTAAAACCAGGCTCACAAGAATGTGTGTGAAGCACCCGCCGCAGAAGCTGGCCCGGTGTAGGCACTCTGGAAATGCCGACTGCCCCTGGTCTTATTGCCTGTTCTACTTAGGTGAACAGACTGAGGATACACACACAGTCTGAATCCCTGAAACAGTCTACCATTCCCTGCCTCTGCCTCCATCACAAGTTGTAAGCACTCAAGAGGAAACGCAGCATTTAACCCGACTTGCAGGTAACTCCGTGATGAAATGGGGGACAGAGCATGTCTTCCACACCTTGACGTAAGACAACCACCAAAGTGAAGCCGAAAACTAAACAGAAGCACAAGATGCAAAACAAGAATGTCCAGATTCTAACAAATCTACCCTCCTTGTTTTCCTTCCTCTAGAAAACAAATGACGGTGCGATTGATTTTGATTACACTGTCCTACTTCACGAATTCTCGACGCAGGTAAAATGCAAGATTTTATGTACAACCTTGTAGCCACAGATTCTTGCACTTTATAACTCTTCATCCTTATTTCCTAGGAGATCATCCCGTGTCATATTCACTTGGTCTGGTCCCCTGGGAAACCACTCAGAGTGAAGTACAACTGTCAAGAACTCCAGCTACCAGAAGGGTCTGGAGCTGAAGAAGGATCGGCCGGGGCACCAACACAGCTCAGCAGCTTCTAAAACGCAAACTAGGATCTGCTCTTAGACTCTAGAAAATTCCGCAAGCCCCACTGTAATTCTAGTGCAAGAGCCAAAGTAAAGGCATTGCAGTAAATTGAGACGGCCAGTGATTACAAGCAAAAGCTCAAACTGAAACCTGTTGGGGTCTGGTTTAATGGGTCTGCTGTAGTTCTGAGCTCGGGGAGCACGTGCATACTGACCTCTGACCTCTGCACAGTGCTGAGCCGCTGGCAGCAGCTTCCTCCACGTGCAGGCCTGGAGAGCAGCCGGTGGCCGCCCCTGCTGCAGTGAGCTGACTCTGAGCCTGAAATTGCTATCACTTTGAATATAGCTTATAGTGAACTGCTTTGTTACTAAAACGCGTCTATGTAGTATGTAAACAAAGAATACATTTTATCCTTTGTGAAAAAAAAATTTCAGTGAAAGTAAATTGTGGAAAATACCATTTGAAAGGAGTTTTACTATATTTCATACAAGTATTCGTTTATAAGTTGATATCTGCTTTTCAATATATGGTTAAATGTCTGCAGAGCTTTGTACCCATAGGCAAATTGGAATTAAAGCTTACACTGCTTGATTTAAATTTTACAAGTATACGTAATCTAAACAGATAAAGCTATCTGCAAACATGCCTTAAAAGGAATGCTGATAACTGGATACAAAATATTTGTATTAGTGACATAGTACTGGCTTAAGTGACTCGTAAAATCACAGTACTTACCCAAGTCGAATTCAGGAGTTCCCCGTCAAGGCAAGAACAAAGACATCACCTCCTCTCAGAATTATTTACTGGAATGCTCTTCTCAGGGTCTAGAATCCTTGACCAGTTAACTGATCAGCGAGTACCAGCTTTCAACATACCGAAATATGTATTTTAAACTCCATACTGTTTGATAGTTTGTCCAACAGTTTTATGATAGGTTCTTACAAAATAAAAGTAAGGATTTAAGTCTGTATTTTTCTATTTAAAACTCCAACCCTTTGCATTTATCTTCCCAACTTACACTTGCTTCAGTTATTTAAGGGAAACATCAGCTCTCCCACCATGTGATAAGAGAATTCTCTTCTAAAGTGTCAAAAAAAGTGATTTAAGTATGTAACAGTCCAAGAATGAACTCCTCCAGCCAAAGTTTCCCTAAATGATCTGCAAGAAATATCACAGGAACATTACGATGGCATACTCAATGCTCGGCGATATTTACCGACCACTTTAAATACCAGAAAACGGCCTTTTTGGCAAGCCAGCCTTCCAGACTCGGCCTCCTCGACGTCCACAACCTCACATACGCATTTTTCATTAGTCAAATTAGGTACACACATGAAAATTCAAGTGAGGTTTTTGGGCTGGGACACACCAAAGCCAGGAGCCTGAAACTCCACCTGCCTCTCCTCCAGGGTGGCAGCGACCCCAGTCCAGAGCCGTCACTTGCTGCCTTGCCAGGAACAGCAGCAGCGAGCAGGTTGAGGAACCGAGGAGCCAGAGCCTGACTGCCGTTTCAACATGGGGGTGTGGGCGACCCAAGCGGCACTGAGCCATAATGCCAGTCCAGGTCAGCAGCCTGAGGATGCCCTGTAATAGACTTACCTCAGGATAACAGGTTACAAAGGGCCATCCAACACTGAGCTGTAAATATTAAGCCAACAAAATTTCTCACTACGTCAGAACATCTTTTTGAAGGGCCATGGGAAATGCTCCTGGGCTAGAATTATCTTGGGGCGCCCTGACTACCACTTCTTGCACCCAATTCAAATGCAGGCAGGGCTGGGAAGCAGTGCAGTCCTGCCACATGCTGTCACCACTCCACAAGCAACACTGTTTTCAAATCACCAATTACCCTTTACAGAACTACTCTCAAAAATCCTCATTTATGAATAGTCTTGAGTTTTTCCCACACTACAGACACGAGTCCACGGTGTTTACCAACTCTAACTAAATACATGTGTGGGTTCTAAGATGTAATTCTAGCTGCTCCCACTGCATATGAAGTGCTAGTATTGACCAAGTATGGAGGATTTTCTTCTGGCACAATAACTTTATACTAGGAACATTTAACAAATTAAAAACATGTTCAAAATTACCGAATCTTAGGACCAATGTTTCTGCCTGTTCAATGGCTAAGAAGCTGCTAAGCACAATGAAAGCATCTCCTCATAAAGAATAGTTCCAGATGCTGATGAAATGGCAGAGAAACCACTGTTCTAGTATTGCCACCACGACAGTAACAGATGTGTTCATGGGGTATTTGGGGAACAATTACAACTAAAGTATTAATTTAAAAATGGTGAGCGTATGGGCCTGAAAAACTGGCTTTCTCGGCATTTGTCCATTCTGCTACAAAATGGAATTCACAGTACGTAGTCTCCAGGGTTGAAAAACTAAGGAATACACTTAAGTTACTTGGCAGAGAAACTGAAAACATGGAACCAGCAATTAACAAAAGAATCTTTGTGGCAACCTTAAAGTTATAAAACCAAATTTCTAAATCAAGAAACTCACAGGAATTTTAAATCAATCATTTTATTTCTTACCCACCGCAGCTATTTTATTCCCATGATCCAGTAGGAGGAAGGAGTGGAGGTATCTGTAGTAGCAATGATCTGTGCATGAAGCAATTCTGAAAAGCATGGCAGAAATACCCAGGAAAATCCACTTTATACCGGAAACAGAAACTTACGATTTACTGTTTCATAATTCCAAAGAATGTAATACATAAGTATAATCAAATAGAACAGATTCAAATCTAACTAGCAGTAAGTGAATGGAACCGTGCATTAATCCCATGAATTATACTTTATTATAAGGGCTGCAGAAACATTAAGAACAAAAATTAAGAATCAAACATGCAAGAACCCATTTGCTCCCTTCTGTAGGACCACAGAAGTATTCGTATTTACACTCCTAAAACAGAGGCAATTACAAATTTGTGAAAGTCACAAATTGAGGCAACAAGTCACACATAGCCAATTAACAATTCAGTCAATATTTTAGTATCACAATCAAGAATCTGACGATTATTCTGTTTTAAGATTGTATGGACCTTAAAACAGAAAAGCCTGCCCATTAATAAAATCCCAAATGTAATTTACGCATTTCAGCTTCAAGTCTTGAGCAAAGTATTTTTTAAAAATCAAAACTAGAGATATGAGACACAGACCACACACGCACAAGCCAAACTGCTGCCGAATGTGGTCACTGTCGGAACTAGACGGAAGGCAGACGACTGTCGTAAGCACTACCTTCCAGCTTTGCTGTTTGCTGGGAATTCTTACTCTGAAAAACCATTCTAAGCTTAAATATGACATTAGTTTCTTTATACTTTAATATTAAAATACTTGAGTAATCATTTGAGGGTTCTCAATGAAATATAAAACCTTAAAACCAATTAATAGAAATATATATATAATTAACTTTGAATATAACAGAAGTGCCTGAATATAAAATTAAAAGGGCTTCTAAATTGTTTCAGCAGCCTGAATTCATCCCACTGGAATCCTTCACAGTATTTAACCACTGTACACTCAGTTACGTGAGGAGAGTCAGTTCTTGGCCTTTCCTTTTTTTACAGGAAGTTGACCTGTAGCTTCCAAATGCTTGTTGATGATGTCCTCTTGTGTGGACGGCGAGCACGGCTGGTATCTGCTGTACTCCATTGTGTACTCGCCCTTTCCCTACGAGTGAAAAACAAAAGGACATACATACATGCACATGCATGCACACGTGTGTATTTGGTATGGCTGTCAAAGGCATGAGAGTCAGGATTGCACAAGTCTGAACATATGTAAGGCTCTGAAGAGTGTCATGGTGAAGCTGAAACACTGGCTTACCTCCGTGCACGACCTGAGCTCAGTGGAGTAACCAAACATATCATTTAGAGGAACCTGAAAACAAACACAACAGACAGTTGAGTATTGTTTACTAAAAAATATTCAAGAAAAATACAAAGATGTTTTAGTCATGTCAGTCATTTGATTGCTTTAGATTTGGATTTCTATTCACTGCCCTTGGTTTGAAACAATTACAATTAAACATTTTTGTCTTATTCCAACTACAAAGCCCACCTGAAAGTTACTTCATTTCACACTCACAACTAGGATCCACCTCACCAAGTTGCCAAGTGGCCCCCACTGACAGAGAGCCTGTCCCCCATCAGCACTGCTCAGGCCAGCTCAAGCACTCAGAAGTGGCTCTTCCGTGAAGGCGTTCAAGACAGCTTCCTGTGATACCTTCACGTGTAACAGTGGCACCCAGGAGGCCCTTCTGCCATGAGAATTAAGTCCAGAAAGGTACAGAGGCAAGGAAATTAAACACTATCCCAACAGAACATAATGAAGCAGCCATGCAAATGAAACGGAGAAAGATTACATCTAAGAAAATGAAATTCACAAAAGGGCAAGATCTTATTTTTAGTTTATACATTTAAGAGTGGTTCTATCAGCAAATGCCATACACACACACACAACTCTATGTTTGAAAGCCACAAATTCAAAAAGGAATCGTGTCAGTTTGTTCTACAATCTCCAAAATCAAAAGCTAATCCTAATTGCCTTCTGTCATCAATAAAAGATTGCCAATGAGCAATGTACTTACGTCTGCATAGAGTGTAAAGAAGTCCTCAACACCATCCTGCCCCGTGATTACCCCGTGGCGCCGGTTAATTCCTGCAATCACTGGTCCCTGAAACTCATTTGGAGCTACAACTTCCACAGACATAATAGGTTCAAGAACACATAATGTTGCATTTGCCAAGGCTGGGTTGAAAAAAACAAAAAAAGTTTATTAGTCTTCAACTCTTCTTTATTAAGATATAAAAAGGGAGGTCGATAGTGTTCTCCCAAAGGCACAAACATGATGAGGTTAAAATATTGATCTGCACTAATTTTCTGGTTAGCATTACAGTCACTCTTAATGGCAATTCCAATAATACAGCATTTAGTTCTACTATTAGTATTGCCATTACCATAATTTTATCCCCAAAACTCAAACAGCAGAAATCCGAAGTGTCTACACAGCATTCTATATGAAGCCCTTCACCATCAAATCACTCAGCTAAGCCGCTTCTTTCTGAACATCTTAGAAGTGGACACATTAACTATTAAAACCCATTCTTTTTCAGATTGATGGATCTACTTGACAAACAGGGACACTGAGAGGGCAAGGGAAATCTTGCATCTGCTACTTCGCTCTCCAATGGCCACAACTGCTGAGGCTGGTCCAGGCAAAAGCCAAGAGCCTGTAACCCCATCTTCATCTCCCACATGAGCAGACACACAGGTGGCTTGGGCAATCCACTGCTGCCTCCCAGGCACATCAGCAGGAAGCTGGATTGGCCAAGGGGTGTGAATATACCAAGCTGCAGTTTAACGTGCTGGGCCACAGTGCCCACACACCCATTCTTTCCTATTGGTCTCTGGCAGACAGGTAAGTTTTAATTATCAGGAAGTAAGTTTTAGCAGATAGAGGGAGAGGGTTGTTAAGCTCATCCTGCATGTACCTGGAGACAAGAATCGAGTCATGCCTGAGATAGATCTTTCCTTTACTAGGCTGAATAACTTGAGAGTAAGATCAGGTTTCTAGAGTGTCCTTTAGAATGTTTAATAACTATTGCTATGATTTTTAAAAAATTTATTTGGCAGAGACAAACAGCTCCCGTTCACTGGCTTACTTCCCCAGTGCCTACACTGGCTGAGCTGCAACTGGGCCAGGCTGAAGTCAAAGACCAAGAACCAGAAACTCAGTTCCATTTCGCTCACATACGCAGCTTCAATCCGACTGCTTGAGCCATTACCACTTGCTGAGGTCAACGTCTGGGGCTGGGAGCCAAATCCGAGACTCAGACATGGGACAGGGGCCTGACTAGAACAGCATCCTTACCAACAGACCGAATGCCAACTCTTATTCTACCTTTAACAAGTCGTAACTCCTGTGAAAAACACAGCCTGCTTAGGTTTCAAGTTCCTTCACCTACAAAATAGGGATATTAGCCTAGATGCTCAGGGTCATCTAAGCATAAAAGTGATGTGTGTCCCTGTGCTTCCTAGCTCGCCTACTTAGCACAGAACCAGCACTTCTGCCACTAATGCCGAGTACATTTAACAACATGGAGACAGTACAATAAAACTCCAAGTAGTTATTCCTTACTTGGAAGTTGCGATAGACTACTCAGCCTCTTACTGGTTGAATTACCTACATATAAAAGCTTGAGGCAAAACACAGATATGAGGACAAAGAAAAGACTTGTTTAAAAATAAGCACAGTTTTCCAGAAGCATGCATTTGTCTGTAAACTGATTAGCAATTATGCCTGTTTGCCCATTAGTTGCTCTAAGCACTTTTAGCTTAAATGCAGTAATTGTAATAGCAATATATTTGCATTTCTTAAATTTCAAAATTCAAACTCTATCCTAGCTAACTTCTCTCCCTAATTACTAGTCTTAGTGAATTTTGTTCTGAAAAGAAATAGTGCATAAGTCTACACAGGCCTCTAAAGGAGACTAGCAATCTGCCACTGTGGGAACAGGCACTCAGAAGCAGACATGTCCACACTGTACTACAAATTATTCCGTGTTTCTACATGCTAGTGACATGAAGCAGCGACCCAGACTGTAAACGCAACGGTGAGACACCCAGAGTTTCACTCAGCGTTAGCAACACCCTCACTGACTGTTGTCATACTCCTTTACCCTCATCTCCACCTCTGAATTCTCTTCCTAAATCCACCCTGATTCATTTCCAGGTAAACCTTGTCCTTCAACACATCTTCCTCCAACCCCATGTGACAGGATGACAGAGCCAATTCACCCCGACGCCTCTGGACAGCAACAGCCACATGGCAGCAGAGTCCTTAGAGCAGCTCCTCAAAGGGACAAATGAAACGATGGTATCATGCAGGACCTTTTAAGTCGAGGAGAGATGGTGAGTAACGCTGCTAAGGAGGCAGGGACCCTGGCAGAACTTCACTGTCTCCTTCACTACTAACTGGCTTATAAGCCCTGGGCCTTCCAATGAATTCTTCTGAACCTCAATAGCCTCTACTGTAATGTCACTGTGAGGATAGAATACATAGTCTAGGCATAATACATGTGTGGCCACACACACTATGATCACTCGGAGACAGACCAGCCTGGGGATGGGGGATGGCAGAGAGCTGGGCTGCACCATGGGAAGACTGCACAACGGGAAAACGGCAAAGCACTCGTAATGTCCAAGCACATATGCCCATTCTCCTTCAGCATCTGTGAGTTAGCACCAAGCAGCCTGGGTCAGATGCCCTGACTACTTCCACATAAGTCAGGAGAGCTAACATTCAAAATGCATTATGGGACAGGAGAGTACAAAAAGGGCACTGCTACGTTAACAGAGTTAATGAACTTAATTTTTCTTGCAGAGTGATTCCAAGTTTGATGTTTCTGGGGAGACCAAGCACGGTAGTCTGAAATCTGGTGACAAAGATGGGCATTTGGCGTGGTGGTTGGACTTCCAGTTTATCCCCTAGTGGGCACTGGGCTGGTGAACGGATCGCCAGGTCACCCCACAGTGGAAGGCCTGGGTTCAACATTGTACTGCCTCCTCATTTTCGTGTCCTGCGAATGCACACCATGGGAGGTAGTGGACGGATAGTGGTTCCAGCAATTAGATTTCTGGCTACCCCTGCGGGACACCTGAATTGAGTTCCCGACTACAAGCTCCGCCCCCATTGTGGGCATTTGGGGAACAAAGCAAGGGAATAGAGCTTAGTTTCTCTCTCACATGAAGAAGAAAAAAACTGGCCACAATAAAGTGACACTCACATCAATAGGTTGAAACGTACCCAAACAGAGCATTTCATTTCACAAAAATACATGTGAATGTTCTGTATATAACAATTTTCCTATGCAAAAGCACAGATACTACCAAGGAATTATCACATAACAAACAGAAAAAATAGCAAGTAATGAGTTTTCTGGATTTTGCACATAATTTTGAAATTCATTTGTGGAAAAATCCTGATGTCAAATTTCTATGCTGTCATTTGTCTTTTTCTCTTAAAAGCAAAGAATCAGAGACAGTTCTAATTCGTAGGCTGTCATTAAGCTGATAATTTTAATAGCTTAGCAAGAAATCTTCAGTGTGAAAAAGGTTTACTGAATTCTTTCAAAATACTTTTGTTATTCTCAAAATATATAAAATCCTGGGGGATGGCATGGTGGCAGAGCAGCTTAAATCATCGGCTGGGATGCCAGCATCCCATATGGTTCTGGATTCTTGTCCTGGCTGCTCCACTTTCCATCTAGCTCTGTTCTGGTGGCCTGGGGACAGCAGCAGCAGGTTGCCCAAGCACTTGGGACACTACTGTCTCCCGGGGAGGCCTCAGAAAAGCCCAGGCTAGCCTGGACCAGCACTGTGGCAACCTGAGACATATGCCACTGGATAAAAGATCTTGCTCTCTTTCAAATAAATAAATATTTAAAAGAATATATGTCATAACCTAAAATGTCATACACGAAAGTTACTTTGAGTAAAACACTAAAAGCATGACTCTAGTTAACTTTAAAAATATTTCTTAGAATCTAAGCATTTCCATCTTGTCTATGAAAAGCAAACATAAATTACCTATGAATTTAAACACAGGAAAAAAAAAAAAAGAATTAGCTAACTGAGGGAATAGAACAGACTACCCCCAGCACTGCAGGCAGAGAAGCTGCCCCCCAAGGCTCTGCTGGTCCAAGGTGGCAGGTGTTGGCACACAGCTTACCTTGTTTGACAGCACCTTCTCCTGCGCGGATGAAAGAGATTTCATTGGAATCAACCATGTGGTGTGCTCCATCTTGCAGAACGAACCGGAGCCCAGAGAGCTTATGACCAGAGAGAGGGCCCTTCTCACAGGCATCTAAAAATCCCTATGAGTGAATGAAAACAGCTTCTGGAGTGGGTGGACTGATACATTACCAAAACCTACCAAACGGGTCAGTGTTCTGAAGCACTACAGTGTTCTTGTGTGCATTACAGTTCATCCCTCAAAAACAAATATTTTAGAGAATTTGATATCTTTACTAAGTTTCATTTTTACAGTACCTGAACAAGCAATCCCTTGGAAAAACACTACTTACATGTGTAAACCAATGTAAAGAGAACCTCAGAGGACTAACCCATGTTCAGGAATGACTTAACTCTCAGAATCCATTAGAAACTACACGATCTGAACTTTACAGTAAGAAAACAGGAAAGGTGCACCTACAAACTCTTTCAAAGAACTCCAATAGGCAGCAGGAGTCCTATTATCTCTCTCACATAAAGCTGTAATACACAAAGTTACACAATGCTAGTAAGAACTAGAACTCAAAGGTAATTCCACTCTTCCAAATGCAATTAAAAAAAGCATATAACTTCGTTAAAGTATAGTTGACTTACAAGGAATTGTACATATTACTAAAGTACAATCTGCAATTCTTTTTCATTCAGTTAAAGAGCTTTGTTTACTACTCAAACTGGCTACTACTCAATTATATAGTTGTACTACATACAACTTATTTCATACATCTTACAACTGTAAAACTCTCTTAATCTTTCAGAAAATAATATAAGTATGGGAATGACATAATACTGTCTTGAAGTAAGAGTATAATAAATAGAATACATTAATCACAAATAACTGTCTCCAAGACAAAAATTATGTTAGCAGGGATATCTAAGGTGAAATTTTTTTTAAAGATCAGGAAACCCTTAAGGTACAAGAATAAACAATTACCGAAAGTTTAAAATGGCCTTAAAAAAAAGTGACATGGGTAGCAAACAAAATGCTAATCCCTTATATCTAAAAAGTAATTCCAGTTCCCAAAGCAGTATCACATAACCTTACCTGCTTCGTTTTCTGAAGGGTTCAGATTATCATTACTCTTGGTTTCCAGCTGAAGCGAACCGTGCACCCTGACTGCGGAACCACAGTAGGGCGCCCAGGGCCGAGCCCCCCAGCAGATCACCACTGCGGTGAACGCACAGACCTGCCTTAAATGCCCAAGGACTGCTACAAACCCAACTGCCAATTACAATCACCACAGAAGCTACAAGTTGTCAAGAGAAATAAAACCTGGATTAAGAAATAGAATGAATTCCCACCACTGTCATATCAGACATTTATAGCTCTTGAATGTAAAGAACTAAAGACTCTGAGTCACATGGAAAGCTTAACAGGAGACAGGATTGTAGTGAAAATGAATGAAAGTAGGTAATGTGAAAAATTAGGATTTGATACTTATTAGACTGTTCTTAGTAAATCAAAATGCAAAAAGAAAAACCAACTTAATACAATTCTTACCTTTTCCACAGCAGGTACAAACTGCTTTGGAACATTTGCCCCAAATGTCTCATCTGCGAACTCGAGCTTCGTGTAGTGCTCTGGATCCAAGGGCTCCAGCACGCCTATCACCTTCCCATACTGGCCTGCACCACCCGATTGCTTTTTATGTGTAAACTCAAACCTGAAAGTAATTTAGCAAGAAAAAAGCAATACAGCATTAATTGCTAAAATGAAATAACTTACTTTAAATGGAAGCAAACAAACAACTCAACTGTATGTAATCACTTTCAGTTTTTCTTTTGGTTATGAGATGCCTAAACTTGTATTACAGAATTTATCTAAAAAATAGTCCTGGGGCCCAGCAGCGTGATAGCCTAGTGGCTAAAGTCCTCGCCTTCAACACCCCGGGATCCCATATGGGCACCGGTTCTAATCCCAGCAGCTCCACTTCCCATCCAGCTCCCTGCTTGTGGCCTGGGAAAGCAGTCGAGGATGGCCCAAAGCCTTGGGACCCTGCACCCGTGTGGGAGACCTGGAAGAAGCTCCTGGCTCCTGGCTTTGGACTGGCGCAGCACTGGCTGTTGCCGTCACCTGGTGAGTGAATCAACGGATGTAGGATCTTCCTCTGTCTCTCCTCCTCTCTGTATATCTGACTTTCCAATAAAAATAAATAAATCTTTAACAAATAATAATAATAATCCTCACTTTCCCACTCCTACTGAGCAGGTGAAGGCAGAGCATAGCACTTATGTAACCCACAGCTTTTACTTCTGCCAATTCTGAATTTCAAAATAAAAATTAAAGCAATTAAAAGGGTTAAGCTTATGGGTTTTTTATCCCGCCAATAATCTACATGCTGAAAAGCTCAGCTACCTCTCTTGGCAAGTCTCCCTTCCTTGCACTACAGTGTTCTTAAAGGACAGCTGCTTCACATTAGGAGCTCTGAGGGCTATCTAATGTCGATGAATGCAGACACACGGCTTCACTAGTGGGGCATTCCACACTCAGGCAATGCAAGAAAGGGAGTTCTGCGTGGAATAAAAACACTTGAAAATGACAGTGACTTACATAAATAAGTCATTCAAAAAGCCAGATGGACACAGGCCACTGCTTCCTTCTGATCACTAATGGCAGCATAAATAAGCAGAACAGTCAAAACCCATTATGCATATGTAAATAAAGACTACCATTTCATTGGAAAAACATCTCTTTACTATTCGTAACATTTCATTTACCATTTCCTTTGACCTGAAACCTTCCTCCAGACTCTAAAATGGAAGAGGTAAGCCATTTTCAAAACCACCTGCAGGTGACGGCAGGCAAATGGACTTAATGGGTCTGTGTTCGTTCCTGCATTCAGATCTGTGAGTAGTTTGGAAACATGTTTCAATATCAGTAAGAGATGCCAGCTTGAAACAAGCACATTTCCTAAAACCTTATGCGTGAATGCACTTGATTAACTGCCTTTAAATAAGTTTCCAACAGTCAAGAGCTTCAGGATGGGCTAGGAAAAGCAAAATGACAAAAGGTTAGTTTTCCTGAATGGGAGAACTGTCAAATCACCACAGAATGACTGAGCAGATTTCCAACACTGTGATGGACAGACGCTGGTAGCTGTTGATCTCTTCTTGAGACATCTTTAATGCTTGCTTTCAATTTGAGGTAGGCACAATGGCATAGCAGGCTGATTCTCCACCCTGTGGTGCCAGCATCCAATCAGGGTTTCAGTTTGTGTCCCGGCTGCTTCCCTTCCAATCCATCTCTGCAGTGGCCTGCAGAAACTGCAGAGGACAGACCAAGTCCTTAGGATCCTGCACTCAGGTGGGAGATCTGGAAGCAGCTCTTGGCTCCTAGCATCAGATCAGCTCAGCTCTGGCCACTGCAGTCTTTTAGGGAGTGAGCCAGCAGTTGGAAGACTTCCCTAGTTCTCCTCTCTGTTACATCTTTCTTTCAAACAAAAGTAAATCAATCTTCTAAGAAACCTGGCTTTCAATTTGACAAGAACATCTATGCTAATGTAGCTTAGACCTAAGCCGTCCAATGGAACTTAGAGTCTAAATAAAATAAAAATTTCAACATTTTTATTTAAGTAAAAATAAAGCAAAGTTTAAAATATAGTCTCTAGTACCGCTTGTCACATTTCAACGGCCACTTGCTGAGAATGGCTAGCAGGAAGCTACAGATCAGCTCCAACACTGGACAGCTCCACTGGACAGCTCCACTGGACAGCACTGCTTGGCAGGGCAACTCACCAACAACCCCATCCAGCCTCAGGGACTACGTCTGAATCGATATGGTACCAAATAACAACACATTTAAGCACCAGGCTTATGTCAAGCACTTTGGGCTGTTTTACTTTCCTTTACCACACACACACAGAGGAGGACCTATTTTTATCACCATGTCAGAGTTGAGTAATCTAAGTAACTTAACTTACCCAATACATCTATTCAGAGGCAGAGCCAGGACTGGCACCAAAGCCTACACCCTTAACCCAGCATCTTCCCAGAAAGCTAATAAGAATATAAATTGACTTAACCCACAAATGACACATTCACTTCAGGAAACATTAGGAGGACAGCTGGTGCAGCAGTGCACAGAGGAAGTGAGACCACTCCAGCAGCAGGCAAGACGTGCTCACTGAGGTCGAGGGAAGCCACGCCCCAGGGTCAGACAGCTTTGCAAAAACATTCATCACATTAACCGTCACTAGCATGTTGTCAGTTGTGCTGCTTGGCTCTAGTATCAGGAGCGTTTTGACTTAACAGTCACGCCATTGTTGCTACTCATAAGAATTTTTACTTAGTTTTACAGTTATATTCAGTTACATAAAGTTATAATTCACCTGATCTCAGTTCCTAGAAAACAATCCACACTTTAAGCTTAAGGACAATGGACTGAGGAACAGCCCCTGTTCACGAAGCTTGAAGACCTGAGTAAGATTTTCAAGGACCTTAATATAGAAGAGATTTTTCTTAATGCCACTTCCATATTAAATATTCAAACAGGCAGTTAAACTTTTTGTAATGCAAAACATTACATTGTTAAGCGTACCTAGCAGCCAGCACAATGGTCCAATCAACTAATCCTCTTCCTGCAAGCACCAGCACCCCTATGGATACTGATTATGTCCCAGCAGCTCCACTTCCCATCCAGCTCCCTGCTTGTGGCCTGGGAAAGCAGCTAAGGACAACCCAAAGCCTTGGGACCCTGCACCCATGTGGGAGATCCGGAAGAGCTCCTGGCTCCTGGCTTCAGATCAGCTCAGCTCTGATTAGAGCTGCAGCCATTAGTGAAGTGAACCAGCAAGTGGAAGATCTGTCTCTCCCTCCTCCTCTCTGTAAATCTGCTTTTCCAATGAAGATGAATACATCTGTTTTCTATAAAGACAGAAAACCTAAATTGCTATGTGTATGCTTAAAATGCCTGTTATGCTAAAATCTGTTTCTAGTGATTACAACCATACAGCTTCACGACGCTCAGGAGCTGACATCTGTGCTTCCCGCTTCTCCAACTGAGCAGCAAAGCAGCGCAGGGGCCTTCCATGAAGGCAATCACAGCAGCATAATACTAAGCCACGAGGGGCACTCAGTTCAAGAATTCCAGCGTTTACACAGCACAACCCATGGGACTGGCTCACAGATAAAGAACCCATCGACACGTGGGAGGGGCACCATTTTACCACCTTACTAAAAGCTTTAAGAGGCAAAACGAATTCACCTTCTAGTGACTGCACAGCTGGTGGACGATGAACTCTTGGGGGAAGGATGCCTTACTGCATATTAGTTCTTAAGACCCTACTGACTCAAAACACATTCACGCATTTTAAGTGGCATATAAAGACAATTACAGATATACTTTTTTCACTTCCCTTCTAAAATCATTGATAACATATATAGACAAGTATACCAAGGAACCATCAAAAGTCTATTTTCAAGAAAAAGACCAAAGAATCTCCACTTCCCAGACAAGTTCTGGCCACAGGACAAAGGAAGTCTTAGTTTCCTGAAGTACAGGAAGGGCCAAACAGCCCAGGTTAAACATGACAAAGGCGGAGGACAAGCCCCGAGGAAATCGCAGAGTGGTAGTGCACCAGCTGACTGATTAAACCAAGCCCTGCTTCCGCTGCAAGCTACTTCAACAGAGCTTTGTGTAAGTTCAGTTCTAAAGTACGTTTTAACCCTTGAAGTAAACTGTTCAAAGTGATTCAAATTCGGATATGGTGTCACTGCAGACTCTCCTGTAAGATGGGTAAAGCAGGGGCTGACCCACATTACAAAATGTCCTGATTTAACAATACAGTGCAGTCTCTTGTACCCTGATGTGGGGAGAATGGGCCGTCTTCTCCGGAAACTGGGAAAGAAAACTGGCCCCTGCTTCTCACAATAGCAACCACTGGAGGACCCTGGCCCCCGGCCTGTGCAAGTCACGGTAAGGAAGTTGTACTCCAGCCTGCAAGCGGGGCTAACTTTTCCCTAGAGCCTTGGAGTGGAGGGGCTACAACCCCCAACGCCTCCAAGTCCCGCCCAGCACTTTTGTATAGGTTAATACAAGACAGAGCCAAGCCAGCCCACAGACTCCCTTTCCACTCCTCCTCCCCAGGGCGCCCCGCCTCTCCTCCAATAAGAACCGGCCGTGTAAGGCAGGGAGAGTGGGGCGTGGCGCCTACTCTCCGGGAGCCAGAGCCCAAAGCAGCTTCCTGAGTTGGAGGAGGAAGAGGGGGAGGAAGGGAGCTGGTGATCCAGCCCACGCCCAGCCCCTCCTGGCCAGGCTGCTCACCGCAGCGGGCAGCGCCCCCAGAACGGCCTCTCTCTACCGGGTTCCACTGAGCAGCAGGAGCCCCGCGGCCAGTGCGCTCGGCAAGAATGGAAATCCCGCCAACCCACTACCCAGCCTCCAGGGCGGCCTCGGTGGTGGAGAACTGCATCAACTACCAGCAGGGGACCCCGCACAAGGTGTTCCAGGTGCAGACGGTCAAGAGAGCCAGCATGGAGGTGAGTTTGCAGGGCGCGCCGTGCTCAGTGTGCCCTGGAGACAGCCCGGAACTATCCCTTATTTCCACCAGAAGGCAGCGACAGTTTCTTGGGCACTCTTCCAAGGAAATGCCACAGCGCCCCACATAAAGGGCGGCATTTTCCCCAACTCCCCCAGTGAGACCTGCAGGAATGCTGCGACCGCAGCTCCCTTTCCAACTGCTGCCACACCTCTGCATGACTCCTTTTCCTAACGTGAAGAGCAGCCCTCATCAGAACCTTTAATCAAACGGAAGGGGACAACAGGCGGCTAGAGAAACCAACAACAGAGACAGAATAAATGCTGGGGGGGGGGGGGGGGGCAGCTTTATCCACCCAAGACCACAGCCACGAGAGCCTGCTCTCTGGCCAAAGGGCTGAGTTAAACCCAGCATGCCGAAGGGTACTGGGACTTGAGGCTGTCCTTACCTTAACTGTTACTGGCGTTAAAGAGACGAGAGGGAATAGATATTAGCTCAGAACTGCACCACAATAACAACTATTAACTTTCAATCTGCACCTTGATTTAAAAAATGAAATGCTTATATTGAATGTCTTAAAATTTTGCTACAGGGTCATTTTTCAGGCCCACTTCTAGGCAACAACAGGCCCGAGGACATGGCCGTCCAGACCAGCTCACACACAGCACTGCCTGAAGGGACACTGCACTCAGAAAGGGCTATCCCTTCTGCCGACTTCAGAAGTCAAAGCTACTTCCAAATTTCTGATGTAGAGCACGCAGGACCACAGCCAGAGGCTGGCGCTTCCTGATGCCTGGGGAGGAGTCGTCCACTCTGCGTGCTGTCAGTCCACATGCTGGGAGCACTGCACCAGAAAGGCTGTGCGCCGCTTCAAGACTTAGGGTGCTTAACACCAAGACTTTTTTTTTGTTAGAATGGATTTTTTCCATTCTAATAAATATTTGATTTGTTATAATGTCTTCTCTCAACCACATTTTTTAATTTTTAGGATATTCCAGGAAGAGGACATAAGTATCACCTTAAATTTTCTGTGGAAGACATAATCCAAAAAGTAAGTGAAATGTTTTATTAAATAAAATTCGATTGGAAACACTCAGGATCAACTTGGCTGATCCAATCTGTGAGACTGGTTTTGCTCTCATCCCACTTCATTTCTAGTTGTGGAACCGCAGCCTCTGAGACAATACCTAACCTGGGCGAGCGTGAGGAGCCATGCACTCCGGGACATGTGAATTATTTCTGTTGCATTAATCAGACAGGACTTTATCCTTCAAGTCAATTGCTTCATCCAGCAGCCTGAACTTGGCTCTCATGTGAAGTAATTCACCCTCCAGTCATGATGGCTGTCTGTTGCCTGCCTTTTGCTGTTTCTCACTGGGCATGTAAAGAAACTGCAAGTGCTCCTCGAGAGACTTCTGAGCGACAGAACGGCCAGCTGGTGCTCCCTTCCAGATCAGTGAGTGAGGCAGGTCTACCTTTAGAAATTCTGTCAAATTTTTGTAAGACAAATGAGGAAGAGCTACAATTCATACCATAACCATCTAAAAGCCTGCATTCAGGAGACAGGCCATTTAAAGGACCTGTTACACCGAGCTGCAATTCTTATCTTACTTCTAAAATGGATTCTGATACCTACCTTTGCCACAAAGAGACAAAAACACTTGTTGTCTCTCAGGAGCAGGGAGAAAGAGTAATAGGAAAACTTAAAAAGTAACCCATTTTGAATTGGTATATAAAATAAGGCTAAATGTGTCCTTGCAAATGGCTATCCTATAATAAGGAAATATATTAAAAATTTAAGGTTAGAATTTGTAACATGAGACCTTATAAACTATTTACATGATGCCTTTAGTAGGCCAAGCCCACACCTTTGAGAACAGGCACCTTGGGGCTAGCGCTGTGGTGTAGTAGGCTGCTTCTCCGTGCAGCACCAGCAGCCTCTCTGACATGGGTTCAAGTCCTGACTGCTCCACTTTCAATCCAGCTCCCTGCTTATAGATTTGGGAAAGCAGCAGAAGATGGCTCAAGTTCTTGGGCCCCCATACCTCACGAGGGACACCCTGGTGAGGCTCCTGGCTCCAAACCAGCTCAGCTCTGGCCATTTCAGCTGTTTGGGGGAAGTGAGTGGATGGAAAAATCTTTGTGTAACGCCGCCTTTCAAATAAAGTTAACCTTAAAAAAAAAAAAAAGAAAGAAAAAATGAGCTCTCTGCAGTGTGACACAGCACCATCAGGGCCTAGTGCAACACATCCCATCTCAGGGACAACAATTAGTAACTTACACACACTGATCTTCTGCAAAAATGTCTCCAACAGGAAGTAACAGTCAACTGCACAGCTGAAGTGCTGTACCCTCCAGCAGGCCAGGACACCGCGCCTGAAGTCAACTTCACATTTGAAGGAGAAATTGGAAAGAACCCAGATGAAGAAGACAACACATTTTACGAAAGACTCAAATCCATGAAGGAACCACTAGAAGCACAAAACATCCCAGGTACATAAATACAGCATAGGGAAAAATCTTTCCAATGTGAAAATCTCAGTTACCTACACTCAAGCTTCTTAGATGTTACCAGCACTGCGGAATTTCTGTAACAACATTTACTCTGTGACGACAGCGCTCCCTGGAGTAGCAGGCCCGAGTCCGAGCCTCACAGCTCCTGAGGAGCCTACTGCACCGCCTCGGAAACTGTTCCACTTCTTTCCTTGGCTTGCGGTACACACTTTTTAAAAACAGCCTATTTAGTCCTAATGTGCACACTCCTACCCTACTTGCTACTAGCTTTACATTTCTTAGGTCTCATCTGACAGCCTCTTAGAAGTGCGTCTTTCCTGACTGAGAAAGAGGCTTTGGGACAACATTCATCTGGGGCTTTAGGTGTTTTCTTTTCTGTACATATTTGAAGAAAATTAAGGCATGAATTAGAATTTAAACTTTAAAATAATTATTCTTTTAAGATGATTATACTTATCATATGTAAATGTTTCCACCAATAGACAGTTTTGGAAATGTACCTCCAGAAATGAAGCCAGTTCGACACTTAGCCTGGGTTGGCTGTGGTTACATAATATGGCAGAATTCTACAGAAAACACGTGGTATAAAATGGCAAAAATTCAAACTGTCAAGCAGGTGGTAAGTAATTTCCATAAAGGACATGATTGCCAGGGTTTTTAAAGCATTTTAATTCATACCTGGATAAACACCACTTTGTATTTAAGATAATGAGTGTGCTCTATAAACCAGGGGTCAGCCACGACTCAGTCTGGGGAAGGCAGAGTGGCAGGAAGGGGCCCGCTGACAGCAGTGGGCTGAGAGCTACCAACCTCCATGCCCCTTCCCCTAACTAGCCTTCCAAGTACAAGGAACGGAGCTGCATTAGCAGGCGTTCCCTGGGCCCCCAACACCAGCAAGGCAAGCCACAGAACCCCAGTGAACATTTCTTATTCCTAAGTAGGCTCAGGAAGGCACTTGGAAAAGGCACCACAGAATCCAACTTCCCAGCTGACTTACTAGAACTTATTGACACCAAGCCACGAGACAGAGTGTCCCCCCAAGCTTTTGTGGCCACTTGCTAAGAGATCTGTGGGCACTGGAGGACAGCAAAGCCAATTACAACATTCACGGTGTGATGCCAAAACCTAACACAGATATTATGACAATATTTTGAGAAACAGTAACCTTTTTTTTTTCTCTAAGGCATTTTCACACACCAACCTTGGTTACAACATTCCTGGAGAGGTATTAAATGGCCTTAAGTAACTGAGCCCAGGGAGTGAGACCATAAAATAATCAAACCATACTTTTAGCAAAATATATACAGGACAATGTCAGTAAATGTCTATGTAAAGAAACTCCTAGAATCCTTCACCAAATTGTGATTTTAAAGCATTACTGAAAATCTCAACACAAGAGTTGAACCATTTGCTTTGGTTATACAAGTCGTATCTCTATCAAGATTTGTTAGGATGTTTACATTATCTTCCTCCAGGGCCTGTGTAACCACAGCGCACCCCTGATGGTGACGGGTGTAAACCTGGCCAAGTATTTCCATGTTGCTTGTAACATCACGTTACTGCCAGAGCAAGAAACAATACAGATAAAAGACTGTAACTACTTACTAAACCCAGCTGGTTTTAAAAAGTGATGTGTCATTTTTCAGTGATACAGAATTTTAAACACCAGGTTTTTACCTTTCTTTTCATAGCAAAGAAATGATGACTTCATTGAATTAGACTATACCGTTCTACTTCACGACATCGCGTCTCAGGTAAAGCAGTGTTTACCTTTACTTGATGCCACTGTGGAAAATGACACTCCTTTCAGAGCTAACGTGACATTAATTCTGACAAAGCACAATTCATGTGATCTTGGACGCCAGGCTGAGGCCTACTCTACCTACAGCAGTTTAATGCGTTTCTCATACTTCTTTGAGGACTGTTTCCATCAAAATATAAACTCAACTGTGTTTTCGTAATTGTTTTATGAATTCTATCATGGTATCAATTTATTTTCTTTCAGGAGATCATTCCTTGGCAAATGCAAGTTCTCTGGCATCCACAATATGGTACTAAAGTCAAACACAGTAGCCGTCTGCCCAAGGAAGCACATCTGGCATGAAGGAGGCTCCTGGCGACGGCAGGCAATGTCAACAGGCCACTAATGCCATGCATGCGAGGGCTCGCTGGTATCTAGCAGTGGCCAAACAAGTCCCAGAGGGTAACTGTATATTACCTTGATTCCAGTATACAGCCATATAGATCCCAGAACCAAAAGTGTCACTACATAAGCATGTCTGTGTAACCGTAGCAGTGGTGGGTGTACATCATAATAAAACTTCCCTTTTGGCCTCATAACATTTAATTGTGCTGCATACTCACGGGACAGGAGCAGTGATGGTCTCTCGAAAGGCGACTTTCGGCTTTCCCATGGTACAAGGACAGCCATATTCTCTTTCCATCCTCTAAAAACAGTAGGGCAGATATGGAGGGAAAACTTTGTTACAATTAACCAAAAAAATTCTAAGGACCTTAAATAGCTTAATAGCTTTTAATTAAACATAATAGATAGGCTAAGGATAAAGCCTGTCATTATACGTTCTTATAAAGCTAGATACAGAATATTTAATCTAAACTACTTTTATAGATTTAATAGAAATGAATTCTAATCTAAGGTGATTAATTTGTATTTTCCCACAATCTGTTCACTAAAACTTCATCACTGTTCTATATCATTACATGTTACTAGAATAACTTATAAACCTGTTGTCAGGATTTTTTTTAATCACAACTTCAAAATGATCATGACTTAATTAAAATAACCAGGACCTAGGGATGGATGGACTGACTACTTTGTCACAAATTTTCAAGGCCTTGATTCTAGTAGTTCGTGTTTATCAAATAACGTTAGAAATCACAATTACTACCAAATACCAGAGGCAGTACATCACATCTGGACACAAACCACATGAAGTCTGAAGTACCACCGTTAATTTTCTGAGTTGGAGAATTACTGACATTTACTGGAATTCTATAGAATTACAAGATAAGTTTATTTGGGAGGAAAACATTTTTGAAATTATTCAGGTTTTTTTAACCATCCAAATTTTTCATCAGTATTTTGAAGACCATGTGTTTACATGATTATTTAAAAAAAACTTTTGTACCCATAAACAATAATTAATTCAATCTGCTTTTCATTCATTACCTGAGCATAGATTTCCAAGTGCAACTCTCCCATTCCAGACACAATTGTTTCTTTGCTCTCTATGTCAAAGTGAACTTTAAACGTGGGATCTTCTCTTGTGAACCTGGCAATGCCCTTTGAAAATTTTTCCAAATCATTCTGTAAAAGAAGAAAGTTATTACACATTGTTTACTAAGTATTAAGCAATAGGACTTTTCAATGAACTTTACTGAATGAATTCACATGATCAGCAACTAATAGAGACGGTCCACACCTAGTTCTACTACGTACTACGAGCCTGACAACCTCAAGCCAAGAGAACAGCGAGCAGCCAGCTGAATGGGACTTTCCTTCCATATAGATAGAAGACCATCAAAACCAGAGTCTGAGACTTAACTCAAAGCCCTTTCCTATTTACTTTGAAAACGTTTTATATTTATGAATAACTGTTCATAAACTAGAAGGTAGAATTTGCTACATTTTAGAAATTCTATGCAATATTGTTATCAAAAGGACAACATCTTCACTGCCTATTTACTGTAGATTCAAACAGGACAGTTAAGACCAAGAGCCAGGGAAATAACACCCTGAGACTTGCTTTGCCAACAGTCTGCGTGGACATGGTAAGGTGCACTCTTTCTCCCTAGATGTAACGCCATGTGGGGAGCACAATGACAGCCTTCAGATGCCTGAATCCCCGGCAAAGGCAACTTGGTGGATGCAATCAAGGCTATAGACTTTAAGAAGGGGAGACTGAGATGAATGAATTGCATCACCCTGAAGTGATCACACAGGCTTCTACAAGAGGAAGGCAGAAGGGGGTGGGTCAGAGCGATGTCCCGGAGAGGCAGGGGCTTCTGAAGCAGAAGAGGGACTCAACCCGCTGCTGGCCGCACTGACAATGGGAGGTGACAAGCCTCCAAGGAAGGGCAGATGTGCAATCCTTTAAACGTGGGGAATGGCCTGCAGATGACGGCAAGCAAGGAAATGGGAATCCCTGACCTTTGGCCACAAAGGAATCAACCTGAGTGAGCCAAGGAATCGGGGACTCCAGAAGGGAACACAACCTTGCCGGCACTTTGACTAATTCAGTCCATCATACATGTGTCAGACTCCAACTGAATGTAAAACAAAACATTTATGCTGTTTTAAGCCACTAACCTTGTGGTGTCTTATGGCTACCCCTCGTTCAGCACACACATAGGGCTGTGGTGCTTTATATGGCACCTCAAATTCTAACCCAAACAGCAAGACAGATTTGTATTTTACGGGTAGGGGAATGCTGTAGAGGCAGACTAAGTGACTTGCTCAAGGCCACACAGATGATCCAGGACAAAGCTGGAACTGAATCCCAGCTTAGGCCCCCAGTCAGTATTGTACCTTTCTCTCACTAGCCACAAACTCTCAACCTAGCAGTGCCCCCCCTGAGCTCATGGTTTTACTCAGTTTTATTAATGATTTCAACTGATTTATTCCAAGAAGCAAATGTTTCTAAACAATACATTTGATTCCCCTCCATTACTGTGACTTGTCAACATTTAAATGTTTCACAATACTCTGTTTAAGGATAGGGAAACATAACACTTTGAATCTCAAATCATGCATAATTCTGAAGAGAAAAAGCTAACTGAGCAAAAAGAAAAAACTACAGTATCTTACTAAGGTGTGAGGTTCACCCTTCAGCAAGCTTTAGAAAACGGAATATTTGCTGTTTCTTGCCAACTCAACAATTCTCGTTTCTAGATTAAGGAGTCTTTTGGGGAGAGGCCGGTGCAATGACCTGAAGCGTCGGCATTCCACAGGGGCCCAAGTTCAAGTCTCAACTGCTCTACTTCCAATCCAGCTGTCCACTCACACCCTGAGAAAGCAGTGGAGGTGGCCCAGGTCCTTGGGACCCCACACCCAAGTGGGAGACTTTGACAAGGCTCCTGGCTCCTATCTGGGTCAGCTCAAGCCATGGGAGCTGTATGGGGAGTGAACCAGCAGGCCTTCTCTCTATATATACAAATCTGCTCTCAAATAAAATTAATCTTTAAGAAAAAAACAGAAGGTTTGGGACGTTTCAAAGTCCTTCCAAATACAGGAGGTAGTAGCTGTTACTGTCTCCCCCATGACAACTCATCGGAATACACTTTGTACATGAGTTCCCAGGAGAAAGAAAAGTATATCAGAAACTATCGGAATTGTTATCAATGTCAAGAAAAACTTCGGCACTAAAAAGATCAGACTAGCTCCAATACAAGCAGTGTAAAACCTATGTAAAAACCTATTCAAGTAGTTTTGGCTTTGTAAAAAGCCAAATGACAGCAAATCCAATCATAAAACAATAAAATTACTAGAAAACCCCAGATATAAAATTAAAACTGAAAGTAAGAAACAGCAGTCTTGTGGATCAGCTCTCTGTGGTACACAGGGGGCTCTAACCCACACAGCCCAGAGACGCACAGAAGCAGGCAATTCGCTGTCTGAAATCCCAGGGTGTTTTATCAAGTTTTGTTAAAACTTAACACAAACCTTCCTGCTTTACTTTTCTGAAACATTATAAATCCAGAAAGCCACACTTACCTCTCTGGGGCCAATGATTAAAGTTGGGGAGATATGTTTCCTATCATTTCTTCAAATACACCGAGGAATTGTAACTAGAAATCACAGACTGGTCAATCTTCAGGTGTGCTCGCAGGAGCCAAAGAGGAGACAGACACCTAAAGCCGCTGCTAGCCACAAGACCCAACTGCATGCCGAGACAGAACAAGAGCTCCAGGCTGTAGAGCCATTCTGAGCCTTCTTCCAAATTCCTACCTTGTGAGAAGGTCTCATGGCTATTGAAATGACAGGATCAGGAACATGAATTGACTCCTAAAATGTTTTTTAAAAGAAGGGAGAATATTTAAAAATTGTCACTATTTGAACCATGAATAATTTTAATATGCTACCTCAAACCGTATCAAAAGATAAACACCAGCCCTAAGCAGACAATACATAAAAGTAAATCAAACTTCCACTTACGTGGTTTTCTCCCTCCCAAAACGATTTACTTCTTAATTAGTTCACATAATCACTGATCCCCAAAGCTGACACATGGAATTCTTGCCCAGAGCGACCTATATCTGTTTTTCTAATTTTCTGGTAAGTTACTTTACTTAACGATAACATACTGTGATCTCTGTAAGGGAAGCAGAAAGGGCACTACCTTGTACACACACTTCATTTCGTCAGGCCCACTTGTGAGAAGCGGATATTACCCAAATTCACAAACGATCACTAAAACCTTGGCAGGGAGACCGAGCCTGGCCGCGGGCTGGTAGTGGCACAGTCAGAGTGTGTGTGCAGGGAGCACGCCCTACAGACACCAGGCACCTCACATCACGGACAAGTACTCAGAGGGTTCAGCACCAATACTTAGAGCATTCCTGTTCTCTACATCCCAAGCAAAATGGTACAGATCTGATTTTCTAGGACGTTGTAAACC
The DNA here is from genome assembly GCF_030435755.1 of Ochotona princeps. Taxonomy (NCBI): domain Eukaryota; kingdom Metazoa; phylum Chordata; class Mammalia; order Lagomorpha; family Ochotonidae; genus Ochotona; species Ochotona princeps. Next base: position 17,114,552 of record NC_080834.1, on the reverse strand, counting down.
CACATATAATTGTTTATACAATTATGAATATGCCACATGGTACGGGGAACTGTCACATTCTTATGAAATGACCTACTGTAATTGCCTGTCGCCCTACATACTCATGCTTTTACTGAATTCATGAGAGGGCCACCCTCATGGGTGAACAGTCATGGTGTTGGAGAGCCCGCTCTCCCACAGGGAAAGGGAATTCCAAGGCAGGGAGGGACAGTGTTCTTCCCTCAGCATCACCAGTGGCGGAAGGATCCCCGAGTTCAAAGGTCAGGCTGCCTTAGTGCAGCTCACCTCCGAGCTGGGTCATGGTCTGTTCTCTCTCAGTGTGGCCCCAGCTCACCCTCGCTGCTCGCTAGGGGAGCAGCACTGCCCAGGGACTTGTCTGACCGAGCGGCAGTGACGTGCGAGGTGTTCACAGTGAGGAGGCGGATCTCACGGTGGAGCCAAGACTGATACAACACAGGCTAAGCCAGAGCACATTTTTCTTCCAATTAAACTTTGGAAAACTGTGGAACGATTTTTGCTACAAAAAGCCATGTAAGTTTGCTTACAGAGCATGTGCTTAATTGGAATTCAAATAAGCTTGATTCCCATGGCTCTTGAAGAAAACATCTGCTTTTGTTTTTGTTTTTTTAATACTGAATGTTGCGCATAAAAACACAAAATTCCAAAATGAAGTGCTGAAGTTTTGAAGTTCAATGGCTTACCATGGAAAGGCCACTGTTGTCTTTGTTTGTGAACGTGTCTCCACTAGCGCAGTCAATGCCAAACAAGGCACAGATATCCCCAGCATGGGCTTCCTCAACGTCCTGAACGACACAAGCGCACAGTCAACACCCGGTGCACAAGCAGCGCCCAATCCCCACCAGGAAGCGGAGATGCGGCAAGCAACTCCAGAGGCTAACGAGACGCTCAATCATCTTGGAATTCCATCTTTCCACAGTCTGAAATAGCCTCTACTATCTCAAGGCTTTTTTTTAATCATTCTACTTTATGCGAGACATTCAGGGCTATGGTTTAATTACCTACAGGACTACGGTACTGATAAGACACGGTGCCAGTTTTGAAGCTACTTCTATGGACTTAAGAAGCATGGTATTACATCCATGGCCACAGTCGACGAGCAACTTGGGTTTGTCACACACATGCAAGGAACTCCACAAAGGAAGTTTTCAAAACAAAGGCAGAAGAATGGAATCCACTGCACCAAAAATAATTTTAATTTCTCCCAGATGTAAGCAGTCAAGGAGACACAGGAGAGCTGAGGAAGCAGCGCTGCCCCGGGCCTCCTGCTGTTCAGAGTTCACTCACAATGGCTGTCGCTGGCAGGACGCTGCACCTGGCCAGGAAACAGCTGTGCCGGCCCTGAGCCCTCCAGGCTGCCCCCTGCTGGCTCTCCCCCAGAGCTGCAGGGCCATTCCATTCTGTGTGTATCTGTTCATCTCCCAGGAAAGACTAAAGTTACAGCTGCTTCTGGAGAAGCACAGCCGGGCTGGGAAAGCACGCCTTCACTCGCAATCCTGCAAAGCCCGACAGTAAAGACTGCTGGAGGCCAGAACAGATGCAGAAATCAATTCCAAGCCCCAGAACGGAGCTGGGGTTTATATCCTGGTACCCATACGGTTTTGTAGGGGGTTCTAAAATAAGAATAAAAACCCTAGATGTTACACAGGGTTATCCCAATGGCCGTAACATGGAAAGTCACGGGTGACTGTGAGTGTCACCTGCCATCAAGAACCACAGTCCAAACATCCTGAATGCCTGCCGTATTCTTCATAGCTCTGGAGAAAAATGCTAAAACTCGTGCTCCGCATCTCAGGGAACTCTCTTCCTGACCCTCCAGCACTGAGAAAACCTTGAACAGTGGAATAAAATGAGTTCTGACTATCTGCTGACTCAGCCTGCAGCAACTGGAACACATCTCAGTAAAAAGGAAGATGCTAGCAAACACTTGTCCAATGAGGAAAACCGGTCCCGTGGTTCCGCACACCAGCGTCAGGGGAGTCCCCTGCCCCGGGCCCCACTTGCCTCCATCATGTCTGCGTGCATGCGGACCAGCCGCTGCACCCGCACTTTCTTCCTGGTCCGCGTGTTGTAGATGGTGTCACCCTTCCTCAGCTCTCCCTGGTAATTGCGAACGTATGTTAACTGCCCAAACCGACCCGCCTGGAAGTCAAATTCGGATAAAGGCAAGGAGAATAAACACCATCAGAATCAAAATTAAGAGAAAAACTTCACATTACTTCTAAATATTCCCTCCCAATTGTAGCACGCTTAAATGTGTTTCAGCTGAACTTAATGATTGCTGATACACCTCTTTTGGTCTCACACAATCCAAGATATTTCAACTTCCTATGAAATCAATGTTACTGAAAATTATTTTAATTGTTACATGATGCAGTATGCCTTGCACATAAGTTCAACTTAATGGGTCTGGTGCGGTAGCCTAGAGGCTAAAGTCTTTGCCATGCACCTGCCAGAATCCCATATGGGCGCTGGTTCTAATCCCAGAGGCCCCACTTCCCATCCAGCTCCCTGCTTGTGACCTGGGAAAGCAGCAGAGGACAGCCAAAAGCCTTGGGACCCTGCACCTGTGTGGGAGACCCAGAAGACACTCCAGGCTCTTAGCTTCAGATTGGTGCAGTTCCGTCTGTCACGGCCACTTGAAGAATGAATCATTGGACGGAAGATCTTCCTCTCTGTCTCTTCTCCTCTCTGTATATCTGACTTTCCAGTAAAAATAAATCTTTAAAAATAAATATAAATCTTTAGGGCCCATCGGCGTGGCCTAGCACCTCAAGTCCTCACCTTGAACGCCCCGGAATCCCATATAGGCACTGGTTCTAATCCCGGCAGCTCCACTGCCCATCCAGCTCCCTACTTTTGACCTGGCAAAGCAGTCGAGGACGGCCCAAAGCTTTGGGACCCTGCACCCACGTGGGAGACCCGGAGGAGGTTCCTGGTTCCAGGCTTCAGATCGGCACAGCACCGGCTGTTGCGGCTCACTTGGGGAGTGAAGCATCGGACAGAAGATCTTCCTCTCTGACTCTCCTCCTCTCTGTATATCTGACTTTGTAATAAAAATAAATAAATCTTTTAAAATCTTTTTAAATCTTTAACAAAATAAGTTCAATTTTATACAATAAAATATGAAGCAAAAATAAAGTATGATTCTTGGAAAGACGAAAAACTCTGCCAGCAGAGGCAGGTGCGGACCGCACCTCTAAACCACCTGACAGCCAGGGGAAACAAGGCAAGAGTTTCACAAAATAACTCAGTGACCCACACTGACACATTAGATACACACTTAAAAGCTGATCGTTCCTATCAGGCTAATTCATACACTTAACACACTAGCAAACTCAAAAAATTAAATGAGTGGAAAAGAAAATTTTCAAAAGTATATAGTAAAAGCAGAAACTAATCCTGGCTGATAAAAAATAAATAGTAATACTTAAAAACCTAACTGCAGGGGTGAGCCCTACGGCACGGGGAAGCAGTCTGAGTTGTCGTGGCGCCACTCGCCGGCCAGCTCCCTGACAGCGCCCCTGCAGAAGCAGCGGTGGCCAGCCCACTCGGACCCCTGCACCGAGCCAGTGAAGAGCAGATGGAAGCGCTCTCTATATTTAACTCTGCCTTTCAAATAAATAAACCTTAAAAGTATGAAGTACAGAAGTAGCAAAACTAGACTGAACAATCCATAGGCTATTTTTCAAAATCAATTTTATCAAAGGAAGCTGCTAAAATATTGTGTCCCATTTTTAAAAAGAACAAGAAAGTTTTTACTAATTTACAGATATCCATAGCTATGTAATAAATGGTCTTCAAAAAGTTTACAGAAAATGTGATTATGATAAAGCTGTTTTAAAATAACATCGACAAAAATAGTATTTTCAATTCCATTTTTTATATGACCTTTCACATACCTTTGTATGTGAAAAAATGTTCTATCAAAAGGAATTAAGACAAGACAAAAACAAATTAAGCTTTCATTAAATCAGTAATGATTTTTAAACAATACTCGATACTTAGCAAGAGTCACCTTTTTCTGCTAGCATTACAGGTATTTCTGCAAATACTGAAACTTTTTCTAAAACTCTGAAGAACATGTTGGTCACATATATTATCTCTGGACAATTCAGAGTTACTTAAGACAAACTATAGAAGTGTCTTTCTAAACAGAGGTGGTGACTAAAGCATTTTATTTCTTTCCTTTCAGATAATTTATTTGTTTGAAAGCGGGAGAGGGGGAGAGGGGGAGAGGGGGAGGGAGGGAGAGAGGGAGAGAGAGAGAGAGAGATATGGGTGACAGGGAGGGAGCCATCTTCCACCTGCTGGCTCATTCCCCAAATGCTTGCAACAGCAAGGTCAGGGTCAAGCCAAAGCCAGCAGGCACAAGCTTCCTCCAGGTCCCACAGGTACAGGGGCCCAAGGACATGGGCCATCCTTCTCTGCTTTCCCAGGCACACTGGCAGGGAGCTGGACCAAAAGCGGAGCCAGCCAGAATTCGCACTGGTTCCCAAGTGGGATCGTAGCGCTGCAGACAGTGGCTTAGTCCATGACACCACAGGCCTTTCTTTACCACCCCCATGCTTCAGCCCCGAGTGCCCTTTGGCACCTGTACTGCCACCCCTGGATGCCACGTCACACGGTGGTGACGAAGAAGGCCAAAAATTCTGATACTCTTGCAGTACCTGACTACCATCTTCTAAGCCAATAGCAACTATCCGGTCCCAAAGGCCACCTGTCTATGGGATGAGCCTAGACTCTGCCCTCACTGCCAGTCTGCCCTCTGCCCTCTGTCCTCACTGCCAGTCAGCGAGGCTTAGGACACATTCCTAAAACTTGACCCCTTGTCATCTACAATAGTAAAAAATTGTGAAGAACATAAACGTTCAACAATTAGAAAATTTAGAGCTAGTCATAGCATATCCACTTATGCCATTTACAATATGTAAACGGTTACAGAAATATGCACTATACTTATTATGCAGTTAAATGAAGAGGAAAAAAACTTACACAGTTGGTATTATTTATGTAACAAATTGTACTTTTAAATTTTTAAAATTTGTTTTCATTTCCTTTGAAGGGCAGAGACAGAGGATCAGCCATCAGTAGTTCCTCCCCAGATGAGCCCGAAGCCAGCAAACGGCAGTCTGAACTTCTCCCAGGATCCCAGGAACGTGCAGAGCGCCAAACACCTGAGCCATCGGCTGGTGCCTTTCATGGGGTAAATTAACAGGCAGCTGGAAACTGCTGAATGGAGGCTGGACTCAAACCGAGGGGCACCCACCTAACAGGTGGCTATCGCAAGCCGCATCTTCACTGTTGTGACAAACACCCAACCCAAACTGTATACTTTAAAACTACAAACAGGGGTCTGGCGCGATAGCCTCGCTGCTGAAGTCCTCACCTTGAACATGCCGAGATCCCATACTGGCACTGGTTCTAGTCCTGGCAGCCCTGCTCTCCATCTAGCTCCCTGCTTGTGGCCTGGGAAAGCAGTCGAGGACGGCCCAAAGCCTTGGGACCCTGCACCCGCATGGGAGATCTCAAAGAAGCTCCTGGCTCCTGGCTTCAGATAGGCTCAGCTTCGGACATTGTGGCCGCTTGGGAAGTGAATCATCAGACGGAAGATCTTCCTCTGTCTCTCCTCCTCTCTGTATATGACTTTCCAATAAAAATAAAATCTTTAAAAAAAAAAAAACTACAAACAAAAAGAGGTGTGAGTGTTGTGGCACAGTGAATGAAGCCACTGTCTACAACATCAAGCATGCCATCTGGGCGCCAGCTGCTCCCCTTTCGATCCAGCTCTGCTGACAGCCTGGGAAAGGGGAGGGTGGCGTGGGCCCCGGCAGCTGGTGCGAGAGACCTACGGGAGGCTCCTAGCTCGGTCGGCTCAGCTCTGGCTCACAGGACCATCTAGGGAGTGAACTAGTAGATGGAAGATCTGTCTCCTCTCTCTAAACCTGCTTTTCTTTTTTTTCTTTCTTTTTTTTTTTTTTTAAGATTTATTCATTTTATTACAGCCAGATATACACAGAGGAGGAGAGACAGAGAGGAAGATCTTCCATCCGATGATTCACTCCCCAAGTGAGCCGCAACGGGCCGATGCTGCGCCGATCCGATGCCGAACCTGGAACCTCTTCTGGGTCTCCCACGCGGGTGCAGTGTCCCAAGGCTTTGGGCCGTCCTCAACTGCTTTCCCAGGCCACAAGCAGGGAGCTGGATGGGAGGTGGAGCTGCTGGGATTAGAACCGGCGCCCATATGGGATTCCGGGGCGTTCAAGGCAAGGACTTTAGCCGCTAGGCCACGCCGCCGGGCCCTAAACCTGCTTTTCAAAGAAAAATGAATAAAGTCTTAAAATATATAAATAATCATTCCAAAAAATAGGTAAAGGAACCATATGTTACAAAACTCTATTCACTGAGTGTTACCATGTTGGAACTATCTGTCCTTTCTACTTTCAGAAGGGTACACAGTTTTTCTCTAATAGGAATAAAACTCTTACAAGACAAACAAGGAAGGGGGAGAGGAAGGGGCGAGGGACCAGGAGCAGGAGGGGCAAGCACCTTCCACAGACGGCAGTCACACACAGCAGTCCCACACCTTACCTCCAGCTTGAAAGCCAGGCCTACAAAGGGGTGAGAAGAGTTTCTTTCGGAGTTCATTAAGATCTTGGTTTTCTCTTTCGAGTCACTAAAATTCAAATAAATACAGAGTGTGATATGATATTTTGTTTCTTTTCTATCAAATTATTTCATCAGATTATGATCTGAAGTCATCTCTGCTAATTTCAGACTTTGCACATATGTGAAATTTCACTGCACATCAACAAGCACAGCCCTCGAGGAGTAGCTGCTACCCAGGAACGGGACCAGAAACTACAGAACGGCTCTGGTACAGAAAGAAACACAATCAATGAGAGCTTTAAAAAGTGTCTTAAAGCTTCACCAAATCAAACTTTTTAAAAAGTAATTTAGTTGAAAGTCAACATTGCAGACAGACAAGGGGGAGTTTCCACCCACAGGTTCACTCACTAGCAGCCCCAACAGCCAAGGCCAAAGCCAGGACGCAGAAGATTCCTCGGACATCCCACGTGTGTCACAGGGGCCTGAGGTTTGGGCCCTCTCACACTGCTTTTCCCAGGCCATTGGCAGGGAGCTGGATCCAAAGTGCAGCAGCCGGGACTTGAACCAGCACGCATGGGGATGCTGCTGTTACGTGGGGGGGGGTTTACCTGCAGCACAACTACTAGTGCAAGAATCATACTCTGACAAATACAGAATGGTGTAGGCACTCAGGGTAAGTATGTTTCTACATGCCAAATCCTTACCCAACTAAGAATAGTGACTGATCATTATAGATTATGGAAAAAATAGAAATATAGCATCACCATGCATATGTGTTAAAGTCTGCAGAAGCTAAGACACTATATCTAACACTTACTCTTCTTCATTGAGGATGGCGTAATTCTGAACTTCTGATGGATTCGGGAGATACTCTAACACCGCATCCAGAAGGGGCTGGACTCCTTTGTTCTTCAAGGCGCTTCCCAAAAACACAGGAGTAAACGACCTGCTCAGAGTGGCTCTTCGGATCGCAAGCTTCACGAAAGAAACATGGTGCTTAATTACATCTTGTGATTGAAGTCAATTGCCACACAACACATAAATGAACAACTGTTTTTCATATTCGTGGAATAATTTGCAATTTCAAAAAAAACCACACAGAAAATCTAAAAACATTATGCCAACTACTGTGTAAAACAGAAACACGCGAAAGATACGCCAGAAACTATTAAGCACATGACCAATTTCTGGATGGATGAAGAAAATTGCACGTATGAAAAATTTTTCTGTAAGCTTTTAAATACTACTATTTTAAATACTACTACAATATTAAAGCATATTTTAATCAAAGTTATTATCTTTTTAAAAGAAGCCTAGCAAACCAAGCTGTAAACCAAGTCGTAAAAATACACATGAATTTAGATCCTGACGGTGCTAGTCTGTAACAAGAGCTGGAGGTGCTCGCCCCAGCACACAGCACCCATGGGTGCTGCTGGCTGGGCAGGTCCACAGTACACAGCACGCACAGCACCCGTGGGTGCTGCTGGCTGAGCAGGTCCACAGTACACAGCACACACAGCACCCGTGGGTCCTGCTGGCCGAGCAGGCCCACAGTACACAGCGCAACTGCAGCGGGGAGCAGCGGGGAGCAGCTGGGAGCAGTTAGGAGCGGCCAACAGTGGCCATAACTGCTCACTGTTGAAAGGCGGAAGCTGCACACAACTATTTCTTGTCCACATGGAAAAAGCTACCCCAAATTCCATAGCTATGACTTCTGAACAACAAAAAGTAGGATACCAAAAGAACAGGATTATAGATCGTATAAAAAGGAAAAATATGCAGAAGTGAACAATTGCTATCCCAATGGGGCCAGCCCTGCTGCACAGTGAGTTAAGCAGCTGCTATAGCACCAGCATTCTCTGTGAGCACTGATTCAAATCCACGCTGCTCCACTTCCAATACAGCTCCTTGCTTCTGTGCCTGGAAAAGCAGGAACATGGCCCAAGTATGTGGGAAACGTGGATGGCCTTCTAGGCTCCCAGTTTCAGCCTGGCCCTGTCATGACCAGTGGAGTCACGTGGGGAGTGAACCAGCAGAGGGAAAATCCACTGATCTCCCCACACCACCACAGTGAAACAACAAACCCTGGCTTTTCCATTTTCCCTTATAAAATATATGTAAGCATGAACAGAAATTGAAGTACAGCCAAGTATCTTACACAGAAAACAAGTAAATACAGCAAAACTACAACGTGCCCTTGGCCTTCACAAGGCTCCCACTACTCTCAGGACTGGTGTGGACGGTGTGCGGTGCCTAGCATTTGCACAGTGTGGTCACCTACTTTCCTTCTAGAACTTTGGCACATTCTAGGCAGGGATCCTGTGACCACACCTTGGTAAAAACCTTGGAGACTGAGTTTCTAAAGGGCTTTCCTGGTGTCTAGCTCTCACAGGGGCTCTCAGTGGCCTGGGTGCCTCCCTAGAAGGCATCTCTCCAACGTACACGGCTTCCCCGGGACTTCCCCCGCGCTGTTCCTCGGCTGGCTCTGCTGTGCACGCCTTCCATGATTAAGTCACAGCCACGAGCACGAGTCCCGACTCACCAAATCTGCAAGCGGTCTGGGAGTGCCTCAGCACAATTGTGTCAACAGATAAAAATCCCCATTGCCCAGGAGTGCCTGATTCACTTAGGGCAAGATGCAGTGTTCCCCCACTCTTCACAGAGCTGAGTTGCTAAGACCTCTGGGAATGCTAAAGGAGTCATTGCAAGATAGAAACCCAGCTCAAACAACAGAAAAGAATTAGTAAACATTGTAGCTTCAATACAGTTGCTGTGTAGCTGGCTATGCAACAAACTTTATGAGGGGCCACTATGCTGGCTCAACAGGCTAATCCTACACCTCCAAGTGCCAGATCCCATACCGGTGCCGGCGAGGTCAAAGTCCCGGCTGTGCTACTTCCTACCCAGCTCCCAGCCTATGGCCTGGATGGCCCAGACCTCAGGGCCCGGCACCCACGTGGGAGACCCAGAAGCTCCTGGTTCCTGGCTTCAGACTGGCTAAGCTATATTAATTATGGTTATTTGGGGAGTTGACCAGTAGATGGAAGATCTTTCTCCGTCTCTCCTCTCTGTAAATCTGCCTTTCCAATAAAAATAAATCTTTAAAAAAACAAAACAAAACAAAACAAACCTTTACTGGTGCAATGTCTTACACATAATGATTATTTGATCTCCAAGTACACCAAATGCTTCAGGATAATTAGTAGCAAGTTTTTAAACAGTATTGTACACATAATAAAATCTTCCACCTTAAACATGTTGAAATGTTCAATTCAATGGCATTAAATACATTGATAATACTAGGCTATTACCACACTGTCCATGTTTGGAACTTATTCATCATCGTAAACAAACTTTATTCCTAATTAAGCCTTGCCCAAAATCACTATTCTACTGTCTCTATGAATTTAACTATTGCAGATACCGCCGGAGTTACACAAACATATCCCTTTGCGTCAGCTCAGAATGTCAGCCTGCACGTTGGCACACAAGGAATCCCACGACGTTAGCTCACACAGACGTGCCCATTTGAAGCTGATGACGCTCCTCTGTGCACATCACATTCTGTTGATTTATTCAGCCCCTGAGCGACCGTTAATGACAGCCTTGCATTTTCCTAATGATCAGTGGCACTGAACATCTTTGCCCGCACATGAGGCAACCCATGGGCCTTCTGTACTCACTACAGTGTAAGAGGCAGTGTCTCTGCGGCAGCACCGAGCAGCCTCACGTCAGCCTACCCAGGACTTCACGTTAATTTTGTTCTCTGCAATAAGGACATGAGGCTGACTGCGGCATTTCTGTAGTATAAACTATGACTCCCTTCTCATTTGAACACACTACCTAACTCAACACGTAAAGTAACATGCTGTTGAATTTTTGAGGGAATAAATTATGCTAAATAAATCTCCAATCCCACAAATATAGCCCATGTATAAAAGCGTCACAGCCCCGACCACAAACCCACGCTTTGTTTTAATATAGGGTTTTTCTTGAGACCACCTGCCTTTATATCAGAAGTCGAGGGGATTTTTTCTTCTAGAAACAGTTCCCCAAGCTGTTCATCTGAATTGGCGACACACTCAATCAGCTCCTGCCGGTGCTCGGCCGCCACCGCCCTCAGCTCCGCGGGGACCTCGTCGTACCGCACAACCTGCCTGGGAGAGAAACGCTTGCTGGGATTACCCTAGAACACCCAATCACACACAGCACAACTGAGAAGACGGCCAACGAGCACATTTATTCTAGGCAAGAAAAAGGTCTGATGCATTTGCATTCAAATAGTAAATAAGACCAACACATATCCTAAAAATTCAGACAGAATCCAGGGCAGAAAAGCTCAGGGAAAGTAATGCGCTCAGGGCTGAACCCTTAGTAAACACAAGGACCCAAACGCAAGACAGTCCACTAGGAAGAAAAGAGTATCCTTTATTATAGATACCATATTTATGCTCCTGTACTTTGCAGAAGCTAACTGATAAAAGTTGTAACAAAATACTTCTCAGTGTAACTCAACCTTGTCTAGGTGTATTAAATATGCAAAATAAATGTATTCAACAAAACATACTTTAAAGGTTGAAAACAGTGACTTGACAAAATGATACTAAAAGACGGACATTCCTCGCAGTAGTTATAGATTTTACTGTACTCTGATCTGGAAATTGGCAAACATGCCAGGAAGAGCATCCGTTTATTAAATATCTACAACGCAGCCAGCCTGAAGCAGCAGTGCCATGACTCTCTCCACCTCACGTGAAGCAGCTGCTACCGCTGCACATGCGCACAAGGAGTGACGCCAGGAGCAAGGCAGCCCGCCAGGGGAGCACTATCAGTGAACGGGAGGGCTAATCAAAGCCAACCTCTGCCAAGCCCACCTGAGCATCTCAAAATTCTACTACCCACCATCTTATTAGTTAGAACATGACAACCTAACAAGAATTAGAGACCGTCCTCTATTCCTTGCCATTGTAACAAACCCAACCACACCATTTTTCACAGAGTATCCCAACTGCAGAAGTGATAAAACAGAGAAGAAGTGAGACAAGATGCCAGCCACTGGAGCTGGCCACCAGTTCACTAAGCCTCCAGGGCTCCAACAGAACACCCACAAACGACAATACTCAGAAAACATCAGTCTCAAAGTTGTACTAGCTGTTAAACTTTAGAAATGGAAATTAATGCCTTTCATAAAATAAATTCTAAATAGAAAAATGGAGCATGTGTCAAGTGCACAGTTACAAATGACCTCCTAATATCCCAGATACTCTGCACAGCCTTCAGACCTGTGAGCTTCCTGGCAAGCGCCCTCTGGTCCCTCGCCTGTCACACGGCCACGGGATCCTTTCCACACACACACATTTAGTGGTCCTAGACAGTGGCAAGGAATATGTACATGAAGACGACCCATCCATGGTTTTGATGTACGACAAAATCTAACAGCTTTCCCTGTGGGGCCAGGAGTTGGGTCCAGCAGGTAAGCTGCCAGCTGAGCCACTAACTATCCATGTTTGCGTCCCACCTCCAGGTCCCATTTCAGCTTCCTGCCATGTGCCCTGAGAGGCTGCAGGTAACAGCTCCCGCTCCTGGGTCCTTGTCACCCAACTGGCCCAGCCCCACCCACTGTGGGCATCTGGGGAAGGCAGCCCCACCCACTGCGGGCATCTGAGGAAGGAACCAGCGGATGGGGTTATCTGTCAAATACAGAACCACCTCCAGTTCAGGAACATGCAGCTCTGGAAAAGATTTATTCAGTCATTACAAATATTTTTGGATTCCCTATTAGGTACTAGGCAGTTTGAGATGCTTGCGATCTACCAATGAATAAGTCAGAGATAAATAATAATTTCCTCTCGGGAAATCTGTCCTACAGAGTGGCCAATAAACCTGTCATCACTCAGGGGTCACACACACGTGAGGGGAACTTTCTCCGGAGCACAGCCTCCATCCTCCTTCTGCCTACAAGGTGCCCATGAGGACACATCCTACTGCCCACTGATGACACCTCAACTCCACCCGAGCAGCAGCAACCCCAGCGGCACAGCAGAGAAAGGAAACCCCCAAAAGAGCCTCGGGGAAACTACCACACAAACAGGGTCATTGCTCAGAGACCAGAGCAGTCAGCTCAGGCACCATCTAGGCAGCTAGCGCCGGGAGCTTTCCACAATGCACCCTGACCACCTACTGTGCGACATCTGGGAGGAGCCCCAGGACAGGTCCACGAGCTCCCCATGCCGCAGCTGGGTGACTGCTGGCAGTCACAGTCCTGCGGTGGTGTGCAAAGGCCACTCAAAGGCTGAGTGACCGCACGCCACGTCTGAAAGTGACCAGTTTCTTACCTTTCCTATATTACAGTTGCACAATTTAATTTTTTTATAAGTAATGTGGGTTTTTTGGCCTATGTAATCTCATGAAGTGGAACACAATTACAATTTGATTTTTCCCAGTTTTATCAACCTAGGACATAGCAGCTACTCTACAGAAGTCTGCAGACTCAAGACTGGATGAAGGAAAAGCGAAAGAAGTGCCGTTACTAGTCTAACTGAAGGCCTCCTGCTGCACTCAGCAGGCCACAACCTGATGTCCCCTCAGAAACATCCTTAGAAAGAATTCGAAGAAAAATGGATGACAATTAGAATTAAAGGATTAAAGTCATCTTAGAAAATATTCCACCAGCCACATTTCAAGTTACTCACATTTACGTCTAAAGACGTGATCCTTCCTCTCAGGTAGTTTTTAAAATGCAAAGACAAAATAGCATTATTTTTAATACTCACCCGAAGTCTCCATCAAAATAAATGGCTCGTTCCTCTATTAGATCTACAACACCTTTAAAGTTCCCCTCCAAGCCAATGGGTATCTGTACAAATGCTGCATTATGGTTCAGTTTGGACCTGAAAAATAAAAACACACTTGTTTATTTCTTTGCTTCCAAATTCCTCTGAAGTGACAAGTACAAAAACCAAGGGCTGCAAACGCAGCAGAACTGAGAAGATACAAAGCAGTCGGTAGGGGGCAGCACTGTGCCGTGGTCCCAGCCAGCTCCCGCTGGGGCAGTGGAAGATGGCTTAGGGGGCAGGGTCCTCACCACCCACATCAAAGACCCATGCCGAGCAGCTCTTGCAGCCATTTGGAGAGTGAACCACTGGATGGAAAACCAGTCAAGTAAGCGCTCTCCTCTGCTTCCTCCCTGTCACTCTGATTTTAAGTAAATCCTGAATAAGCAAAGCAGTTGCAACAGACTTGCAACCAACCACTAAGGAGTAGGGAAGCTACAACATCAGGGTTTCCTACCCGATCCCCAGAGAGTACAGGGTCAGAAGCAGAAGAACATGTCCACGAATGGCTGGCCAAGAAACCAAAGGAGGGCACAGTGGGCTGGCCGATTCCACAACACTGAGAGCAGCTCTCTGAAGAGGGGCTTCCGGGAAACTCAGGAAGGGCTCAAGTCTGACACGTCTCTTGGGTCTGTACCCAACGCAAGCACCGAGACAAAGCCCAGCCAGCAAGAGTCCCTGCTACAGAAGAGTCCCACGGTGCCTCAGCCACGACAGAGTGCCAAGCCCCGAAGGAAGCCGATGGCTTCAGAGCCGCTGAGTCCAGATGGTACCAACCTGCAAGAGAACTACCCGAGCCGGAGGAACAACCTGTGCAGACAGACAGAAAGCTTCCAGAAGCTACGTAACAGCTGACACTACTGTCTAAAAGGCAGGCTAAATAACAAGACACAGAGCTATCCAATTAGCGAGCTGGGTTCAGCGCACATTCTCAACACTTAATCACAACGGGGAGACAATCTGGACAGGTCCGCTCCAGCAGTCCAAATCCGCTCAATGGGAGTCACAAAAGCGGGAACTCAAAAGCAAGTGGAGCGAAGAACCAACCAACATAACAAAATGATAAATGCTACAAAAAAGAATTCTCTTGGATTTCGGAGAGATCTTAGCTGAAAGACTACAGTGGTTGACAAGCACCAGTCACCCAGGAACAGAAAGTGAAAACACTCAGTTTTATCAGGGCAAACACCCAAAAGTCAAGCATTTTCCTTCCGTATTCGCACACACGCCTGCCATCAGATCTTCTCCGCCAGACCCGCACTCAGCCTCTCCACTCCCACAGACCTGACCACCCGAGCGCATGCCCACCTGCTGCCAGGTAAAACCTGCTGAGCTACTCGCACGCCCGCAGCAGGTGAAAAGCCAAACCTCTGGGCCCGGCAGCGTGGCCTAGCGGCTAAAGTCCTCGCCTTGAACGCCCCGGGATTCCATATGGGCGCCGGTTCTTATCCCGGCAGCTCCACTTCCCATCCAGCTCCCTGCTTGTGGCCTGGGAAAGCAGTCGAGGACGGCCCAATGCATTGGGACACTGCACCCGCACGGGAGACCCGGAAGAGGTTCCTGGTTCCCGGCTTCGGATTGGCGCGCATCGGCCCATTGCGGCTCACTTGGGGAGTGAATCATCTGACGGAAGATCTTCCTCTCTGTCTCTCCTCCTCTGTGTATATCTGGCTGTAATAAAATGAATAAATCTTTTAAAAAAAAAAAAAAAAGCCAAACCTCAACTCTTCCTAAGGCCTGTGAGTCACACAGTATTGTTCAGAATAACAATACTATGAACACCAGAGCTTTATCTCGCATAGTCAGCGCAGTCCCTGGCACCCACACTGCTGTCAGAAAGCATCGCCTTCATCTCCTCGGCACCTGGCTTTAGGGGGTTCATAAACACCCCTCCAAGTAGCGGTTAAAATCAAAGAGGGGTCCACAGCTAGCCTAAAGCCAAATGCAAGGTACTGTCCGAATCTGCTCCAGACGCTAGCTTCTCCAAGCACAGCAGCACAGCATGGATGACCCGAACGCCCCCTCAGCCTCCACAGAGCTCAGGACAGCTGCCCACTTAGCAGGCCGTTGGTGACAGCAGACCGGAAATCAAGCACATACACTCACTGCATTTATGAAGACAAGCCACTCACACAAATAAAAGGAAAAACTTTGGGGCCGGTGCCATAGAGCAGTTAGGTCTCCACCTGGGGTGTCAGCACCCTACGTGGGCACCAGTTCAAGTCCTAGCTGCTCCACTTCGGATCCAACTCCCTGCTGAAATGCCTGGGACAGCAGCAGAGGATGGCTCAAGTGCTTGGGCCCCTGCACCCATGAGAGACCTGGAGGAAGCTCCTGGCTCCCAGCTTCAGACTGGCTCAAATCGAGCCACTGCAGCTACTCGGGGGGGAGTGAATAAGCAGATGGAAAAGCTGTCTGTCCTCTCTTCATAAATCTTTCAAATTAAAAACACAGAAATCAAATCTGGAAAAAAGACAATGACAACCAAGTTTCAGGGACCAGGTCTCATGATGGTGACTCTCCCCGACTCCCGTCCCTCCTTCCCACTGCTCCATACCGCATCTGCTGCAGGGCCCTGGCCGGGTTGGAACCCGCCCGGTCCAGCTTGTTAATGAACGTCAGGAAGGGGACACTGTAGCGCTTCATCTGGCGGTTAACGGTCATGGTCTGGCACTGCACCCCTCCCACAGCACAGAGAACCAGGACTGCGCCATCCAGCACTCGGAGGGCCCTTTCAACCTCTATTGTGAAGTCCACGTGCCCTAGAGGAGACAAAGGAACAGGTGAGGGCTTCAAAGAGCAGGGTTATTTTGATACACGCACTGTTTACCAGTTTTTGCATCTTATTACACAAGTGTTCTAATTAGAATACAGACACCAAAACCATTCACCCACCACAGGCCAGGGCCCAACGAGACCGCTTCAAACAGGAGTGGAAACCTAAACACCTTCGCTGGCTCCTGTGGAAAAGGCTAGAACCTTCCTACTTTTAGGATTTATTTACAGTGTTTGAGGAAACCATACAAGCCTAGGTTTCAAGCTTATCTTCCCGAACAGGAATTCAGTGGTACACTGTTAGTTGATACTCCAAATGTAAAGGGCTTAGAACAAGCCCAGAAGCCCCTTCACCTGGCGTGTCAATGATGTTGATGTTGACGCCCTTCCACAGGGTGTAGGTGGCCGCCGACTGGATGGTGATGCCTCTCTGTCGCTCCAGCTCCATGGAATCCATGACAGCGCCAACCCCGTCTTTGCCTTTCACCTAGACACAAGCACAGCACGTCAGCCGGCTCCGGCCCCGCGTCCCGAGGAGGACACAAGGCTGTCACCCACAGGTCAGCGAACACACGCTAGCCTCGCACTGTTCAACCTCTCATCTCTCCAGGGGAAACGACTACAGGTTCTGCTCAGCATGAACCCGAAGCAGCTGTCCAGGCTGCCTGAGGACCGGCCAAGGCAAAGCACCCTGGCTCGCTCCGCACTGCCCCTGCCCACCTGCCCTGCCCTGCCCTGGCCGCAGATGGTCAGAACCTTGCTCGGTTCTCCAAGCAGGCTCCGAGGCCGGAGCGGGGAGGAGTCAGCTTTCACAGCACAGGTTAACAAGCCAGAGTGAAGTCACCGGTGATGCCGTCAGCTGAGATCTCAGGGTCTCTTAAATAACTTCCCTCCACCGTGTGTACTCTTCACATGTTACCATATTTTCTAACGATACTGGTTTAGGAGGGACCCTGCACCCACATGGGAGACTGGCAAGCAACTCCTGGCTCCTGGCTACTCAGCTCCCACCACTGTGGCCATGTGGAGAGTGAGCCAGTGAACAAAGGCCTCTCTCTAGCTCCTTCTTTCTGTAAATCTGCCTTTCGAATAAAAACAATCCTTTAAAAAAATACGGTTGGCTTAGGGTAACATCTGATGGTGCAGAAGTGCTTTTTAAACCCACCTGAGCTCTCTGCCCTGCGACTTGAAGATCCAACTACCAAGGTGTGAATAGTTCTCGTTTTATTAAATTAATAACTACAGAACAATTACAATCAAGCTTTAATGACTGGAGTAAAGCGCAGGCATTTACCTCATGCATCTTGGCTATCCTCCCGGTGTAGTAAAGCACTCGTTCGGTTAAGGTGGTCTTCCCAGAGTCGATGTGAGCCGAGATGCCGATATTCCGGATTTTTTCATTAGGAATCACCCCTGCTGAGCACCAGCGACGGCTCAGCCAGCTCACCTGGGGAGACGAGAGCCCAGCTCAGCGCACCTGCTGCAGGAGCCAACAGCAGGCACGGAAAGCAGCTAAACCTGGCGTCCTTCCTGCAGGTGTCTGGTCGGACACGAACCAGTCTGCAGAAGGGAACGGCTCGCATCTCAACCTCCCTTAACCGGAAAGCGACTGCAACACAGCACAGGACAACGGAGTCCTCACGACACCGGACTACAGCCAAAACGCGCTGCAGCCACATCTGGGCCAGGGAGGTGGGAGGAGCCCAAAGAACTTGCAAAACGTGGGTAACAGTCCCCCGGGAAACGGCTGATGGGAGCCCCAAGGACACCGACGACAAACCCAACGACATTAGCCCGAGAGAAAAAGGCATCTCCACCCTTCCCCACAGGCTTCCATTTCCAAACTGCACCGCATGCCACGTCCACCCAGGGCAGCACCAGCTCACACAGCCCGGGAGCGGCTGTGAGAACAGCGGGCAGGAGCCCCCATGTCCAGCCCGAGCCCCGCGATCGAGGCGGCGCGGGGCTCCTCAGCCCGTGGGCTCCACCGCTCGGGCCCGGCCTCCGGGCAACCCGACCCTCGCAGGTACCTGCTTCCCCGGCCAGCGGCCCAGGGCCGCGGCGGCTCCCAGCAGCTTCATCTCAGGCGCTCAAAGTCACGCCGCAGCCGGGCTGGGAAGGCGCTTCCGGGGTGAAGGACGTGGGCAGGGCGGCGACGGAGGAAGGGGAGGAGCTTCCCGCAGAGCAGCAACCTGCGCTGCCGCGCTCCTCCTGCTGACTCGGATGACGAAATGCAGTTGCGTTCGGAGCCTGTCAAGGGCGTTCTTGGTAAGCAGGTGCAGCTGCGTGAAACAGGAGCGCCTAGCATCTTAAGTGTCTACTTACCCCGTGCATTCCTACCATTGTCAGAAATGGGGCGAGTCTGTTCTATCTGAAGTGCTTTTGTAGAAAGCTGCTGTTGTGGCACATCAGGTTAAACCTCTACTTAAATCGCCTGCATCCCGTGTGGGAGCCACTTCTGATCCAGCTCCTTGCTAAGGTGCCTAGAAAATCAGCAAAAAATAGCCCAAGTGCTGGTGCCCCTGCATCTATGTGCAGGCCTGGTAGACGCTCCTGGCCCCTGGGTTTGACTAGGCTCACCTTTGGCCCTTGTGACCATTTGGGGAGTGAACCAGCAAATAGGAGATTCTTTCTCTCCCCCCACCATCCTTTCCCCCTCCCCGTCTGTCTCTTCTCCTCTCTCTGTAACTCTGCCTTTCAAATACATTAAATAGATAAATCTTTTAAAGAATGTATCTATAGGGACGTGTGTAGTGGCGCAGCTGCTTCCAACCCTGCCACTCCATGTTTGCTGGCTTCAGTCCGGGCTGCTTCCGCTCCAGCTCCCCTTGAGTGCCCCGTGAAGGCGGCAGGAGCTGGTCCCAGGGCTTGCCCCCCTGCCACCAAACGGGAGACCTGGCTGTGACGGTTGACTCTTGGCTTGGCCCTGGCCTAGAACTGGCTGTTGCAGGTATCCACGGTAACAACTCCCTCTCCTTTATTCTCTTCCTTTCAGATAAAGGCATCTGTATTAAAGTTTCCTTCAACACTGTTTTATATTTTGCAATATTATACAATTGGTGTGGTCAGCGGTAACATCTTTGACTTACAATACAGAAAATTTAAAATCTCCAAATCATAAAACTTTCAACCTCAGTTTTATGAGAACTATTTTATTAGCTTTCATTTTATATAAAAAAACCTAGAAGCATACAACTGACTTTAATCATTAGAAGCATTTCGTAAGCCAGTTTATAGTATTTATATATTCACAGCCAAGTACATTTCTAAACTTTTTATTGATTGGAAAGGCAGAGTTAAGGAGAGCGGGGAGGAGAGATCTTTGACTCTCTCATGGCTGCACTGGCCCGAGCTGGGCCAGGCCACAGGCCGCAGCGGGAAGGTGCTGCTGGCTCAGGCCTGCCACGGGTTGCAGGATCCACACCCTTGAGTCATCCCTCACCACCTTCTCAGGCTGCAGTAGCAAGGAACAGCATTGGCAGTGAAACAACTAGGACTCAAACCAGTGCCCGTCTGGAATACTGCACTGCAGGTAGCAGCTTAACACCTGATTCTGTAACACCAGCCCAATCAAATCATATTTCAAAGTCTTTTTTGTCTTGAAAATCTGTTTTTATAATCCTAATAGCAAATTCCATTATTTCAATACATTTGTACATTTTTTAAAAAGATTTATTTTTATTACAAAGTCAGATATACAGAGAGGAGGAGAGACAGAGGAAGATCTTCCATTCCGATGATTCACTCCCCAAGTGAGCGCAACAGCCGGAGCTAAGTGGATCCGAGGCCAGGAGCCAGGAGCTTCTTCTGGGTCTCCCACGCGGGTGCAGGGTCCCAAGGCTTTGGACCATCCTCTACTGCTTTCCCAGGCCACAAGCAGGGAGCTGGATGGGAAGCGGGGCTGCCGGGATTAGAACCTGTGCCCATATGGGCACCCAGCGCATTCAAGGTGAGGACTTTAGCCACTAGGCTATTGTGCCAGACCTTTGTTGTACATATTTTTTCTTGGTTTTTTTAGACTTATTTATTTGAATGGCAGAGTAACACAGAGTGAAGGGAAAACTGAGAAACAAAGAAATCTTCCATTTTCTGGTTCAATTCCCAAACACAAACAACAGCCCAGTCTAAACCAGCCAAAGTCAGAGCAAGGAGCTCCCTTCGGGGC
Organism: Ochotona princeps; assembly: GCF_030435755.1. Lineage (NCBI taxonomy): Eukaryota > Metazoa > Chordata > Mammalia > Lagomorpha > Ochotonidae > Ochotona > Ochotona princeps. The sequence goes on along the minus strand of NC_080834.1, from coordinate 17,094,152 downwards.
TCCGAGGGCAGAGTGTGACAGGCAGGGCTGGGCTGGCCACAGCATCTGCTGGTTCCCATGTGATATGGGGCTAGAGACAGAGCTGACCAAGCGACTGCAGCCACCATGTGCTCATGTGACTGAGTCGGACCCCACACTGGCTGGCTGGGGTCACCTCTGGCAAGGTTTCTTGGGGATTCCCCTAGCTGGTTCACTGGACTAGAGCTCCAACCACAGTGAAAATCATGGGATCCATGGTCTGTGGAGTACAGATGTCAGAACTGGGTCTCCTTGTTTGCTGAGGCCTGTGCAGAAGACAGCATACCCAGATACTCATGGGTAACATGACAGCCAGATCATTAGGGCCTAGAGAGGACATCTGGTACCACAGAGGGCAGAACAAATTGGATAGCTCTCCTGGACAAGTTTCTAGGGGAATCAAGACTCAGGTGTGAGACACAGCCACCACTGCCATGCAGTGAGTCCCAGGCTTACCTGCGTGGCCATCACACCAAATGGCACCGGGCTTCACCCTCTGACCACCTGGTGGTGAGCTCTGGGGTCTTGGGGGTGTGGAATTCTGCCTAAGGACATTCATGGATAAGGCCACTGTGTGTTGTTGGGGAATAAATCCTGAGGGACTCCCAACGACAGGGTCACTGTACTTGCTGGTAAGCGAGGGGACTGAGACCAGTGCTTTGGAGGGGGGAGTCTGGACTATCTGTATGGGTTAGACTGATATACCAGCCCACATGTGAGTCCTGACACACATGTCCTAGGGCTTATTATCATGGAACATTGCTGACCACCACACACCAGTCCATGTGGAAGCTAGGGCTGGGGGCCTGTCTGGCAGGGTCAGATCCTAGTACCTGAATGAATGTCAGATAGGGGAAGGGTCACATTAGGCAGGGCCATGACATCAACAAGCATATGGGAGAATCAGATCCAGGGGTAGGTTCAGGGGGCAGGGGTGGTGTGGGCCCAACCCTGTGGAAATACAAGTCCCACTGCTTCGGTTAGCTCAAGGGTTGGGATGGTGATGGGCTGAGTTAGGTGTGAACATGGAACTTACCATTACTCACAGGTACAGGGACTGAGAACAATCTGGGCAGATCCAGGCTGCAGGACCTGCATGTGCATCCTAAAACAAGGTGTCGGGTGGGCTGGGCCACAGCGTGTATCAGCTCATACAAGGCCAAGATGGAGGAGTAGGCTATGCCGGGCAGGGTCCTAACACCCGTTGGCATGCATGAGATCTGGGTCTTAGAGTTGACCAATTAGGGATATGTGGAAAACTCCCCTAGTGGGTCATAACTCCCACTGGTGATCACATGATCCAGGCCTGGGGGTCGGGCAAGCTGGGCAAAGTGGCTCCAAAATAAAAAATAATAATAATAATAAAAAATAAATATATACAAAATTTTAAAAAGACTCAGGTGTATCATGGCAGCCAATGGACTTTGGAAGGATTTCCTCTACCTTGGAGCAATGAAATCAACAGCATCTCAGAACTATCAAAGCCACTTAGGCAGTGTGCTTGGAACATGCTGCACACTGGGGACCCTGGGATGACATCAGGTAGCCTTGCCTGAATCCTGGGTACAGATGTGGGGTTGCTGGGAGGGGCCTTTCTTCTTCTCTCCCAACTTTTCCCAGCTCCTAGAAAAAAGGAGATTGGAGGCAGTTGTCTCATCTACTTCCCCCATTCCTTGAACCTTCCCATCCTAATTGGCGGTTCACAAGGGCATGCATCCCTCTCAACTATGTAAACATCATCAAAAATAGAATCAATTTACTATCTAAAGAAAGACTAAGGAAAGTTTGCACTGACAAATAATACAAGACGTTGGGTAAGCAGAGATAAGACAGCAGGTGGTGTTTAAATCTGAATTCACAATGTTGATCAGAACCCCCAAACCCAGGAGGCAATACCAAGCATGCCCTGGGCAGAATCCGGATTCTCTGCAAAACCCCTCGAGCATGATCAGAGGGGCAATGAGAGGTCTCAAATGATGCTTCACTATCAAACCGGGGGCACCAAACCAGGCACTCAGGGCATTGAGCAAACCTCAAGGCACTCTCCAGCAGACCCAGACAGTCCAGGGTAAATCTATTTATGTCTACAAAGCCACGTGTATTGCCACACTGTAAGGAGGGAGATCCAACACTGCAGAACCATGAGAATCTAAATGGAGGAGACTGTATTGCTGTAATCTGGTAGAAGAGCAGGGTTCGTGTAAAATTCGGTCGGGTATTTTTGACCCAAAGTAAAGCAGAGTTGTGTGCAAATGAATCAAATGAAGTCTGGTCAGTGAAATGGATCAGGTCCTGTTTGCCTGAGAAATAAATGTTTAGACAGTGAGGCCTGAGGCCGAGGGCTGGAGCCTCCTGCCTGGAGGACTTCCATGCCTCCAGGCACCAGGGCAAGTGTCAGTCACACTACCTTAACTTCGGAGAAATGCATGGTAGCTTATGGTTTTAGAGCAGTTTCCTGGTAAGTGGAACCTCCCTCCATGAGGGGAGTGACTGGGACACATAAGCAGTGTGTGTATAGGAGAGGACCCATGCGGTTGGCTTTGTCTGGTTTTGTTTTTCCAGTCTGAGAAATGTCAAAGAAGTTTTAAAATCTGAGTATACACCCTAGGTAGCTGCATTATTAAGTCGTTAAGTCTACTAACTGATGTGAAGGAGCGCACTGAATTTCCCTGGGAAGTCTGTTGGTTGCTGGTTCCAGTTCTGCTTAATATCTCCCTACAATGCCTCTGCCGAGAAACTCTGAAGCAGGTGTTAAGGTTGTGTGGAGGTGGGGCCTTAGGGATGGGACTGGGTTGGGAAGGTGGAGCCCTCTCTCCTGGGGTCACTGCCCTGAAGGAAGGGCCCAGGAGCTCTCTGGAATTGCTGCCCACAGGTGTGGCTAGAAGTTGCAGTCTGCCTCCCCCAGGCTGCCTGCTTGGTCAGCCTCTGGCTGCAGAACTCTGAGAAGCTGTCCCGTAAGCCACCAGAAGCAAGTGGACAGTGAAGGCAGATGTAGCAGAGAATTTACTGGTGTAGTTTTTTTCTGAAACAGATGAAAGAAGCACTTTTCGGAGCAACAATGGCTGACAATTTTTCAGAACTGATGTATGCTACCAGTGCTTAAACCTAGGAGTTCTAAGAATCCCAAACGTGATGAATAAAAAGAAATACACACCTAGACCCATCCCACAAAAACTAAAGAACATCCAAGGCAATTTTTTTTACAAAATCTGCAGAGCAGCCAGAGATGAGATAAATCATCCAAGGAGAACTAGCATCATTCCGGCTGCATATTTTAAGATCAGTAATATTGAAATTGGGGTCAGTGCTGTGGCATACTGAGCTAAGCTACAAGCTGCAGTGCCAGCATCCCATATGGGCAATGTTTAAGTCCTGGCTGCTCTATTCTACTGATCCAACTTTCTCCTAATGTGACTGAGAAAAGTCGCCATGATCCAAAGGCTTGGGCCCCTGCCACTCCTGTGGGGGACCTGGAAAAACTCCTGGCTCCTGACTTGGGGCTAGCCCGGCTTAACTGCTGCACCACACTACCTGGCCCAGGTCCTTGTAACCTCACTTCGTGTTCTCAAAGCAAAGAGAATTAATGACTGTGATGTTCAGGATTCATTTAAAAATAAGCTACAGGTCATACAAGTTGGAAGCAGGTAAATTAAAAAGAAAAATTTAAAAATTCAAACTAAAATAAAAAGAAAAAAGGTAAACTGATGAGAAATAAATGCAAATACATGTAATGTTATCACAAGAAGAGACAACTGCATTAAACTTTCCAGTTAAAAACAGTTGAAATGAGCAAACACAAGAGCATACTTAGTGTCAGAAATATGTCTGAACTGGCCCAGCCCTGGATGTTGCAGGTATTTAGAGAGAATCATTGGATGGAAGATGGATCTCTATTTTTCTCTCTGTTTCTGCCTGTCTTTCTCTGTCTCTCTCTTTCACACACACACACACACACACACACACACACACACACACACACTCTCTCTCTCTCTCTCTCTTTCAAATGCATTAAAAATAAATGAAAATTTAAAAGAAAAAAAAAATAGGTCTGTCTCGCCCCCTGGCTGGCGGGACTCATACCTGTCCTGTGACGTGTTCTTGTCTCTCGTTGCCTTTCCAAGCGCATCAGCAGGGAGCTGGATTGCAAGCGGAGCAGCCAGGATGCCCAGTGGTGACCATACCGGATGCCGGTACTGTGGACCGTGGCTTAACTCACCAGGCTACGGTGCAGGCTCCTTAGTCTTTCCATATGTTTCACAACTCTGACAGCTTTGAGGAACACTGCTCGCTTTGTGGAATGCTCCCTACCTACACGTTATAATGTTCAACTTTCCCAGATTAAAAAGTAGAATGTATAGAATAGGCAGATTTGGTGGTTAACATTCTTCTGTTCATGTCTCAGTGTAGCATCAGTCATGCAGGAACAAGAAAGCAACTGCAAATATTTCCATTTATACAACTTAGGGGAAGTCATCGCGTACCACCAATCGAGGGAACAGTGGCATCAGTTAACACCGTTTCTGAGAATGGAGGCTTGGCTTGTTGCATGTTTAACCTTCCAGCTCAGTACTCTCAGCAGTTTAAGCTGGTGTCCAATGTGTTTAACTTCAGTGAGCTCTAAACAGAAGTCAAATAAATTTGAATAAAATTTAGTAGTTTTCTGGTTTTTATGAAACATTTTATATTTTGTATGTAATTCACACTTCACAAGAAATGACTCAACGTGCTGCTCCCTTCCTGGTGAGTACACTGAGGGGAGATCTGGAGAATAGGGCGGCCCCGGCCCCACCTGTCGCCAATGTCCTGCGGTGGATGGGATGGGAGGGGGAGACCTTAGGGTCTGGGAGGTAAAACTTCCAGCAGCCTGTTGGCTGCTGGCAGGTCCCAGGCTGGTCCAACTCCCATGCTCGGAGACCTGATTCCAGCCACCACGAACATGCGGTGAGCTGTCCCTGGACTGTGAATGCGCCATTTGGCACCAGGCTCTGCCTACTGGCTCCCCGGTGGTGAGCTCTGGAGTTTTGGGGCTATGAATTGCTGCCTAGGTACCTCCATGTTGAGCCCACTGTGCTGCTGGGTTGCGAATCAATCCTGAAGATTCCCAACAACAGAGTTACTTCTCCTTTGAAGGGCCAAGTGTGTGCTGGGCAGAATCAGGCCAGACTGCAACATCCATTGGTTCCAGTGGAAGACAGGGCTGGAAATAGAACCAACCCAGCAATTGCAACCACCAGCTGATTGGAGCGATGGACTGTACTGGGCCCTGTACTTGCAAGTACACACAAGAATCTGGTCTGGGATCACCTCAGACAAAGTTTCTTTCCCGTCGAACTGCTGGACTCAAAACCCTAACCATGAGGAGAAGTGCAGGTTCCATGGTCTGCCATGGAGTGCAAGGCCAGAGCCGAGCCTCCTCTGAGGTTCAGACAGAGCAGTGGAGAGCATAACCAGGTGCACATGGAGGATATGGCAGTCTATAGGAACCTGCAGAGGATACATAGCACCACAACAGAGGACAGAACAAATCAATCAACTACCCCAGCCATATGTTGGCAATGAAAATCTGGGCAGAGACTTTAAGGCGGACTATGTCAATCAGTGGATTCTGCAGCGACTTCATCGTGCTTGGAATGGCGAGATGGGCAGCAATTCAGAACTGTTGAACTACGGAAACCACTGAGCAGGACCCTCTGAGCATGCCCACATCAGGGACCTGGGATGGGTGGGAGACTGGGAGGGGTTTCTCCCTTTACCTCCCCCTTTACCCCAGATACAGAAAAAAAATGTGGAAATAATAGTCTTACCCACTTTTCTGTAGCCCTTGAACTTTTGTGCCCTAATTAACTATGTGAAGATTGTCAAAAAAAAAATAAAATAAAAAAATGACTCAACATTAAAAGGAGGAAGATCAGTTTATGTAATTTCAAATGTCAAAGCCAAAAATCATTTCTGCAAAAACGTTATGCTCCCATAGCATAAAGATAAATATTAACAAGCTTGACTTCTCTTATTTGAAAACATGTGAAAGTGTCAAATAACTAGACTTTATTGTCTCTATGTGGACAATTCCTCTTAAGCTGTGCCTTTCCTAAGGCCCAAATTATGTACAGCTGAGGCCACATGCAGGAGACCATCTGATATTTAATACTCCTATGTCACAAATCTTGTTTCTTTTTTTTAAAAGATTCATTTACTTTTATTAGAAAGTCAGATTTTCAGAGAGAAGGAGAGACAGAGAAGAAGATCTTCCATCTACTGGTTTACTCCCCAAGTGGCTGCAACAGCTGGAGCTGAGCTAATCTGAAGCCAAGAGCCAGGAGCTTCCTCCAGCTCTTCTACACCGGAGGAGCATGGTCCCAAGGCTTTGGGTCGTCCTCAACTGCTTTCTCAGGCCACAGGCAGGGTGCTGGATGGGAAGCAGAGTAGGTGGGACACGAACTGCCGCCCATATGGAATGCCTGCTTTTGGAGGTGGAGGGTTAGCCAGTTGAGCCAACAGCAGCCCCTATGTCACATATCTCACATGTGACTCCTATGGAAGCCTGTGGCATAAGAAGAAATATATATATGTAACTCAATTTTTATTTGATTTCCATGGAAAAAATTGTAAGGAAAAAGTTATCTACAGATAACCTGACTACTCTATGTTATAAAGGAGTTTTACTGGTAAGCACAATTATTTATTGCAGTGTGTTTTCAGCATTGGATATTATCATGCAAGCTGTTATGACTTAGCTGTTAATGACTTAGGCAAAAGGAGAATAATTACAGAATCTATTAAACTTTTAGTCTATCAAGTTAATATGTGTATATTTGAAATTTATGCCTATGAAAACATCTCAGTATGTTATAGTATTCTATTAGCATACTGACAAGAAATTTTTACCTAACATATGCACAAATAAACATGATTTCCATCTAATTTTAGTGACTAATTCAATGCATAAAACAAACTAATAATTAACAGGAATATAACATAGAAATCAGACAAGTAGGAACTCGGTCACATCATGTTGCTTCTAAACATAAAAAAGAAAGAACTTAGGGTTATAAATGTACAGTGGATTTTTTCCCCTTGATAGAAATTTTGTCTTAAGAGGTAAGATTTTATATTCCTATAAATTTAAAACATAAGTTTAATAAAAGCAGATTAATGTTTGAAGTCTAGAAAAAAGCTAGAGATGAACTTATATGGCCTAGATAAAACACGGTTGAATTATTATGATCTTTGTTCAAATATACTTGTCTAGCAAATTCTGGGACAATTATTCTAATTTTCGGAATACTAAATGTATTTTTCTAAATGATATACCAAAGGGGAAAACAAAAAGCTAAGAAGGGTTTTCCTAAGATTCTCCAACTATAGAATTCTGTAGGTAAATTCAATTGTTTGTGGCTAAGCAGAATAGAAATGCACCAGTTCAAGAAATTAAAGACACTGAGATGGGCTGGCATTGTGGTGCACTGAGTTGAGTTCCCATCTGCCTTGCTTCCCTGCTGTGAAGGGCCTCTGCTGCTCTGCTGCTCTGCTCCTGGACCCTGGCCACCTCCTCGCGGGGCTTCCCCGCTCCGAAGGGCCTCCTATCCTGCCTAGATTTATCTACTGCACACATCAAGGGTAGTCAGACTGCTTACTGTGCCACTCTGGGTTTCACAAATGCAGCTGCCCAGGAGCAACGCAGAAGCTGCACTGCTTTTCCGTACCTTGTCTTAAAATCCCCAAAATACGACTTGTATTACGTTGTGTTGGGTACAAGCATATCACTAGTCATCAGAATCATAGAAAGAACACACATGGCTCACTGGGAGGGTTGAAAGGTCACAATGAGGAAGAATATATAAGACAAATAGTGTTTTGCAAGTATTTTTGAAAAAACAACAACCTTTCATAGCATAAACAGAAGAAAGCAAAAGACTACAGAATGTGTAACAGTAATATAGGATTGAAGTCATCTAAAGAAAAACAGATTTCAACCTAGAATTCTGTTGGCAAGCAAGCAATTAATGTGCACATAGAATGATGACATGTTCAGACATACACCATCACACACATTTGTGGTCTCCCATACACTCTTATTAAAAACAACTACTGTCCCCAGCTGTAGGCAACCTAGGCCAGTGTTACTCTTCCGGAAGAAAAGCAGCCAATAGCGGCAGGCATTCGGGGTGGGGGGAGTTAATGGCAAATATGTGTTAACTGTATCAGAATGTCAGCATAATTGCTCATTCCTTTCTTTAAAAAAAAAAAAAAAAAGAGAAAAGAAAAAGATTAGTGTGGGAAATGCAGAGAACTCCAGGCAAGGAAATGCCACCCTCGTCCCCAGGTGGTAATGGTAGGGAGGAGCTGGTGATTGTCCGTGGAAGGGGTCTGGGCACCTATTGGAGTGGGAACAGATGAGGGCATGTTAGACAGGGAAGGAATGATATCTGGGGTCTTCTACAACCAGGCCACTGTACTCTCAAGTAGACAGAGCCTGGTTCTGCTCATCACATACTCGGTCATCACACCAACCAGTGGGAGCTGCAGCCTACTCAGAGCAACCCCCCATAACCCCCACCAGGCCCATCCCTGCCCTAATTTGCCAGCATGTGTAACAGACTAGTCCAGTCTGTCCCATATCCCATTGGGCTCTCGTAAATGTCGAAGGGTATTGTAGCTTAGTTCCATCCAACCAGCTCAGTTGTCCAGCCCTCACAGATGTTGTTGAGTTCCTCTCTGTCTAGCCACCCCAGCCCCTGTGCTAGTTACGTTGTACCCTCCCATGGGAGTGGTGACCCAAGAGGAAGGAACCCACTATTTACCTCCCAGGTCACTCTCACTCCAGGATTGTGCTCTCTCCAGGTGGCCCTGTGGTTGAATTTGACTGTATTAGCCCATAGTGCCAGCTTCTGCTATGGTTAAGCCCCGACAGCTCTCATCCCCTCTAGTTTTGTTAGCACTAGTAGGAATAGTCCGCCCATCCTGGCTCTTCCCTGACCTGGGCCACATGAGGCGCACAGGTGCTGCAGCCCTGCCTAGTCTGGTCCATCCCCCTCCCAGCTCATGCTCTCCAGTAGGAGTAGCTATCCAGCAAGGGAATAGCTATCCAGGTATTCCCCTGTCGGCTCTACCCCTCCCTTCCAGATTCTCACGTGTACTGGTTGGGTGCTGCGGTCACATCTGGCACAGGCAGCCTCACCTTGGCATTCTGTGCTGTGTACTGCTTTTGTCGCTACCGAACCTGGCCCAACCCACACTCTGCTCCAGCGTTCGGATTTGCCAGTGGACAACGTGAACCGATTCAGCCAGGTCCGCCCCCAACCCATGCCAACTGTATGCCAGTGGGACAATTTCCATAACCTCTTCTGGGCTGTTTCCTTCCATATTTCTTGCGCTTATTTGTAGGGTCTGTGTCCTGTCAGAGGAGTTGCTCAGGCTCCTCCATCAGAACCCCTCCTGACGCCAGGTTTTGTGCTTACCAGTGGGTCCATGTGCCAGCACTACTCCGTTCACCTCCTGTCCTAGCAGCAGCAGCAGCAGTGCCTATTCTTGACTCGTCTTCAACCTATTCTGGTTCTTGCTGTTGGATATTTCAGCCCAGCCATGGCTCATCCCTACCCACATATAGCACATACTTGGCTCAGTTGGGGTTGAAACCCAGCATAGTCCATCCCACATCTACCCTGGTCCTTCAAAACACCAGAAGTTGCTGCAGTCTGACCCGGCCCGTTGCGCCAAGTCCCAGTCCACACTTGTGCCAAGGGAGGCTACAACTGTATCCCGACCAGAATGCTGCCTCATTCCAGCCCATGCGCCCCTTGGTGGGAACCTCCACCCAGCCAGGGTGTCCCCCCAGCTCCCCAACCAGGCCCCGTTCCCAGCCAGTGTTAAGTGTGCCAGTGGTTGCTCTGGCTCAGCTTGGCATAGCCTGTCGCCTGTCGCAATCCCTGCCCTAGACACTGTGGCTCATCGTCCTTGGCTCACACAGACCAATTGGTTCAAGAACCTAGCTGGGCATGTCTTGTGGTCCATCCTTGTTTCCAGTTTAACTTGTGGGCTAAGGTTTGCTCAGTACTGCTCGGGGCACCCAATCCATCCCCTTTGCATACATTGACAAGCAATTGGAGCTACTTTGCCCAGCCTGTCCGACCTCCAGGTATGGATTTCCTGTTCACTAGGGGAGCTATGGATCACCAGGAGAATTCCCAGGTTTCTCCCGTTTATCCCCTCCCAGACCAAATTCTCACACCTGCCATTGGGTTTTGGGCCAGTGCCCAGTGCAGAATGGCCTTCCTTTTGGCCTTGCATGGGTTGGCGTACGCAGCAGCCCAGCACTCCCCTCACCCCATTCAGGATGGACATTCAGGTGCCGCTGCCCTGACCTATTCAGACTGTTGAGGGTTCTTTCATTTATGGTTGTTGTTAAGCTCCTTGGTCTCACCCAGCTTAGACCAACACCATCCCCACTCCTAAGCCATCCAGTGAGGTTGGAATTTCAACAGGGTGTGGCCCACACACCCTCCACACAATCTACCCCCAGATGTGGTTCTCGACTGCTAGTTAATGTCTTGGCCCTGCCTACTATGACCCCTCTGCTGATCCATCATCATGGCAAGTAATGGAGACATCCTGCTGGGCATGTCCAGAGTCTTAGCTTTTGAATTAATTGGTGTTCGGTATCCAGCATTATTAAGTAATTACAAGTTCTTCAGAGGAAGATTTACTGTCATTGGGAATCTTTAGGATTGATTCATAGCCCCAAATCAGTGTGGGTTCAATGGAGCTACCTAAGCAGCAAACCAAACAACCAAAATCCCAGTGCTCGCCAGCCAGGCAGCCAGCGGACAGAGCCTGACAGCAAATGGCGCACAGGCCACCTGGGAGCAGCTCACCACGTGCACGTGGTGGCTGGCTCCTATGAAGTAGGCATGAGGTGACCATCTTGCCCGGAGGCCTCCACAGCCAGGCGACTGCTAGAGGTTAAGATCCCCAGACTCCCCAGAATAAATACCATATATTCTCATATAAGGAAGCCAACATGGAAAGGGGCCCGAGAATCAGTATACTAAGACTGCTCAGGAAATTGTGAATGTCTGTTACCAGACATTGACTGAGTATAATGAGCACTTGACTCAACTTGAGAAGGATGTTTGTATGGCTAAAGAAGCAGCTTTGGAGGAAGCAGAATTAGAAAGCCTGGAACCTATGACTCCTGGGCCCTACACACCTCAGCCTCCTGATTAGTATGATACCAGCACATCCCTCAGTATGTCTCGAGATGCCTCTGTATATCAAGATGAGAGCAATATTTCTGTCCTGGATATTCCCACTGCCACTGCAGCAAAGCCAGTAATTCAGGAATCTGAAAATGGAGATGGCGATCTTGCAGATGAAGAGGAGAGAACTGTGCAACACTCTCAAGCCAGTGTCCTATATGAGGATTTGCTTATGTCTGAAGGAGAAGATGATGAGGAAGATGCTGGAAGTGATGAGGAAGGAGATAATCCTTTCTCTGCTATCCAGCTGAGTGAGAGTGGAAGTGACTCTGATGTGGGATCTGGTGGTGTAAGACCCAAACAGCCCCGTGTGCTTCAGGAGAACGTAAGAATGGGCATGGAAAGTGAAGAAAGCATGATATCCTATGAGGGAGACGGTGGGGAGGCTTCCCATGGTTTGGAGGATAGCAACATCAGTTATGGGAGCTATGAGGAGCCTGACCCCAAGTCGAATACCCAAGACACAAACTTCAGCAGCATCGGTGGGTATGAGGTATCAGAGGAGGAAGACGATGAGGAGGAGGAAGAGCAGCACTCTGGGCTGAGTGTACTAAGCCAGGTCCACCTCTCAGAGGACGAGGAGGACAGTGAGGAGTTCCACTCCAATGCTGAAGACAGTGACTTGGACTCTGATGAATGAGGCTTCCTTTGGGCCTCCTTGGCCAGCCTTCCCTGTTCTCCAGCCTAGGTGGTTCACCATTCCCCAATTTAATTTGTTTCTATTTGTATGCTGTCTGATCCTGAAATCACTAGAATAACTAACACCTTTAGCCTTTAAAAAATAGTGAGTCAGTGTGCCGGCTGTGGGGGGTGCCCCTGCCGGGTCGGACCCAACGCTGGGGGCTCACGCCAAAGACATTGCCGCAAGGCAGTGAACGAGTCCTCGGCCTCACCCAGGGCAGCCAGTGCACCATGTGGTGCCAGGCTTTGCCTGCTGGCCACCCGGCGGCAAACTCTGGGATTTTTTGATATGTTTGCTGCCTGGGGACACCCATGACTAAGTCCAATTTTAGTGGAGGTGAATAGTAAATCTTGGGTGATTCCCACTGACAGGGTCATGGAAGGTTTAGGCTTGCGTGGGGACTGAGACCTGGTGGTTTGGAGGGAAGTACCCAGGAGACAATTACGGTTAGTCAGATACACCAACCCAATTCGGAATACAGAAATGGCCTGTTTGCCTAGAACATCACTGATCGTCACACACCAGCCCACACCAATGCTATGGATGAGGGCCTCTTTGGCAGTGATGGGTACCATTACCCAACTGTTTGGTGGAGTGGTGGAATGGTCACATTTGGCAGGGTCAAGATTGTATCCAGCACGCGAGAGAACTTGGTCTGGGGGTAGACTCTATGGGGTTGTGTGGGCCCAACCCTGTGGAAATACAAGTTCCCCTACTAGGACACCCGAACAGGGTTGAGGTTCCCACCAACGGGCGCGTGTGCTGGAATCAGGGCTGCGTTCTATCTAGGAAACAGTTGCAGTCACCCGAGGCACTAGTGTGGGCTGGGATTGGATGCACCAGGCCAGTTCAGACCCCAACACCATCTGGTGTCATGGAGAACCAGGGTAGATGTGGGACTGACTAGGCTGGGTCTCAACCCCATACTGAGCCATGTGTGACCTCTATGTGGGTATGGGCGAGCCATGGCTGGACTGAAACATCCAACAATAAGTACCAGAATGGGGTGAAAGCCAGCCAGGAAAAGCCACTGTTCCTGCTAGGACAGGAGGTGAACTGAGTAGGGTCGGCTCAAGGACCCCCTAGTATGCGCAAAATCTGGCATTGGGAGGGGTTCTGATGGAGGAGCCTGGGAAACTCATCTGGCAGGACACAGTCCCTGCAGGTAAGCACAAGAAGCATGATAGGAAACAGCCCAGAATAGGCCATGGAAAGTTTCCCACTGGCACACATTCGGCATGGGTCAGGGGCAGACCAGGCTGAATCAGTTCATGTCACCCACTGGCAAATCCGATCACCAGAACAGAGTGTGGGTTGAGCCGGGTTTGGTTGCGACAAAACCAGTACACATTATGGAATGCCAGGGCGTGGTTGCCTGTACTGGATTTGACTGCAGCACCCAACCAGCACACGTGAGATCCAGGAAGGGAGGGACAGAGCTGGCAGGGGGATTAAGGGGTTGGTCCCCTCGTCGGACAGCTACTCCCACTGGAGAGCATGGGCTGGGATGGGGACAGACCAGACCAAGCAAGGCTGCAACACCTGTGCGCTGCATGTGGACTAGATCAGGGAAAAGCCAGGCTGGGCTGATTATTCCTGTGGGTGCAAGCATAAATTAGAGTGGGTGAGGGATGTTTGGGCTTAGCCACAGCATCAGCTGGCAGAAGCTGGCACTGGGGACTAATGCTGTCAAGTCAAATCACAGAACCACCCGAAGAGTGCATAAACCGGGGTTGAGAGAGACCTGGGAGGGAAAAAGTGGGTTCCCCCCTCTTGGGTCACTAGTCCCGCAGGAGGGCATGAAAACTAGGACGGGGGCTGGAGTGGCTAGACAGAGAGGCACTCAACAACATCCGTGAGGGCTGGATGGTTGAGTTGGCTAGATGGAACTAAGCTTTAATACCCATTGACATGTACGAGAGCCAAATGGGATGTGGGACAGACTAGTCTTCTGCTACACATACTGGCAAACCAGGGTAGGGGGTGGGCCTGGTGGGTCGCCCCGACTAGGCTGCAGCTCCCACTGGTTGATGTAAGGGCCAAGTATGTGCTGGGCAGAACCAGACTGGACTGCAACACCCATTGGTTCCAGTGCAACTCAGGACTGAAAACGGAACCAACCCAGCAATTGCAACCACCAGCTGATTGGGGTGTTGGACTGTGCCGGGCCCTGTGCTTGCTAGAACATACAAGAATCTGGTCTGGGAATACCTCAAGGTTTCTTTGGAGATCTCCCCAATCGAACTGTTGGACTCAGAACTCTAACCAAGAAAAGACAGAAGACAGGACAGGTCAATCATTCATCTCAGCTATATGTTGGCAGCGAAATATGGGGCAAACGGAGACTTTATAATGGACCATATCAATCAGTGGACAACCTCATCGAGCGAAACTGGCAGCGATTCATAACTGAAGAACTATTAAAACCACTTGATCAAATATCTCAGAGCATGCCCCACAGCCAGGACTTGGGGTGGGCGGGGAACCGGGTGGGGCTTCTCCCTCAATATCCCCCTTTACCTCAGATACATGATGGAAACAATATGGACATAATAGTATTACCCAGTTCCCTATACCCCCTGAACCTTTTTTTTTTAACCTCAATTAACTGTGTAAAGATTGTCAACAACAATACAATACAATAAAATAAAAGATTTAAAAAAAAATAGTGAGTAACTAGGAATAAATCATCTCTCCTGGTCTGGGACAATGTTACCCTCTGATCAAAACAAAGCAACCCCCTTCCCCCTACCACTACTAGATAGAAAACAAGCTCATTCTTCATTGTCTTCCTGTAACTTCATTTGTTGCTCTTGATCTAATTTTCCTCTGGGAAGGATAAATTATAAAAGGACTAATTATGTCCTCTTGGTGTGTTAGGAATTTCCTAGCATAATATCATCTCAGTTTTCTAATTTGCAGGCTGAATAAGTGAGAGTTCCCCTGCTGGGACAGAGAATTGGGATCTGGTGGGCCCTGTGCCACATTTGACAGACCTGCTAGACAAACTACCCGTTAGTTTGTGATTTATTTGATTATGCAATGCCTTGTTCCTAAATGAATTTGAGGCAAGTGACTATAGATTTTTGAAACCAACTATATGTCAGAAGCAATATGTGGTCTTATAATAAATGTGTTCTGTCCCTCCCCCATCCACCCAGGGGAAATAATAGGAAAATGGGAAGTTCCTTGGGACAAAATGGTAAGTTTCTTTTCATGCTTGGGATATGGTTCTGTGCATAGTAGGTGCTCAGCAAATGTTCCTAAAGCATTGGTTCCTCAACAGTTAAATTACTGAGTACCTGCTCCAAGATAAACACTCCATCAGATCCTTTGGATGGAAAGGTAACTCAAAAACATGTAAATGAATTACTGCAGTACTGTGAGATAAGTACAATTAAGAAGCTAGCTATAAAGTATAGGGGTAAATAGAGA
The DNA here is from genome assembly GCF_030435755.1 of Ochotona princeps. Classification (NCBI taxonomy): domain Eukaryota; kingdom Metazoa; phylum Chordata; class Mammalia; order Lagomorpha; family Ochotonidae; genus Ochotona; species Ochotona princeps. Next base: position 17,078,762 of record NC_080834.1, on the reverse strand, counting down.
AGTGATTATGTCTTGAAAAAAGTTGGGAAGTCTTGTCTTCTAGAGATCATTTTTAAGCTGATTGTTGGAAGAATTAGGGACTTGCCAGATGGAAAAGTCCAGGCAGAATGTAACACAAAGTGAAAAGGCCAAAATCTAGGAATGACAGAGTGTGTTCCTAGTGTGTTTGTTTGATTGTACTGCCTTTGTTTCAGGAAGAATTTAAGGTCATTTATGTTCCAGTCTTTTCATACTGGAGTGGTTAGAGATGAGACTCAGAGATGGCAGGAAGTATATTATCAAGAGTTTTGTAATTGATGCTTGAATATGAATTTTATATAATGGAAAACGAACCCAAGAGGACTGATAATCAGATTTATTGTGAATTTTCTGTATATTGAATGAATGAAGATAGAAATTGAAGATTAATATGTACATTTACATGATTTCATTTTTGTAAAAGGCAAAAGTGCATTTATGTGTGTTTATATATACTTGTATATACAAAGGAAAATGTTTCAAAGGATATACTTTAACTTGTTCACAGTGATAACCTCTGGGGAATGGGATTAGAGGGAAGGGGATTTATGCGGCTGTCTGCATACTGGGTGGGATATTGTGCTTTTATTTCTGTATTTGAATTTTTAATAAATATGTATTATTTATATATAAAAAAAAAGAAAGATCCCCAGACTCAAGGACCTGCCCCCTCCCAGAACCCTCCCCAGCTCAAGCCAAAGCTAGCAGTAGGTGGGGCCAGACCTACCTAACAGAGCTGGGAGAGTCCCCCCTGAGAGGTCTGCTCCTGGGGCTTTGTCAGGCAGACCTGGGAGCAGCTCACTACATGCACGTGGTGGCTGGCTCATATCCAGATAATTTTTTAAAGAGGTGATTATAATGGAATGGGGAATAGGGACACAGAAGACTTCTACCTAAATAATAAGGCTTGTTGAAAAAATTTATGTACATCTAACACTGCCAAAAGAAACATTAAGTAATCAGGAACAAGCAAAAACATTAATCAAACAGTATGGAGCTTCTAGCATCTTAAGTTGCAACTGTTGTTGGTGATATTTGCTCTCGTTAATGTTGCTGATTCTTGATAAGGCAGTCTGAACATACTTTTTGGGCTGTACCTACAGGGATTTGAGCCAGAAAAAGACCAGATCATAAATCTGTTTTTACTTGTTGAGGTGTGCTGCCCCAATGGGGAGATCAGCAATAATTTTCTGCAAAAAGGAAGACCACTGTTTTCAGATTAAATGGCCACATTTGGCCTCCGCCACGTCTTTTTTTTAATTTTGTTTCACAATCCTGCAAAAGTGATTTAAGCTGTGCTTAGCTCATCTGCCACGAGCCACATGTGCGCAGCAGAGAGAGGTTGCCTACTCCTGCATTACATTTCCTACCCCAATACTCGTAACCCTTGATTCCTTTCACACATGAGAATCTGAATTAAACACTCTTAGCAAAGAAGCTTATTTTCCTTCCTCCAGAAATCCCATAGAAATCGACAACTAAAGCATTTTCAAAGCATATTCAGGGATGAAGGTGAGAAGGGTCAGTAGAAGATAAACAACAAGGAAGCTCCCTAAATATTTGGAAAATACAAATAACAAACAGCCGGAAGGCTGGTTACGCACAAGGCGAAGTGGGGGCAGCTGTAAAGGATCAGGACTGTGGATGAGTTCTGTTCCACCTCTGCACACAGAAAACCAGAGCCGAAGACCAAAGATGCTGCAGAACTCGGGGCTGAAGCATGCAGCCGAAATCGAAGCAAGTGACAACACCATGATTTAGCAGTTACAGCAAAGGCTTTGCTTCATGTTTACTCCAAGGTAGAGGCTTATAGGAAACGTCATTATACAACTACACAGCTCCAGACCAAACAAACAAAAAAACTCTGAATACCTTGTACACAAGGCCACCTTCCTGTTGTGTTATCTTACCACAGAGTTAGCTATCAACAAACTGCACTTCTACATTTGCTGCCTTAATATGCCTTCCAAATATGAATGGAGAACTGAACACTGACAGGTAATTCAGAAAAATTCCCATTAAAAATATGCTCCAAATAGCAGTAATAAAAACAGAGTAGATGACTTGTAAAAATCATAAGAAAACCTTTGAAAGTATAGGACTAGCATCCTTAGAAACATCAGAGGATGTGTTATAGTCCTCAAGCAACAAAGACCATGAGAGAACTAACAAAAGAACTTCAAAGCACTGAAATGCAGATTAGTAACAACCAAAATTCAAATCAGTACAGTGGCAAGGTTGTGAAAATGTCTCAGAAATCTGAAACCAAGTGAAAAATGCAAAACTTTTTAGAAGTTAAGGAAATTGCAGAATCAGACTACTAGAAAGTGAAATGTCTGAAATCACAAAAGTTGAAGAAGGATTAAGAAATATTCATAGAAATAATACAGTTGTTCTAGAATCAGAGGACAAAAATCTCCTGGCTAAAAATACCTTGGCACATGCACAACATAACAGACAAGGTACACCAGATCACAACATTCTGGGACATTAAAATAGTAGAGGCTCCCAATGACTTGGGAAGAAACATTCCGGTTGTGAGCACAGAGTTAGCAGATCCGAGAGCACCATCTTGTCACCGGCACAGTAAAACGAGGCGGGGAACAGAGATAGCGCAGTGTCTTTAAAATTCTCAGTGAAAATGGTCTTAGGTATTTCTTATCCAAGAACCTGTCCTTCAAATATAGAAGTGTAAATATGTATTTTCAAACACTCAACACGTTTGCCTCCCACAAACTCTCCTATACAGCCTTCAGAGCGCACACCGTGCAGAGAAGTGGAAGGCAGGCAGCAAAGAAGCAGAGAAACCCCCATTCGAGTGCTCAGTAGAGAAAGCTGCGGGGAGCTAGCTGTCTGTGCTACAACAGCCTGTAGCACTTTCCCCAACGGTCCTGGTGCTGGAATGCACAAAATTATCAACAGATGTTGGCAGATGTGCTTGAGCATCTGGAGAGAAAGAAAAATCAACAGACACACTTAAAAACTAAGCAAATGAGAAAATTTATTTACTCCAGGAAGAACCAAGCCACAGTCACAGACCCCACTTAGCAGAAAATTTTTGCAAATTCTAGTAGTGTAGAATTTAAAAGAATAGATTATTCTGATAGACTTTTGGGAAAAAGGGAATAAGCTTATTAGTATAAATTATGTTGCATAAGAAAGTTAAATCATCTTTAGTAACAAAAGCAATAGCAATAGATGCTATCTGAAATTGATAACAAGAAATTCTAGTTTTAAAGATCAGTGAGGATCTAAAATACCTGGTGGGATAAACCAACAGCATCCAGTACTGGAGCAACAGCTCAAGTTCTAGTGTTTGTGTTTCTGCCAGTTTCCTAAAAATGGACCAGGGAAAGCCATGAGCAATGATTCAATTACTGAAACCCGTACTACCTGTGGGAAGCTGGATTTGGAGTGTGAATCAGTAGATGAAATTCATTCTCTCTCTCTCCGTCTCTCTCTCTCCATCTCTCCATCTCTCCTGTGTGTGCAACCTTGCCTTTCAAATACATACATTGTAAAAAGAAAAGAGAAAGCAATTCTGCTGGGTTCCCGCTTCCTCTCCAGCCGATTGGTACTGACTGAGCACAAGCAACCACCTGCTCTGCTTCCCCATCTATCCACACACACATGCATTCACTGTATTCAGCAATACTACAAAAAGCTGTGCAAATGAAACTCAAAACTAAGTTAATTTGGGTGCAGAAGTATTTTTAAAACCCTGGCATACAAGAATCTTCAAAATGTTCATGAAAATGTGTATTATTAAACAGCTATGTATAGATTTTGAAACATTCGCACCAACAAAATTCTAGCAGTAAGTTTTTCAAGTGCCTCCTCTATGTATTTGGCCTTCTGTATCTCCTGAGATAAAGGAAAAAACCAGTTGTAGATTTCAGGAGGTACAGGAGATATTATTAGCAAGATAAAACCATAAGGCAATAGAGACATTATGAAGAACAAAACAGAACATGGGTCCAGTGCTGTAGCCTAGCGGCTAAAGACCTCACCTTGTGCGCGCCAGGATCCCATATGGGTGCTGGTTCTAATCCCGGCAGCCCTGCTTCCCATCCAACTCCCTGACTGTGGCGTAGGAAAGCAGTGGAGGACGGCCCAAAGCCTTGGACCCTGCACCTGTGTGGGAGACCCAGAAGAGGCTCCCGGCTCTTGGCTTCGGATCTGCTCAGTTCTGGCCATTGCAGTCACTTGGGAAGTAAATCATTGGATGGAAGATTGTCCTATCTCTCCTCTCTGTGTGTCTGGATTTCCAATAAAAATAAATAAATCTTTAAAAAAAAACAGAACATATGCAGAGAAAAAAAGGAAAAGTAGAATTAGAAATACCTGCTCTCCTAGAGTGTTACCATTAATTAAAGCACAATTATGAGGAAATTTTTAAAGTGTTTTGTGTAAGCAGTTAACATGCTTAGATTAAATACTTTCTATACTATTATTAGAAAACTTATGACCTGGTGAAGTAAATATGGCAGTATTCTGAGCAAACAAATATTGACACGAGGCTCAAAAGTATGGGTGCGTTTGACACTGTGAACTCAGTTGGCTAGCATGATAGATTTCACTATTTCGGTCACTTCCCACTCAAAGTTATGACAGTTTGTGTTAAAGTTGTTCATCAACATGCATGTTTGACTTCCTGGAATGAGATTCATAAAACGTGTATTAAACACTTGGAGAAAGTCAAAAGCATGATGAGTGTAGCAAAAAACAAGTTTACAAATTCTACCTACTGTTCATCATGTCACATGTAATGAATACATTTCTGCTGTTTTGAGGGTTGTTTTACTCAGACTGAATCATCAGTCCCGTGTCCATTATAAAATCCCCAGCATGATGTCTGCTAAGGAACTGAAATCCATTTGCTCCCTCCACTCTGCCACAGTTTAAGGCTTTTCTTCTGTTAGTCAGCAGTTAGAACACACAGTCATTCGGTATTCTAAAGGGAAGTGCTGAGAAGTTCCTAAGAAAGGACATTAATTAGGATCAACTTTCCCCTGTGGTCCTGATCAGAAGAGAATATACAACGAGAATTCAGTAATATTCTATTTTCTGACCTGGTATCAGTTATGCATATATGATTTAAATTGTGAAATTTCATTAACTTTAAGATGTACATATGTGTATATTTTTAAAAGATTTTATTTTTATTGCAAAGGTAGATTTAAAGAGAGAAGAAGAGACAGAAAAATCTTCCATCTGCTGGTTCACTCCCTAAGTAGCTGCCAGTGGAGCTGAGCTGATCCGAAGCCAGGAGCCAGGAGCCTCCTCCGGGTCTCCCACGTGGGTGCAGGGTCCCAAGGCCTTTTTTCCCAAGGCCATCCTCTAATGCTTTCCCAGACCACAAGCGAAGAGCACAACAGGAAGTGAAGCAGCCAGGACATGAACCAGTGCCCACAGGGGAGCTTGCAACTTGAGGGGGAATGCACCAACTGGGCCATTGTGCCAGGCTCTCAGATGTAAATATATTTTTCTGTGTTTATGTTATACTTAGGTTTTCAAAATCAAATTATTCAATTTTATTTTCAGGTAGGATATTTTAATAAAAATCTGTCGAGGTCTAGTTTTATGATTTGTGCACATATTCTTAAAAATCCTTATTCATCTTTACCCCGCAAAATTATTACCTAGGTCATTGGTGCCAGGGCCAAGGCCTGTTCTGCCAGAGCCTTCTAATTCCAAGTTTCTTTACTAGTGGCCTTCTTCCATGGATGAGTGGATGGATGTAGAGATGAACAGACAACATTCATGGGTTGATAGATGGATAGATACTAGCTAGATAGAAGACAGATGTTGAAATAGTTTTGATTAAAAAGGGTTATTAAAAAGAGTTATCAAAGACTACACCTGATCATCGGGAAAATAATCAATTTGGTATTGGGAAAAGGTCAGATTACACATTGATTTTGACATAATTAAGTATGAGCGTTATCGTATCTTAATTTCTTATTTGTAAAAAAGCAGGAACAAAATATTCCCTGCTCAGGCTACAACACCTGTTGGCCTCATGCGACCTGCATCAGGGGAAAACCAGGCTGGGTTGAGTATTCCTTCTGGTGCATGCATAAGCCAAAGCGGATGTGGTTGCCACATCAGCTGGTAGACGCTGGCACAAGGGACAAATTCTGTCAAGTCAAACTGCAGAACCACCTGCAGAGTGCAAGATCTGGGAATGGGGGTGGGCCCAGAAGGGAAACATTGGGCATCTCCTTCTTGGATTGATACTCCAAATGATGAGCATGAGAAGCAGAACTGGGACAGGCATGGCTAGGAAGAGTGGCACCAACCAGCAACTGTGTGGGCTGGATAGATGGGTTAGTTGGGTTGAACGAGGCTTCAATGCCCACTGACAGCCCTTAATGGGATATGGGACAGGCTGGTCTAGTCTGCTGTACATACTGGCAAGCTCGACAACCAGGGTCGGGGAATGGCCTGGTGTGGGTTATTGGGGGTCATTCAGACTAGGCTTCAGCTTCCACTGGTTTGTGTGAGGGTCAAATGTGTGGTGGGCAGGATTGGGCTGGGCTGCAACACCCATTGGTTTGTGTAGAAGACAGGACTGGAGACAGAACTGACCTAACAATTGCAACCACCAGCATGTGCATGAGCTGATCGAGGTGACAGACTGTGCTGGACCCTGTATTGGCAAGCACGTTCAAAACTCCGGTCTGGGATCACCTCAGATGAAGTTTCTTTGGGGATCCTCTGAACTGAATTGCTGGACTTAGAACCCCAACCATGGAGAATTTAAGTTCCATGGTCTGACCGTGGAATGCATGTGTGAAAGTTGGGCCTCCTCAGTGGCCTAGATGGAGCAGTGGACAGCATATCCAGGTGCACATGGGGGATATGGCAGTCTATTGGCGTCTGCAGAGGACACCTGGTACCGTGACAGAGGACAGAGGACAAAACAAATTGATCAACTAGCCCAGACAAGTGTTGGCAGTGAATATCTGGGTACATAGACTCTAATGTGAACTATGTCAACCAGTGAATTCTGGAGCGATTTCATAATGTTTGGAGTGGCGAGATCAGTAATTCAGAACTGTTTAACTCCTGAGACCTCTGGAGCAGTAGCCTCAGAGAATGTCCCACACCTGGGACCCTGGAGTGGTGTCAGGTAGCTGTTCTCCATCCCAGGGTGCACAGGTGTTTGGGAGGCTAGGTGTGGCTTCTCTCCTTACCTCTCCCCTTCCCCCAGATAGGGAAGGGGAAAAAAAGAGAATGAGAAAATCAGAGTCTCACCCACCTGCCCATAGCCCTTGACCCTTATCATACTAATCAACTATGTACAAACCATCAAAAATAAAAATAATGATCAGAAAAAAAATTCCCTGCTCACCACCTCAAACGTGGGTAGTAGGAGATATGAAAATGTTCTAAGCTAACGTGTGTTCAATGGACCTTAAGTAGCAGCAGCTCTCTGCTCTAATTCCTTTAAGATAGGAGGTACCTGACCACCAGCCTCTTGTTCGGCCCTCAACACACTCCAGGTGGAGTGAGTTACCTACTTATGAATGTGAAATAAGGAACAGGCAGGCTTTATTAGCTTCTCCATTCCCTCCCTTTTAAAAGCGATCACGCAGGAAAAACGCGAAGAACGCTTCCGCTCCGAGTGTGGAGTGCATGCTTCGAGTGTGGAGAGCATCCTCCGCGTGTGGAGAGCATCCTCCGCGTGCAGAGGTCGGCTGAGCGTTTCTGCGACCGGCGATCCCTTCCGAGTCTCGTGGAAATTCAACTGGAAAAAGGTAAGCAACAAGAAAGACCCTAATTCTTGTTGGTGTGTTTTATCCCCTTTCAACCGCAATGAAGTTGCCATCTTCCTAAAGGCTTTGTTTCTCAATTTTTTAACATAGGCAAAAGTAAAGATGGCCCTTTATCCTTCTTTAACAAGAGCTAAGATTATTTTCTTACTGTTTTTTGCCTACTACGGTTATAGTACCCATAATAATGTTGAATTCTATAAGTGTTTTCCCCTGGTCGCTTGAAGCCCATGATCCACTCTGATTTTTCAGGTTGCAGGATTTCTTTGTATAGTATGTAAATTTGGTTTGACAAATACTTTCATGTGGTTTCTGTGTGACAAATGTTGTGTTTGAATTGAGAGGTTAAGAGTAATGTCCTTAAAGTGGTGATTCTATTCCGACGGGCTGTGCTTTATTTTAATTAAAACTCCTGTGGAAACTGATTTCAGGGTCTAACATCAGCAGTGTTTGTGGAAAAACAGTGTCAAAACTTAGCGGTCAGGATTGTTGAAGTATTGGAACTAGGCACAACTCTCTCACTTTCTATTCCAATCTATACTCAAAGGTTGAGATTTCTGATTTCAATTGGCTTGTAACCTTATGTTTCTCCTATGTCTTGGCCATGGATTGAGACGTGTTAAAGCCATCATAATGTTATTAGGCAAAGGGGAATTAAAAACAAAATCAAACAAAAAGCAAACAAATAATACAGGGCACCAGCATTTTTATGCTTTTAAATAGTAAGTAAATATATCAAAGGCATGGCGTAGGCCTGCGTGAGCTCTGTGCTGTTGGTAATCTCAGAAGACAGCTGTCAGAAAGAACAGCTCAGCATATGTATGTACAACATGCATTGTTCAGTGATGCTGTCCCAGGAATCTTGGATTAGGCAGGTGCTGCTGGAGACCTGCCCTAGACGTGACCTTTGACAGCTGTGGTGGGTTCCATAGGCTTCTGTCCCTGCCAAGTCGTGGGCCTGGGAGTAATGAGGAGTCTCAGACCCAGAGAGCAGGGGAAGGCACCAGAAAGCTCTCAGCTGTGTTGATTTCAACTACCTTGGCCTGGTTAAACCGTATGACAGGGAATGGAGCTTGCATGCCTGTAATTACTGAGCCACTGTGGGTAATCCTAGGGAAACCTCGGAAAAATAGCATTTCCAGGAACGTTTCCAAGAGACTGAAGAATGGAAAATGTTCTAATTTCCAGAAGGAGAAATGTTTTGAAAGCCTTAGCACACTTAGAAAAGGAAGTGGTAATGGCCGGAATTAGAAGATTCAATGCAGCATCTTGTTTGTTTCTAAAGCAAAATGTCTATACAGGAATGATATAAGCCATGTGTAGCAAATTGCAAATATACTAAGCTCAGATGTTTCCATTAATCAAGTTATTCTTTAAGGAGAAGCAAACTGTAAAACGGGGCAGGTGTGGTAGCATAGCCAGCTGATCCTCAGTCTGCAGCACTGGCCGCCCCATGGGTGCTGCTGGTTCAAGTGGTAACCGCTCCACTTTGGGTTCAACTTCCCACTGATAGCCAGAGAAAGCAGCACAAAAGGTAACCCAAGTCCCTGGGTCCCTGAGTTCAGATGGGCTCAACCCTGGCTATCACAGCCATTTGGGGAATAAACCAGTTGATGGAAAATCTGTCTGTCCTTCTCTGTAAATGTGCCTTTCAAATAAATTTTTTTTGAAGGAAGTGGTGTGCTTCCATTAGGCACCAATTCTGCTTGTTTCGGAAACTGAACTGGTATATCCTCCAAAATATTCTCATTTTACATCTTCCTAATAGAATACCTGTTTAATATCCAAACTTTGTAAAATCTCAATACAAAAGACTCATGCTTGTAAGAGAAAGTACTTAATGTTGATGCTGAAGCTCAGCACATCATTTGAAACAAGAAAACATGCAGGTAGAGCTCCCTTTGTGATTTGCAGGAAATGCATTCCTGTGTGTTGTGAGAAATACCTTCTATGTGCTCAAAGCCATTATTTTAAAGCACCTTTTGGTGGCAACTGCACTGCTTGCCTAGGGATGAGGAAGTAATGCTTTAAATATATTCCTAATCCAACAGTCATTACTTACAAATAAGTGCTTTTATATGTTGCTTTGGCAACAGGAAGATTCAGGATTGACATTTTAAAATGCTGTCATTTTTATTTAAAGTAACTGGAAATAGTTTTCCAGTGAATGTTTCCATGAAAATCAGATGCTTTTGAAGAAATAACTGGCATTAAACAAACGTGTAGACAGTTACTCTGGAGAAACCTCAGACTACCTCTGCTCATTGTCTGTCTTTCTGGAAATCCTAGAACTCGGATTAAACAGGTTGGGATTCATTTTTAACCATCATGTCAGGAGTTGTTTGTCTCTTGACAGTTTTGCACCTCCATGCTCTACAACGTCTTTGATCTCAGTTTACTAATTGTGGGAAATGCAGCCTCCTGGTGGTGGTATAGGGCTCCAGAGCCCTGGAGGTAGTTGGAGAGCCTCAGTTCCCAACCCCCCCCACTCCAGCTGGAGTTAACTCCAGGCTTTTGTCATTGTACAAGTAAGAACACAAAGGAGAGACGGAGATGAACAGAAGGACAAAGGGACAGTCCTCACTCAGACATGGGTGCAGGCAGTCTCAAAAGGGACAATTTCCCCACCTGGCTGGGGTTACATTTCCTTCTAGGATAAGGAGTGTAGCTGTAGTATGTGTGGTGAGCTCCGTATGGGGGTTAAGGACACCTGGTACCTGATGCAAAGTGAGGCTTAGCTGCAGGATGCAGAGCAGGTGTGCTGAGGCTTTGGCCATGTGGAAACAGCCTGGAGGAGATGGCAGTGCCGATGGCTAGGGTGTTGGCAGCATTCAGCTCCCTGTCCCTCCCTGCCTGCTTTGCCCATGTCAAGTATGTCTAATTGACTATATCTATTGACTTGGTAATACTTTGTGTATAAAATTTCATTTCCAGAAGTTCTAGTAGATCATTTTCAAATCCATGTTGTTTGCTTCTGCTTCTAAATCTGCTTGTATTTTATTGCTTTAAAGACAATGTTGATCACATTTCCCATGGTTACTGTTGTTCAATGTGCAGTTTGTGGATCTACTTCTACTGATTCTGCTTATTCTCACTCTTGATATCCTATTTCCTGGTGTACCTAATCTTTCATACAGATTATTTTGCAAGTTTGTATATAGCAATAAATGTGGAGGTCTCAGAAAACTAACCTCTCTGGAGAGGATTACCTCTTCCCTACCCACCTGCGACCCCCTCATTGATGCTCAGGACTTGAAATTAATTCCCTTAAACTATGATCCCAAGGACCCAGCACAGTGGCCTAGTGGCTAAATCCTTGCCTGGAAATCACCAGGATCCCACATGAGTGCCACTGCGTGTCTGCTGTTCCACTGCCCATCCAGCTCCCTGCTTGTGGCCTGGGAAAGCACTCTAGGATGGCGCAAAGCCTGGGGACACAGAAAAAACTCCTAACTGCTGGCTTTGGATCAACTCCGCTCCGGCCATTGTCACTTTATCAGCAGATGGAGGATCTTTCTATTCTTCCTCTCTGTGTAGATCTGCCTTCACAGAGAAAACTCTTTAAAAACACATCTATATAATCTCGGGCTGGAAGGGTATATGAGGACTCTACTGTGTCTCATTTATTCTAACTGATGTCCAGTGGAAACTTTTGGGAGTGTGTCTGCTAGTAGCTTCTCAACTTCCAGCAGACACAGGGCTCTGATGTCTGACCCTCTCCTAAAAGTCATTGCCAAATGTGTTCAGGTCACAGAGCCCACAAAAGCAGCTCTTAGATTTTATCGCATGAGGTTTTTTGTCCAGTCAGTTTTTGCCAGATACTGTTTTGCCAGCTTTTCACAGTTGCTAAGAAAGATGCTTTAAATTTAGCTTTACTGCTTATCAGTGAGAGTGGATCCAAATAATTAAGCCTGACTTGACTAGAAATGAGATGTCACAGCTCAATATCTTAAAGCAATAGAAAAAGTAATAGTGACTTTTGAGTATCATAGTAATGTTGCTATTGTTAGAAAATCAGGTGGAAGTAAGTACTGTGTACCCTTGAATTTTTCTTCCACTGAGATTTAGTTGAAGAAAAATCCATGGAGATGGTTTGCTTTGATAAGGCTTTTTAACAAAATGACGTGCTCTGGCATTGGATATATAATAATAATACCCAATCTGTCCTATCTTATTGTTGAATTAATTCCTTGATCACTATCCAATGATCTTTGTATTGTTTTATAGCTTTTGGCTGAAGTATAGTTTGTCTAATACACTACTCCTGCTTCGTTTAGCTTTCCCCTTAGGTAGAACATTTTTTTCCATCTTTTCATCAATGTGTCTTTACTAATGAGTTTCTTAAGCTGCATATCCTTGGTTATTTTTTAACTCTTTAGCCAGACTATATCTTAACTGGGAGTGTGGTCCATTTACTTTTTTTTCTTCATAATTTTTTTAAGATTTTTCTTTTGTGCTTTTGACAATCTTTACATAGTTAATTACGGTAAAAAGGTTCAAGGACTATAGGGAAGTAGATAAGACTATTTCCATATTGTTCCCTTCATGTATCTGAGGTAAAGGGGGATATTAAGGGAGAAGCCCCACCCAGTAACCCACCCACCCCAAGTCCCAGATGTGGGGCATGCTCTGAGACACTTGCTCAAGTGGTTTTGATAGTTCATGAATTGCTGCCAGTCTCACCACTCCGAGCAGGATGAGGTCGTTGAAGGATCCACTGATTGACATAGTCCATCATAGAGTCTCCATTTGCCCAGTATTTCGCTGTCAACAAATAGCTGAGGTGGTTGACGTGTCCTGTCTTCTGTCTTTTCTTGGTTAGGGTTCTGAGTCCGCCATTTCAATTGGTGAGATCCCCAAAGAAACTTTGAGGTATTTCCAGACCAGATTCTTGCGTGTTCTAGCAAGCACAGGGCCTGGCACAGTCCATCACCCACGATCAGCCCTCACATAAACCAGTGGGAGCTGCAGCCTAGTCGGGGTGACCCACAATAACCCCCACCAGGCCCGCCCCCTACCCTGGTTTGCCAGTATGTGTAGCACAATAGTCCAGTCTGCCCCACATCCCATTTGGCTCTCGTACATGTCAATGGGTATTGAAGCTTAGTTCCATCTAACCAGCTCAACTCTCCAGCCCTCACGGATGTTGAGTTCCTCTCTTTCTAGCCACCCGAGCCCCCGTTGTAGTTTTTGTGCCCTCCCATGGGAGTAGTAACCCAAGAGGGAAGAGCCCACTATTTCCCTCCCAGGTCTCTCTCAATCCTGGTTTATGCACTCTTCAGGTAGTTCTGTGATTTAACTTGACAGAAATGGGCCCCAGTGCCAGCTTCTGCCAGCTTCTGCCAGCTGATGCTGTGGCTAAGCCCAAACAACCCTCACCCAATCTAATGTATGCTCGCAACAGTAGGAATAATGAGCCCAGCCTGGCTTTACCCTGATCTAGTCCACACGAGGCGCACAGGTATTGTAGCCCTGCTAAGTCTGGTCTGTCCCCATCCCAGCCCACGCTCTCCAGTGGGAGTAGCTGTCCAGCGAGGGGACCAACCCCTTAATCCCCTTGCCGGCTCTGCCACCTCGCTTCCTGGTTCTCATGCGTGCTGATTGGGCGTTGCGGTCCCATCCAGTACAGGCAACCTCACCTTGGCATTCCACATTGTGCACTGGTTTTTGTTGTGACCGAACCTGGCCCGACCCACACTCTGTTCTGGTGTTCGGATTTGCCAGTAGATGATGTGGACTGATTCAGCCTGGTCTGTGGTCCATTTACTTTCAAAGCTGTTACTAATAAGCAGTAATAGTAGGTAGCTGTTATTAATAAGTAATCTATCCACTTAAAAATTGGTTGGTTTCTTCTGAGTATTCTTCATCCAGTTATGGGTGAGCTTCAAAGTTTTGCATTTTGGGCCCAGCACAATAGCGTAGTGGTTAAAGTCCTCACCTTTCACATGCCAGGATCCCATATGGGTGCTGGTTCTAATCCTGGCGGCTCTGCTTCCCATCCAGCTCCCTGCTTGTGGCCTGGGAAAGCAGTCAAGGATGACCCACAGCCTTGGGACCCTGCACCCACGTGGGGGTCCCGCACTCCTGGCTCCTGGCTTCGGACTGACTAAGCTCCAGCCGTTGCGGCCACTTGGAGTGAGCTATAGGAGGGAAGATCTTCCTCTGTCTCTCCTCCTTATATCTGACTTTGTAATGAGAATAAATAGAAGTTTTGCATGTTCTCATGATGCTAGCCTGCTACCTTTATTTGCTTCTGTCTGTCCATTTCCTTCAAACATGTTTTAGGAGGCCAGTTGATTCTGATGACTTTCCTGACTTTCACTCATTTTGGAGAATATTTTTTGATTGATTAAGGATAGTTCTACTCAGCCAAGTATTTTTGGCTGATAGGCTTACTTTTTCTTCAGAACTTGAGATAAACCATTCAATTCCCTCTTGGCCTATAAAATTTCTCTTTGACAATGTTGTCCGTTTAGTGGAGGTCCCCTTGAAAATGACAGTGCTTGCTTTCTGAGAAGTAACAATTGTTTGTACTTAAGAGCTTGACCACAGTAGGTCAAGGGAACGTGGATCTTTTCTGATCCTGTCAAGTGACATCCTATGGGCCTTCTGTACTTGGAGGTGTACTTAAGATCAGGGAAGTTATTAGATATTTCATTGAATATGCTGCATACTCTCTTCCTCTCAGGAATTCCAAGAAAGTGTTCATTTCAGTAAGGGCTCAAAGCTCTCGGGCTGCGTTCATTCCCTTTCTCACATTTTTTTAAAAGCTGGTTAGAAAATATTGAACCTATCCTCAAGTTCAAATATTTTAAATTCTGTTTATCCTCATTTATCTTGACTTCCAACTATATTTTCATTTTTAATTTTTTTCTATAAAAAATATTTGATTTGCAAGGTAGGTAGAGAGGGGGAGACAGATCCTCCATCTCAATGGCTGACCTCAAGGACTGGGCCACTGGATAGCCAGGAGCCTGGAGCTCTGTCCCTCTTGTAGATGACAGGGACCCAAGTACCTCAGCCCTCTTCTGCTGCCTCTGCAGACATATTAGCAGACACCGGGATCCAAGGCAGAATGGCCAAGACTTGAATCGGAGCTCATAGGAGATCAGTACACAGGCAGTAGCTCAGCCTGCTGCTCACAAGAGCCAGTCCACAGTTGATTTTGTAATATCTGTTCAATTCCTCAAGGTCAGTCCTTGCCAAATTTCTCATATCATGCGTTGATATTCTAATTTCACTTTCTATTGGAGATAGTCTTAAGTGTTTTTGAGTGTTCCACATCATTCTTTTTGGATTCTTTATTTTATTGGAAATGCAGGTTTACAGAGAAGCAGAGACACAGAAATATCTTCCATCCACTGGTTTACTCACCCAGTAGCCAAAATGGCTAGAGCTGAGCCAATCCAAAGTCAGGGGCTTCTTCCAGATTTCCCACATGGGTGCACAGGGCCAAGGCTTTAGGCTGTCCTCGGCTGCTTTCCCAGGCCACAAGCAGGGAGCTGGATGGGAAGCAAAACGTCCGTCATTAGAACCAGTGTCCAAATGGGATCCCGGCATGGTCGAAGTGAGGACTGTAGCTGCCAGGCTACTGCACCAGACCCCTTAACTGCCAAGCTATTGCGCCAGACCTCTCCCCTGTAAATTCTCAAATTTATTAGCATTCTTATGTATGCACACTGAATCCTAATGTCAGCATACACTAGGTATTAATGTTAAACACTTAAACAATGTTGTAGTAGTATCTTATAGACAATTCTATATGTAAAACTTGCAAGGTTCATTTCTCAACATGCTTAAGCCTTTAGTGTTTTGTCCCAACTTTCCCATTCTATGATAGCCATACTTCTGTAGGACAAAATATTCTACAAGCAATTCTTTTTAATAATCTGCTAATTTGCTCGAATTACATTTTGAAACAATCATGTAAGACTCCAAATTAAGACACTGTATAAATAAAAACATGCCACATTTTAAATACTATTGCTTTAAGCAATTCTTACCCATTTCTCCCAATTCGTGGAAACACGTTTTAGCACAAACCTGCCTCAAAACAGGGCATGAGAAGTTTTTCCAATAACCTCCTAGCTGATGAGGGAATTTCCCCTTCTCAAAAGGCAGATGAGAATCACAATGAGGACCTGAAGGAGGCCAAGGTCCTAAATTAATTCCACAGGGCAGACTGCAAGCTTGCTCCTCCCTTTTCCATGGCTGGTAGGTCTAGAGCTTCTTTTTGGCTTCTGTTGTATTGAAATCAAGAGAAGCAAAAAATTTCAATTTGGCTGTTGTCTTCAGAGACTATCTAGGAATGTATTAGTTATCAATAAGATGAAAATCACTTAAAAGGAGATGTTAAAACACTGTTGTTCTTCACAAGGAATCAGACTTCAACTCCATTATCTTACAGGAAAATTCAGAAATTATACATATCATAACCAATTTCACTATCCAATTTAAAACACTGTTTTTTCTGTAAGGCAAAACCTCACTTCTTTCTAAATAAGAACAAATTTAAAATCTGGACCAATTTCATGATTAGGAAACATTTTGACCAATGGACATAAATACTCACTTTATGCTAAATTTGATGGCAGTCTATGGTGCTGAGGTAACCTTGAAGGGAGGCTGCCAGCCTGTTGCTGTTTCTTCTAACCCATTCAAAATCACTCCTTCAAAAAGGGACAACAAGATTTGCTGGTTCAGTCTTCACACCTAAAGGCTGGCTCTCTGACCACGATCAACTGGCAGATCTAATTCAGAAGGTAAGTATAAGCTCTGGGCGCCCCTCCAACGGACAAACGGACCCACTGGAGGGGACTGCCCTCCTGGACTAGGGCGGCCATAAGCATGAAAGAATTTCAAAATGTTCACACTTGAAACAATTTTTTAGGGTAATAATGAGCAAGTAGCCTTGGCCCAGGAAGAGTTAGGCTCGCTGCTGCCATGGCTTTAAGTCTCCTGAATGGCAGAGATATCACTCCACTGGCGGTTCCCTTCAGGGTTGACATTAATGGGAAATGCTGGGAGCAGCTCAAGGTGCCCGACCAGAAGGCTTAGGAAGGCACAAGGAAGACCCAGCATGATCGAGAGATGGGAACAAGAGACGCGGAGAGAATGACCAAAGAGTGGGGGGCCCGAGAGTAGGGGCGGGGTGGAGGTTGGGGTGGTGCGTCATCCAGGCAGTAAGGGTCCTCCTGGGGCAGTGAGGGAGGGTGAAAGTCTGGGAGGCCATCTTCAGGTGGGGGGACATCAGCCCGCCCATGGCCCAGGTACTGGGCCGTGGTCCGCGGGAAGCAATGGTGGGCCAGCTGTACGTACCTCTCCCGGATCATCAGAGCCATGGCCAGGCTCTTCGCAGCCTGATCATCGTCCTCTGGTGATCCCAGCACAGTAATCTCCGCTGATGGTGACCCGCTGGTACTCAGGCATTGCATAGGGCACCGGCGCAGGCTGGGAAACAGCTCTAGAGACCACTGGGGTTGCAGGAGACATGGCTGGACTGGCTGTTGGTGAGGCCTTCCAGTCTTGTTGGGTTGGCATTTGCAGAGACAGGGACTGGGATCAAATCTTGATGCTTTTCTTTCTTTTGGCCGTCTGCACAGATTTCTGCTCAGCCAGCTCCTTCTGCAGCTCCCTCTCCTTGGCTTCCTTCTGCCCAATGGGGCAGTCCTCTGGGACGGTGAAAATGGACAAGGCATCCTTGCTGTCCTCCTCTTGGAGTACTATGGCAGAACTTCCAAGCCAAGAGCTGAACTTGCTCGTCCAGTTGAGAGACGATCAACTTGGGGAATTGGCGCAGCCTCTCAGCTTTTCCCAAAACAGAGCCAACTGACCGCGCCATGCTTGTGGCAAAGTGTGGCGTCCACTGGCTTTCTGTTGCTCAGGTCCCCAGGCAGTGTCAACCATACCAGTTCTGTAACAAACCCACCTGAACTCTGCAGGGATCTCGGGGTCGCCCATGGTTTTAAAAACTTGCCGTCTACGTGTCATTATTTCTCTTAGTTTTTACCTTATTTCCATTTGCGCCAGGAGGTTTTAAAAATTTTCTGTCTCCGTGTCATTATTCCTCTTAGTTTTTAGATTATTTCTATTTGCGCGAGGGGGTTTTAAAAACTTTCTGTCTCCGTGTCATTTTTTCTTTTAGTTTTTAGCTTATTTCTATTTGCGCGAGGAGAGGGTGGTGAGCGAGGAGGGGGAGGCAAAGAGTGGGGGGCCCCGGCGAGGAGGGGGCCCCGTGGGGGAGGCAAAGAGTGGGGGGCCCCGGCGAGGAGGGGGCCCCGTGGGGGAGGCAAAGAGTGGGGGGCCCCGGCGAGGAGGGGGCCCCGTGGGGGAGGCAAAGAGTGGGGGGCCCCGGCGAGGAGGGGGCCCCGTGGGGGAGGCAAAGAGTGGGGGGCCCCGGCGAGGAGGGGGCCCCGTGGGGGAGGCAAAGAGTGGGGGGCCCCGGCGAGGAGGGGGCCCCGTGGGGGAGGCAAAGAGTGGGGGGCCCCGGCGAGGAGGGGGCCCCGTGGGGGAGGCAAAGAGTGGGGGGCCCCGGCGAGGAGGGGGCCCCGTGGGGGAGGCAAAGAGTGGGGGGCCCCGGCGAGGAGGGGGCCCCGTGGGGGAGGCAAAGAGTGGGGGGCCCCGGCGAGGAGGGGGCCCCGTGGGGGAGGCAAAGAGTGGGGGGCCCCGGCGAGGAGGGGGCCCCGTGGGGGAGGCAAAGAGTGGGGGGCCCCGGCGAGGAGGGGGCCCCGTGGGGGAGGCAAAGAGTGGGGGGCCCCGGCGAGGAGGGGGCCCCGTGGGGGAGGCAAAGAGTGGGGGGCCCCGGCGAGGAGGGGGCCCCGTGGGGGAGGCAAAGAGTGGGGGGCCCCGGCGAGGAGGGGGCCCCGTGGGGGAGGCAAAGAGTGGGGGGCCCCGGCGAGGAGGGGGCCCCGTGGGGGAGGCAAAGAGTGGGGGGCCCCGGCGAGGAGGGGGCCCCGTGGGGGAGGCAAAGAGTGGGGGGCCCCGGCGAGGAGGGGGCCCCGTGGGGGAGGCAAAGAGTGGGGGGCCCCGGCGAGGAGGGGGCCCCGTGGGGGAGGCAAAGAGTGGGGGGCCCCGGCGAGGAGGGGGCCCCGTGGGGGAGGCAAAGAGTGGGGGGCCCCGGCGAGGAGGGGGCCCCGTGGGGGAGGCAAAGAGTGGGGGGCCCCGGCGAGGAGGGGGCCCCGTGGGGGAGGCAAAGAGTGGGGGGCCCCGGCGAGGAGGGGGCCCCGTGGGGGAGGCAAAGAGTGGGGGGCCCCGGCGAGGAGGGGGCCCCGTGGGGGAGGCAAAGAGTGGGGGGCCCCGGCGAGGAGGGGGCCCCGTGGGGGAGGCAAAGAGTGGGGGGCCCCGGCGAGGAGGGGGCCCCGTGGGGGAGGCAAAGAGTGGGGGGCCCCGGCGAGGAGGGGGCCCCGTGGGGGAGGCAAAGAGTGGGGGGCCCCGGCGAGGAGGGGGCCCCGTGGGGGAGGCAAAGAGTGGGGGGCCCCGGCGAGGAGGGGGCCCCGTGGGGGAGGCAAAGAGTGGGGGGCCCCGGCGAGGAGGGGGCCCCGTGGGGGAGGCAAAGAGTGGGGGGCCCCGGCGAGGAGGGGGCCCCGTGGGGGAGGCAAAGAGTGGGGGGCCCCGGCGAGGAGGGGGCCCCGTGGGGGAGGCAAAGAGTGGGGGGCCCCGGCGAGGAGGGGGCCCCGTGGGGGAGGCAAAGAGTGGGGGGCCCCGGCGAGGAGGGGGCCCCGTGGGGGAGGCAAAGAGTGGGGGGCCCCGGCGAGGAGGGGGCCCCGTGGGGGAGGCAAAGAGTGGGGGGCCCCGGCGAGGAGGGGGCCCCGTGGGGGAGGCAAAGAGTGGGGGGCCCCGGCGAGGAGGGGGCCCCGTGGGGGAGGCAAAGAGTGGGGGGCCCCGGCGAGGAGGGGGCCCCGTGGGGGAGGCAAAGAGTGGGGGGCCCCGGCGAGGAGGGGGCCCCGTGGGGGAGGCAAAGAGTGGGGGGCCCCGGCGAGGAGGGGGCCCCGTGGGGGAGGCAAAGAGTGGGGGGCCCCGGCGAGGAGGGGGCCCCGTGGGGGAGGCAAAGAGTGGGGGGCCCCGGCGAGGAGGGGGCCCCGTGGGGGAGGCAAAGAGTGGGGGGCCCCGGCGAGGAGGGGGCCCCGTGGGGGAGGCAAAGAGTGGGGGGCCCCGGCGAGGAGGGGGCCCCGTGGGGGAGGCAAAGAGTGGGGGGCCCCGGCGAGGAGGGGGCCCCGTGGGGGAGGCAAAGAGTGGGGGGCCCCGGCGAGGAGGGGGCCCCGTGGGGGAGGCAAAGAGTGGGGGGCCCCGGCGAGGAGGGGGCCCCGTGGGGGAGGCAAAGAGTGGGGGGCCCCGGCGAGGAGGGGGCCCCGTGGGGGAGGCAAAGAGTGGGGGGCCCCGGCGAGGAGGGGGCCCCGTGGGGGAGGCAAAGAGTGGGGGGCCCCGGCGAGGAGGGGGCCCCGTGGGGGAGGCAAAGAGTGGGGGGCCCCGGCGAGGAGGGGGCCCCGTGGGGGAGGCAAAGAGTGGGGGGCCCCGGCGAGGAGGGGGCCCCGTGGGGGAGGCAAAGAGTGGGGGGCCCCGGCGAGGAGGGGGCCCCGTGGGGGAGGCAAAGAGTGGGGGGCCCCGGCGAGGAGGGGGCCCCGTGGGGGAGGCAAAGAGTGGGGGGCCCCGGCGAGGAGGGGGCCCCGTGGGGGAGGCAAAGAGTGGGGGGCCCCGGCGAGGAGGGGGCCCCGTGGGGGAGGCAAAGAGTGGGGGGCCCCGGCGAGGAGGGGGCCCCGTGGGGGAGGCAAAGAGTGGGGGGCCCCGGCGAGGAGGGGGCCCCGTGGGGGAGGCAAAGAGTGGGGGGCCCCGGCGAGGAGGGGGCCCCGTGGGGGAGGCAAAGAGTGGGGGGCCCCGGCGAGGAGGGGGCCCCGTGGGGGAGGCAAAGAGTGGGGGGCCCCGGCGAGGAGGGGGCCCCGTGGGGGAGGCAAAGAGTGGGGGGCCCCGGCGAGGAGGGGGCCCCGTGGGGGAGGCAAAGAGTGGGGGGCCCCGGCGAGGAGGGGGCCCCGTGGGGGAGGCAAAGAGTGGGGGGCCCCGGCGAGGAGGGGGCCCCGTGGGGGAGGCAAAGAGTGGGGGGCCCCGGCGAGGAGGGGGCCCCGTGGGGGAGGCAAAGAGTGGGGGGCCCCGGCGAGGAGGGGGCCCCGTGGGGGAGGCAAAGAGTGGGGGGCCCCGGCGAGGAGGGGGCCCCGTGGGGGAGGCAAAGAGTGGGGGGCCCCGGCGAGGAGGGGGCCCCGTGGGGGAGGCAAAGAGTGGGGGGCCCCGGCGAGGAGGGGGCCCCGTGGGGGAGGCAAAGAGTGGGGGGCCCCGGCGAGGAGGGGGCCCCGTGGGGGAGGCAAAGAGTGGGGGGCCCCGGCGAGGAGGGGGCCCCGTGGGGGAGGCAAAGAGTGGGGGGCCCCGGCGAGGAGGGGGCCCCGTGGGGGAGGCAAAGAGTGGGGGGCCCCGGCGAGGAGGGGGCCCCGTGGGGGAGGCAAAGAGTGGGGGGCCCCGGCGAGGAGGGGGCCCCGTGGGGGAGGCAAAGAGTGGGGGGCCCCGGCGAGGAGGGGGCCCCGTGGGGGAGGCAAAGAGTGGGGGGCCCCGGCGAGGAGGGGGCCCCGTGGGGGAGGCAAAGAGTGGGGGGCCCCGGCGAGGAGGGGGCCCCGTGGGGGAGGCAAAGAGTGGGGGGCCCCGGCGAGGAGGGGGCCCCGTGGGGGAGGCAAAGAGTGGGGGGCCCCGGCGAGGAGGGGGCCCCGTGGGGGAGGCAAAGAGTGGGGGGCCCCGGCGAGGAGGGGGCCCCGTGGGGGAGGCAAAGAGTGGGGGCCCCGGCGAGGAGGGGGCCCCGTGGGGGAGGCAAAGAGTGGGGGGCCCCGGCGAGGAGGGGGCCCCGTGGGGGAGGCAAAGAGTGGGGGGCCCCGGCGAGGAGGGGGCCCCGTGGGGGAGGCAAAGAGTGGGGGGCCCCGGCGAGGAGGGGGCCCCGTGGGGGAGGCAAAGAGTGGGGGGCCCCGGCGAGGAGGGGGCCCCGTGGGGGAGGCAAAGAGTGGGGGGCCCCGGCGAGGAGGGGGCCCCGTGGGGGAGGCAAAGAGTGGGGGGCCCCGGCGAGGAGGGGGCCCCGTGGGGGAGGCAAAGAGTGGGGGGCCCCGGCGAGGAGGGGGCCCCGTGGGGGAGGCAAAGAGTGGGGGGCCCCGGCGAGGAGGGGGCCCCGTGGGGGAGGCAAAGAGTGGGGGGCCCCGGCGAGGAGGGGGCCCCGTGGGGGAGGCAAAGAGTGGGGGGCCCCGGCGAGGAGGGGGCCCCGTGGGGGAGGCAAAGAGTGGGGGGCCCCGGCGAGGAGGGGGCCCCGTGGGGGAGGCAAAGAGTGGGGGGCCCCGGCGAGGAGGGGGCCCCGTGGGGGAGGCAAAGAGTGGGGGGCCCCGGCGAGGAGGGGGCCCGTGGGGGAGGCAAAGAGTGGGGGGCCCCGGCGAGGAGGGGGCCCCGTGGGGGAGGCAAAGAGTGGGGGGCCCCGGCGAGGAGGGGGCCCGTGGGGAGGCAAAGAGTGGGGGGCCCCGGCGAGGAGGGGGCCCCGTGGGGGAGGCAAAGAGTGGGGGGCCCCGGCGAGGAGGGGGCCCCGTGGGGGAGGCAAAGAGTGGGGGGCCCCGGCGAGGAGGGGGCCCCGTGGGGGAGGCAAAGAGTGGGGGGCCCCGGCGAGGAGGGGGCCCCGTGGGGGAGGCAAAGAGTGGGGGGCCCCGGCGAGGAGGGGGCCCCGTGGGGGAGGCAAAGAGTGGGGGGCCCCGGCGAGGAGGGGGCCCCGTGGGGGAGGCAAAGAGTGGGGGCCCCGGCGAGGAGGGGGCCCCGTGGGGGAGGCAAAGAGTGGGGGGCCCCGGCGAGGAGGGGGCCCCGTGGGGAGGCAAAGCGTGGGGGGCCCCGGCGAGGAGGGGGCCCCGTGGGGGAGGCAAAGCGTGGGGGGCCCCGGCGAGGAGGGGGCCCCGTGGGGGAGGCAAAGCGTGGGGGGCCCCGGCGAGGAGGGGGCCCCGTGGGGGAGGCAAAGCGTGGGGGGCCCCGGCGAGGAGGGGGCCCCGTGGGGGAGGCAAAGCGTGGGGGGCCCCGGCGAGGAGGGGGCCCCGTGGGGGAGGCAAAGCGTGGGGGGCCCCGGCGAGGAGGGGGCCCCGTGGGGGAGGCAAAGCGTGGGGGGCCCCGGCGAGGAGGGGGCCCCGTGGGGGAGGCAAAGCGTGGGGGGCCCCGGCGAGGAGGGGGCCCCGTGGGGGAGGCAAAGCGTGGGGGGCCCCGGCGAGGAGGGGGCCCCGTGGGGGAGGCAAAGCGTGGGGGGCCCCGGCGAGGAGGGGGCCCCGTGGGGGAGGCAAAGCGTGGGGGGCCCCGGCGAGGAGGGGGCCCCGTGGGGGAGGCAAAGCGTGGGGGGCCCCGGCGAGGAGGGGGCCCCGTGGGGGAGGCAAAGCGTGGGGGGCCCCGGCGAGGAGGGGGCCCCGTGGGGGAGGCAAAGCGTGGGGGGCCCCGGCGAGGAGGGGGCCCCGTGGGGGAGGCAAAGCGTGGGGGGCCCCGGCGAGGAGGGGGCCCCGTGGGGGAGGCAAAGCGTGGGGGCCCCGGCGAGGAGGGGGCCCCGTGGGGGAGGCAAAGCGTGGGGGGCCCCGGCGAGGAGGGGGCCCCGTGGGGGAGGCAAAGCGTGGGGGGCCCCGGCGAGGAGGGGGCCCCGTGGGGGAGGCAAAGCGTGGGGGGCCCCGGCGAGGAGGGGGCCCCGTGGGGGAGGCAAAGCGTGGGGGGCCCCGGCGAGGAGGGGGCCCCGTGGGGGAGGCAAAGCGTGGGGGCCCCGGCGAGGAGGGGGCCCCGTGGGGGAGGCAAAGCGTGGGGGGCCCCGGCGAGGAGGGGGCCCCGTGGGGGAGGCAAAGCGTGGGGGCCCCGGCGAGGAGGGGGCCCCGTGGGGGAGGCAAAGCGTGGGGGGCCCCGGCGAGGAGGGGGCCCCGTGGGGGAGGCAAAGCGTGGGGGGCCCCGGCGAGGAGGGGGCCCCGTGGGGGAGGCAAAGCGTGGGGGGCCCCGGCGAGGAGGGGGCCCCGTGGGGGAGGCAAAGCGTGGGGGGCCCCGGCGAGGAGGGGGCCCCGTGGGGGAGGCAAAGCGTGGGGGGCCCCGGCGAGGAGGGGGCCCCGTGGGGGAGGCAAAGCGTGGGGGGCCCCGGCGAGGAGGGGGCCCCGTGGGGGAGGCAAAGCGTGGGGGGCCCCGGCGAGGAGGGGGCCCCGTGGGGGAGGCAAAGCGTGGGGGGCCCCGGCGAGGAGGGGGCCCCGTGGGGGAGGCAAAGCGTGGGGGGCCCCGGCGAGGAGGGGGCCCCGTGGGGGAGGCAAAGCGTGGGGGGCCCCGGCGAGGAGGGGGCCCCGTGGGGGAGGCAAAGCGTGGGGGGCCCCGGCGAGGAGGGGGCCCCGTGGGGGAGGCAAAGCGTGGGGGGCCCCGGCGAGGAGGGGGCCCCGTGGGGGAGGCAAAGCGTGGGGGGCCCCGGCGAGGAGGGGGCCCCGTGGGGGAGGCAAAGCGTGGGGGGCCCCGGCGAGGAGGGGGCCCCGTGGGGGAGGCAAAGCGTGGGGGGCCCCGGCGAGGAGGGGGCCCCGTGGGGGAGGCAAAGCGTGGGGGGCCCCGGCGAGGAGGGGGCCCCGTGGGGGAGGCAAAGCGTGGGGGGCCCCGGCGAGGAGGGGGCCCGTGGGGGAGGCAAAGCGTGGGGGCCCCGGCGAGGAGGGGGCCCCGTGGGGGAGGCAAAGCGTGGGGGGCCCCGGCGAGGAGGGGGCCCCGTGGGGGAGGCAAAGCGTGGGGGGCCCCGGCGAGGAGGGGGCCCCGTGGGGGAGGCAAAGCGTGGGGGGCCCGGCGAGGAGGGGGCCCCGTGGGGGAGGCAAAGCGTGGGGGGCCCCGGCGAGGAGGGGGCCCCGTGGGGGAGGCAAAGCGTGGGGGGCCCCGGCGAGGAGGGGGCCCCGTGGGGGAGGCAAAGCGTGGGGGGCCCCGGCGAGGAGGGGGCCCCGTGGGGGAGGCAAAGCGTGGGGGGCCCCGGCGAGGAGGGGGCCCCGTGGGGAGGCAAAGCGTGGGGGGCCCCGGCGAGGAGGGGGCCCCGTGGGGGAGGCAAAGCGTGGGGGGCCCCGGCGAGGAGGGGGCCCCGTGGGGGAGGCAAAGCGTGGGGGGCCCCGGCGAGGAGGGGGCCCCGTGGGGGAGGCAAAGCGTGGGGGGCCCCGGCGAGGAGGGGGCCCCGTGGGGGAGGCAAAGCGTGGGGGGCCCCGGCGAGGAGGGGGCCCCGTGGGGGAGGCAAAGCGTGGGGGG
This sequence comes from Ochotona princeps, assembly GCF_030435755.1. Lineage (NCBI taxonomy): Eukaryota > Metazoa > Chordata > Mammalia > Lagomorpha > Ochotonidae > Ochotona > Ochotona princeps. Next base: position 17,053,701 of record NC_080834.1, on the reverse strand, counting down.
CCCCGGCGAGGAGGGGGCCCCGTGGGGGAGGCAAAGCGTGGGGGGCCCCGGCGAGGAGGGGGCCCCGTGGGGGAGGCAAAGCGTGGGGGGCCCCGGCGAGGAGGGGGCCCCGTGGGGGAGGCAAAGCGTGGGGGGCCCCGGCGAGGAGGGGGCCCCGTGGGGGAGGCAAAGCGTGGGGGGCCCCGGCGAGGAGGGGGCCCCGTGGGGGAGGCAAAGCGTGGGGGGCCCCGGCGAGGAGGGGGCCCCGTGGGGGAGGCAAAGCGTGGGGGGGCCCCGGCGAGGAGGGGGCCCCGTGGGGGAGGCAAAGCGTGGGGGGCCCCGGCGAGGAGGGGGCCCCGTGGGGGAGGCAAAGCGTGGGGGGCCCCGGCGAGGAGGGGGCCCCGTGGGGGAGGCAAAGCGTGGGGGGCCCCGGCGAGGAGGGGGCCCCGTGGGGGAGGCAAAGCGTGGGGGGCCCCGGCGAGGAGGGGGCCCCGTGGGGGAGGCAAAGCGTGGGGGGCCCCGGCGAGGAGGGGGCCCCGTGGGGGAGGCAAAGCGTGGGGGGCCCCGGCGAGGAGGGGGCCCCGTGGGGGAGGCAAAGCGTGGGGGGCCCCGGCGAGGAGGGGGCCCCGTGGGGGAGGCAAAGCGTGGGGGGCCCCGGCGAGGAGGGGGCCCCGTGGGGGAGGCAAAGCGTGGGGGGCCCCGGCGAGGAGGGGGCCCCGTGGGGGAGGCAAAGCGTGGGGGGCCCCGGCGAGGAGGGGGCCCCGTGGGGGAGGCAAAGCGTGGGGGGCCCCGGCGAGGAGGGGGCCCCGTGGGGGAGGCAAAGCGTGGGGGGCCCCGGCGAGGAGGGGGCCCCGTGGGGGAGGCAAAGCGTGGGGGGCCCCGGCGAGGAGGGGGCCCCGTGGGGGAGGCAAAGCGTGGGGGGCCCCGGCGAGGAGGGGGCCCCGTGGGGGAGGCAAAGCGTGGGGGGCCCCGGCGAGGAGGGGGCCCCGTGGGGGAGGCAAAGCGTGGGGGGCCCCGGCGAGGAGGGGGCCCCGTGGGGGAGGCAAAGCGTGGGGGGCCCCGGCGAGGAGGGGGCCCCGTGGGGGAGGCAAAGCGTGGGGGGCCCCGGCGAGGAGGGGGCCCCGTGGGGGAGGCAAAGCGTGGGGGGCCCCGGCGAGGAGGGGGCCCCGTGGGGGAGGCAAAGCGTGGGGGGCCCCGGCGAGGAGGGGGCCCCGTGGGGGAGGCAAAGCGTGGGGGGCCCCGGCGAGGAGGGGGCCCCGTGGGGAGGCAAAGCGTGGGGGGCCCCGGCGAGGAGGGGGCCCCGTGGGGGAGGCAAAGCGTGGGGGGCCCCGGCGAGGAGGGGGCCCCGTGGGGGAGGCAAAGCGTGGGGGCCCCGGCGAGGAGGGGGCCCCGTGGGGGAGGCAAAGCGTGGGGGGCCCCGGCGAGGAGGGGGCCCCGTGGGGGAGGCAAAGCGTGGGGGGCCCCGGCGAGGAGGGGGCCCCGTGGGGGAGGCAAAGCGTGGGGGGCCCCGGCGAGGAGGGGGCCCCGTGGGGGAGGCAAAGCGTGGGGGGCCCCGGCGAGGAGGGGGCCCCGTGGGGGAGGCAAAGCGTGGGGGGCCCCGGCGAGGAGGGGGCCCCGTGGGGGAGGCAAAGCGTGGGGGGCCCCGGCGAGGAGGGGGCCCCGTGGGGGAGGCAAAGCGTGGGGGGCCCCGGCGAGGAGGGGGCCCCGTGGGGGAGGCAAAGCGTGGGGGCCCCGGCGAGGAGGGGGCCCCGTGGGGGAGGCAAAGCGTGGGGGGCCCCGGCGAGGAGGGGGCCCCGTGGGGGAGGCAAAGCGTGGGGGGCCCCGGCGAGGAGGGGGCCCCGTGGGGGAGGCAAAGCGTGGGGGGCCCCGGCGAGGAGGGGGCCCCGTGGGGGAGGCAAAGCGTGGGGGGCCCCGGCGAGGAGGGGGCCCCGTGGGGGAGGCAAAGCGTGGGGGGCCCCGGCGAGGAGGGGGCCCCGTGGGGGAGGCAAAGCGTGGGGGGCCCCGGCGAGGAGGGGGCCCCGTGGGGGAGGCAAAGCGTGGGGGGCCCCGGCGAGGAGGGGGCCCCGTGGGGGAGGCAAAGCGTGGGGGGCCCCGGCGAGGAGGGGGCCCCGTGGGGGAGGCAAAGCGTGGGGGGCCCCGGCGAGGAGGGGGCCCCGTGGGGGAGGCAAAGCGTGGGGGCCCCGGCGAGGAGGGGGCCCCGTGGGGGAGGCAAAGCGTGGGGGGCCCCGGCGAGGAGGGGGCCCCGTGGGGGAGGCAAAGCGTGGGGGGCCCCGGCGAGGAGGGGGCCCCGTGGGGGAGGCAAAGCGTGGGGGGCCCCGGCGAGGAGGGGGCCCCGTGGGGGAGGCAAAGCGTGGGGGGCCCCGGCGAGGAGGGGGCCCCGTGGGGGAGGCAAAGCGTGGGGGGCCCCGGCGAGGAGGGGGCCCCGTGGGGGAGGCAAAGCGTGGGGGGCCCCGGCGAGGAGGGGGCCCCGTGGGGGAGGCAAAGCGTGGGGGGCCCCGGCGAGGAGGGGGCCCCGTGGGGGAGGCAAAGCGTGGGGGGGCCCCGGCGAGGAGGGGGCCCCGTGGGGGAGGCAAAGCGTGGGGGGCCCCGGCGAGGAGGGGGCCCCGTGGGGGAGGCAAAGCGTGGGGGGCCCCGGCGAGGAGGGGGCCCCGTGGGGGAGGCAAAGCGTGGGGGGCCCCGGCGAGGAGGGGGCCCCGTGGGGGAGGCAAAGCGTGGGGGGCCCCGGCGAGGAGGGGGCCCCGTGGGGGAGGCAAAGCGTGGGGGGCCCCGGCGAGGAGGGGGCCCCGTGGGGGAGGCAAAGCGTGGGGGGCCCCGGCGAGGAGGGGGCCCCGTGGGGGAGGCAAAGCGTGGGGGGCCCCGGCGAGGAGGGGGCCCCGTGGGGGAGGCAAAGCGTGGGGGGCCCCGGCGAGGAGGGGGCCCCGTGGGGGAGGCAAAGCGTGGGGGGCCCCGGCGAGGAGGGGGCCCCGTGGGGGAGGCAAAGCGTGGGGGGCCCCGGCGAGGAGGGGGCCCCGTGGGGGAGGCAAAGCCG